>NW_027464595.1:7262500-7575000 GCF_043290135.1 Rhipicephalus microplus | reverse complement strand
TCGAACTTGCCAATGTGCGTCAGACAATCTTTCCTTTACATGGTTAAGGGGCAGTGTACCATCTTCGTGCACACAATTAGGTAAATGCGAATCCCACCCCGTTTCGCGTCAGTGAGAAAAAACACGACCTCATATTTCTCACCCCCAGAAATAACAGCACAGAGTGATTACTGACTCCGATGCTAAAATAAATGGCGTCATAAAGCCACCCTGCTACTTCGCAACTTTCTTAGAACAGCTCCGGTGTCTTTCTTTACACTACAGGACACAGCAAGCCAATACCAAGAGGCACTGAAAAACGACACCAGCAGAGTTCTGTGGAGAAATAAATCGTGTGACGGAGGGTACACAGATGTAACCGAGTAAACGTTCCAACGATTAGACTGCGTCGGGGTTTTCTTCTGAACTGAATATCAATGGTGCTATACGTGGCTGATAAAGGGGTTCCTAACAGAATATGTTACACGCATCTATTTGTATCCGGTTGACCCGGTGCTTTGTAAAGATGTCTCACTTGCATGCCACATGCGCGATTGATAATCATGGCCATACAACTCCTAGTTCTGATGTTAAGCCCCGAGTACGTTGTAGTATGGAAAAACTCAAACCACTGAGTTGAGCTAATGCCGACAATATTAGTGTCTATCTCGTAGAAATTGGGGGAATAATTGGAGAATCGTGGGGAGCTGGCCGTCGGAACAACTGTCCAGTTGTAGGCATTTTGTGTGTGGCTACTACGTCTTTTTCGGCTAACTGTGTTGTTCTGCCACGATTCCAGGAAACATCGCACGTCACATCCTTTCCGATGAAGGAGGATTTCTCCCTCAGCCGCAAACATGTTAACGGGGACAGTAGCCGAGTCATCTTATCGATGACAAATGCGCAATCAACTTGCAATGCCCGTCAACAAAAGCCCCTTCGACCCCTTCCCTCATTAGGCAGCAGTGTCTGCTTCCGAACATTCAGAAGCTTTCTCAGCAATTTTTGTCGCACTGGAATGGTGTCTCCACGTATTGTGTTTCTTCATTTCTACCCTAGGTTGTTCCGACACATTAGAATCTTCTTTATTCTCCATTTCAACAACAGAGAGGAACATACACGCATTGCGAACTTTGCTGACTTCTTGTGAATCTGCAAAGCACAAGAAACAACTAATGTCTTGTCATCCTCAACTCACATTACGGCAACTAAGTGTTGCTGTGGAAACTGCTTTACGAGCTTTGAAATATCAAGGACGAAAAAGTCTCGCACGGGAAATGAGACTTCGCATCGTTCGGAAGATAAAGCTAAATCTATGAAACATTTGTAGCAGTATCCAAATTGCTTTATTTAGTACACAACACGAGTTGCTCTGCCCAAAACATGTTCAGTACTAATGAATGGTTAGAGAGGTCTACAATGATGATAACACCCAGCGTGAGTGTATAAAAAGAATGTGCTTCAACGCAGCTTCTTCTCGTCCGGCGTTATTTGAATATGTATGATTTATCTGCGTGACCTAACAAATCAAGCTGTCGAGAGTTGTACGTTTCTATTAGAGAAGTCGACGTAAAACACTGCGATTTTTCAACATGGAATTTCAGGAGGAAAAGAGAGGGTCAGTTCTGCCATTTAGATTGGATAATAGGCGTTTGAAGCAGTTTATTTGATAAATCTGACTACTTGTTTCTGTTTACCGGAAAGTGGCTGCGTCAAGAAGGGTTTGTGTTCATTTATGTGTCTATTGCCGTTTGTTTCTATTTTCTGACAAGCTTGCCCGCATGAGTGTCACGTTTCAGCTAACATTTCGATTCGCACAGGAGGTTGATTTTCCTAGTCAATGCTGTGAGTAAGAGCTTGACGTTTTGTATGTACAGCTTTTTTCGTCTATACGAGGATTTAGGATTGCGTTAGAGCTATAACAAGTACAATAGTGTGCTTTAAAGCTAGAACAAGCAAAATGCACTGATTTCGTTAGTCGGCAAACAAGTCCAGGGAAAACTTGTTGCTTCACACTTTGCTTGATTAGATGAGGTTATAAACAAGCACATAAAGGTCAATCACAATGCCAATATAGGCGAATCATAGGTTCTCACTGAGTATGGTTTTGCAGCGATGGATGACGATGGGCCTGTTTCGTAAACGACTTCGTTTGTTCTGGCTCAGAAAAATACAGATACTCGTGTAGAAGTACCTTTAAGTACCAATGAATTTAATGAATAGGCAAATAAGTATCCGACCAAAGCACTTTGTGAAACAATATAGTTTTATACATACTTTGGCACCTTCCATTGAGGAACCCTTTCTTTTGAACACATTGCCTTAACACGCGAGATATGACGCACTCTCTACGAAAGTGTTAAATTCACATATCAATACACCAAGACACTCAATACTACATTACAAGAAATCAAATGAAGGACTGTTTTTTGTGTGACTTTGAGTAAATAATTGTGTATAATACATAAACAAATCCGTGAAGAATACTGCAATCAGTGGTGTTATACTTTGACATGAGAAGAATGAAATCATCAGCTACAAATGTGTGCGCAAGTACTTTTTTTTCTTGCCTTCATTTCAGGTCAAGAACAGCAGTACTTTTAGCTGTAATCTTTGTGCGAACACCGCAGAGCCGCAAGCAAAGTTATATTTTGATTTACGCAGCTCAATTTACCGTAAACATACTGACAATGCAGATGAATAAAGTTATCAAATAATGAATCTATCTCACTTTTCGCCACACTCTGATAGAACTGGCCTAAACATGTTGCGTACACAATGAGAGTCACCACCGCGGAAATGGCGTAATGTCACCAACTTCAGTTTTGTTCCACTTGGCTTTTGTAATCGGTGGACGATCCATTTGAGAATACTGCTGCTCAACAAACAAAGGTCTGTAATGAATGTGCTAGGGCTGCTGATTACCCACACCCTAAAATAGATTGCGGAAAATGTAAGACCGTAATATGTCACTCAAAGCTGACAGGTCGTAAGGCAGTTGAACTGCGTGCAAAGCTTTGTTGCGTCTGCAGCTTCTATTCTGGCGCCCTACATTAGTACGCAATGCCATTCAGTGTCATCTCAGTTGAAGCGAGGAGAACTGGCCAGTTATGATTCAGCGCGTAGGTAGACGGGTCAACCAAAGTGTGCTACGAAGGGTATTCAGAATTTAATTGCTATAAACATCCATGGAGCCTTTGTGATCCTTATTCTTTAAAATATCGCTGAATTGCAAGTTAATAAGCTTGATTTCTGATAGCGTTGCACACCAAAAGGTCTTACGTACAAAAAGTTGGCAAAAAGTAATGAGTATTCTAGTTTTATCAAATGTTCTGCTTTAGCTGTAAGAACGATTAGTCGAAAGGTCATCAACAACAAGAATAATCCAGTACCATAAGCAGGGTTGGCACTGAATTTCGAGAAAAATTCACCAAACGACAACCAAAAAGTTGCCAAAGGTCGGCATTTTTCTTGAAATTTCACCAAAAAAGTGTCGCCCCTCGATATACGTGTGGTGTGCTTACTAACAAAAAATTCTGATTATTTATAGCCCCGTGGACTACAGTACTATCCATAGCTCCTAATTATTATTGACGTGTTTCAATGCCAGTCGCATCCACTGTTTCATTATCGCAGGGTGCAGTGGGCTTGTAGTGATATCACCCGCTTCAGCAGGAAAGCACTAAGAAAGGGCATGCATGCGCTAGTAGGGTATCCGAATGCTAGCGCCCCAAAGTTTATGATTGTTCCAGTTGAAGCACACACAGGGTGGAGCACTAGCTACAACTGGAGAGGGACGGCGTACGACGCCTTCCTATAGATTTAGAAAATATCGTTTCAGTGGAAATAAGGGTAATAACAGGTGAATAACTTGACTACAAAGTAACAAAAATAAATGGAAAAATATTGCGTAACCATCGCAATTTCCACACCCCACTTTTTGTGCGGTAATTCCTGCGCTACAAATTTGCCTGAGTGCAGTTTCTAGCGCTCAGAAAAGAAGCCGAGGCCCGAGAAGTACGTTAATAGCCAATATAAACTTTAAATACCAAATGACGAAATACTACAGCAGATAAGAAGTCGATTGATTTGTGGGGTTTAACGTCCCAAAACCACCATATGATTATGAGAGACGCCGTAGTGGAGGGCTCCGGAAATTTCGACCGCCTGGGGTTCTTTAACATGCGCCCAAATCTGAGCACACGGGCCTACAACATTTCCGCCTCCATCGGAAATGCAGACGCCGCAGCCGGGAATCGAACCCGCGACCTGCGGGTCAGCAGCCGAGTACCTTAGCCACTAGACCACCGCGGCGGGGCGGCAGATAAGAAGTCGAGAAGGTATTTAGGGCAGCTGGGGCTCTGGTTAGAACACACGGCCTAAACATCACCTAGCCACTTCGGAAGGTAAACAGTAAAGAAGCCTAAAGCACCTCAAATTTCTGGCGTACAATCACCGCTTTGCGGCTCGAAAAGCAGACCGCTGACATAGACTTTGCTGGGAGGTTCTTGTGGCCGCACCAGTGAGCCAGTGCGGCCAGTGCCTCTAGGATCTAGGTGAATTGAGGAGACACACGCAAAAAGCAGTACAGACATACTGATTGATGGATGGATGTCCCAGTTGTACCCTTCACATCGGGCAGTGGCTCACGCCACCTAGCCATAAAGTTGGTATTGTCACTATGTGTTGAAGGATTGAATTTCACTCACGTCTTTATTTCAACCACCGTTCAGTTAGCCTCCTTCTAGTTATGTCTATCCGTTTAAAGTCTATTTTGCCTTTACTGTCCCTAAATCCCAATTCTTTGAAAAATTCCACGCCATTATTTTGAACTATAGGGTGGAGCTCTTTACAATACAATATGAAATGTTCAACCATTTCTTTCTCTTCTCCGCACGCACTACATATCGTGTCTGTGCCTTCATTTTTGGTTTGGGACGTCTCTGTCCGCAATATTGCCGCTCTGGCCACTAACAGCAGAGAACTACCGCGAGAATTATTCTAGATCATTTCTTTTGCAATTTCCTGCTTAAAAGTTCGGTAGGTCTCCAGTGATCATTTCGTAACCATTCCAATCTTCCACATGTCCCTCTCAGTTTTCGTCACGTTCTTCTTAACAAATATTTCATTTCGGCTTGGTAATCTGGTGTTGTCTAAATACTTGCCTGATAACTTTCGAGTTTGCTTTCCTCATTCAGTATCAGCATTGTTCATGTACAAGTGCCAGAGAACTTTCCTATCCTAAAGCTGTTGTCTTATTTTTCCCAGTAACTCCTGAAATGCTGTCTTGCTGCTAGTTTCCCTGCACTCGAACGATGCCCACTCCATGTCACCCAGTACCCCCTAATCTAGGGTATTCCCGTGCGTTCCAAAAGCAAGTCTACCTAAGCCACGTTGTTTATTTCCAATCTTGCTTGAACCTCCTATTTCATGCGCAAGACAGTATTGCCGAGCGTCAAACCCGGGATAATGAACCCTTTTCAAATCCCTCTCACAACATCACACCTGATGTAGTTCCACAGTGCCCTATTTTTCATTCCAACTGCATTCCCGTTACCCCTAGTTATTGCGTATCGTTTTCGCTCCCTTAGGCACTATGCCCCGTTATTTACACATACGCCAAATATTTGTATTTATCTTCAATTTCTAGCGTGACTTCCAGTATTGAAAGCTTACTGCCTTTGTTATCAATAACGTGGGGCGTGCACTTCAGTTGAAGTGCAAGTCCCTCGTTGAATGGCAACTCCACCTAATGTTCTAACCTTGCGTATAACGAACAACGCGTAACCAACATTTGCAAAACACAACGGCATCATGTACGACACCACGACCAGACGTCCAGGTTGGGCAATCGAGCATCATCTGAATCAGCTGTGTACTACCAGTCGAACTCACGCAGCAGCTCGGGTTCCCCAATCTCAGATAAAAATCACAGTAAATGTTTCGGCAAGTCTCGTTTCTTGCGTGATCTCACCGCAAAAGGTCAGGCGTAAGGTCAAAACAGACGGCTTCAATTCGGGCTAGCTTCTCAAGGCTGGCTGCGTCACGTCACGTGCTCTCCATTTTTTATTTCTCGATGGCTTTTTAGCATAGATACACTGAATGATAATTTGACGATTATCATTACGGAGTGGGCAGTGGAAGTTGGAGGCAGGGTAGTTAGACAGGATACTGGCAAGCTTTCTCAGGAAACGAAGAATCTCATTAGGAAGCGTCAAACCATGAGAGTCTCAAGTACAACAAACAAAATAGAACTGCCAGCTTTCGAAGTTGATTAATAGGCGTAAGGTATCCGATGTAAGAAGGTATAACATGGAGAGAATTGAACACGCTCTAAAAAATGGAGGAAGCGTCAGAGCAGTGAAGAGGAATCTTGAGATAGGCAAAAATCTAATGTATGCACTAAGGGACAAAGAAGGCAAATAACTACCAATATGGATAGGATATTTAAAATAGTGAAGGGGTTTTACAGAGATCTGTACAGTAGCCGGGACAACCACGACTTTAATATTATAAGAACAACCAAAACCCAGATGACACCCCACCAGTTATGATAGAAGTCAGAAAAGCTTTGCAGACCATGCAAAGAGGCAAAGCTGCTGTTGAGGATCAGGTAACATCAGATCTGCTGAAAGACGGAGGACAGATTGTGTTAGAAAAACTAGCCACCTTGTTTACCAGGTGTCTCCTGACGGGAAAAGTACCAGAGTCTTGGAAGAACGCTAACATCATCTTATTACATAAGAAAGGAGATGACAAGGACTTGAAGAATTACAAGCCGATTAGCTTGCTCTCTGTGGTATACAAGCTATTGACAAAGGTAATTGCTAACAGAGTAAAGAAAACATTAGAATTCAATCAACCAAAAGAACAAGCAGGATTTCGAACAGGCTACTCAACAATCGACCATATTCATACTATCAATAAGGTAATAGAGAAATGCTCAGAACCAAACCAACCACTATACATACCCTTCATAGATTACGAGAAGGCGTTTGATTCATTATAAATATCAGCCGTCATGCAGACACTGCGAAATCAGGGCATCGACGAAGTATATATAAACATCATTGAAGAAATCTACAGGGAATCAACTGCTACCATAGTTCTTCATAAAGAAAGCAACAGAATACCAATCAAGAAAGGTGTTAGGCAGGGGGACACAATCTCCCCAATGCTATTCACCGCGTGAGAACAGGAGGTTTTCAGAAGCCTAGAATGAAAACAGTCAGGGATAAGAGTTAATGGAGAGTACCTTAGTAACCTGCGCTTCGCCGATGACATTGCATTGCTGAGTAACTCAGGGGACAAATTGCAACTCATGATTGCAGCGTTAGACAAGGAGAGCAGAAAGGTGGGTCTTAGAATGAATCTGCAGAAAAGGAAAGCAATGTACAACAACCTCGGAAAAGAGCAGCGCTTCGAGACAGGTAATAGTGTGCTTCAAGTTGTAAAAGACTATGCCTACCTAGGGCAGGCAATAACCGCGGAGTCTAACCGCGAGATTGAAGTAACTACAAGAATAAGAATGGGGTGGAGCACAATTGGCAAGCACTCTCAAATTATGACAGGTAGATTGCCACTATCGCTCAAGAGGAAGGAATATAACAGCTGTATCTTGCCGGTATTTAGCTACGGAGCACAAACCTGGAGACTTGCAAAGAGGTTAAGCGTAACTTGAGGACGACGCAGCGAGCAATGGAAAGAAAATTAGTAGGTGTAACATTAAGAGACAAAAAGCGAGCAGAGTGCATTAGGGAACAAACGGGGATTAAGGATATCATAGCTGAAATCAAGAAGAAGAAATAGACGTGGGCCACGCATGTAGCCCGTAAACAGGATAACCGCTGGTCACTAAGGGTAACTAACTGGATTCCCAGAGACGGCAAGCTGTTTAAGGGGAGGCAGAAGGTTAGGTGGGCAGATGAGGTTAAGAAGTTTCAAAAGGATCAAAATGTGGGCCAGTTGGTAATTCATTTTCTTCGTTCAGCGAACTGGGAGCGCAGAGAAAAAACACAAAGGACGAAGCGAGGAACCACACAACACGAGCGCTCACTATCAACTGATTTATTTTCCACATCGGAAGGACATATATACACACAAAATGCGCATGTCAAAAAGATTATGACGAAATCAAGGGCAGCATGCGAAGCGTGTAATCAAGGCACATGTCTAAGGGTTATCTAGGTAGCTGAATTCACAGTCAAGTAGTGAGAGGGAA
The DNA here is from genome assembly GCF_043290135.1 of Rhipicephalus microplus. Taxonomy (NCBI): domain Eukaryota; kingdom Metazoa; phylum Arthropoda; class Arachnida; order Ixodida; family Ixodidae; genus Rhipicephalus; species Rhipicephalus microplus. The sequence continues at coordinate 7,566,800 of NW_027464595.1, read as the reverse complement.
GGATGACTTATACATTGGTCCGTATTCCTGGAAATGTGATAGGCTTCAGAAATTTCGCGCGTAGTTTGATGAGGATGCCGGAACAGAACAATTGTATTCTCAAACAGAGGTTGGCACTTGCACGAAACGCAATGTGACGCTAAATGGGAGTAAGGTGTATTTTTCAACGAGCTTCTGTGTTCCCTGAGACGCACGTTCACACATCGGCCGGTCTGGCCAATGTACATACGTCCACAAGAAAGGGGTATCTTATATACTACTCCGGTGATGCACTTAACAAACTTAGTTACGTGCTTCTGGAGGCATCCTCTACCTTTAGATGCATTATGTGCCCTCCTGTGCACCATTGAACATATACTGGCCAATTTATTGGGTGCCGAGAAAACCACGCGCACACCGAACCGGTTTCCCACGTTTTTTAACCCATGGGCCATTTTATGAATGTAGGGGATTACTGCCGCGCGCTTCTTATTCTCTTCCTTGTTCTCTGAAGAAGTACATGTGCGTTTTTCATTATTTTTGACCGTACGCAAGAGCTTTTCACAGACTGAGGCTATTACGTAGGAAGGGTATCCTGCACCTATCAGCCGTTCCAACTGTGCTACGAAACCACTTTGCAAGGTATGCAGGCAACATTTTCCGAGGGCTGAACGTAAGCACGACATTACGATTCCGCGTTTAACAAGCTTGGAATGTCCGGAAGAGTAGTCTAGAACGGGTTTTGCAGAACGAGGATTATATCGCCAGCAAAGGTGCTTATCACCAAAAAACAGGGAAAGGTCTAGGAACTGCAATTTGTTATCTTTTGGAAACTCGGAGGTGAACCGGAGGCCCATGCCTTCCTTCTCGAAGCATGCCTTCATACTTTCAACGTCCACTGCTGAACATTTATTGATGATAATCAGATAATCGTCAACATAACGGAATACTTTTGTGCCAGGTTGAAGTTTAGTGCTTAAGGCTGCATCCACCTTCCCAAGAAAAATTTGGCTCGTGTTGTGTGGTTCCTCGCTTCGTCCTTTGTGTTTTTTCTCTGCGCTCCCAGTTCGCTGAACGAAGAAAATGAATTACCAACTGGCCCACATTTTGATCCTTTTGCAATGTATTTCTAGTACACAGGGCTCTTTTAACTGTTTTAGTCCCTCTTTTCAAGACCCTGCCATTTTGGCATCGTGGATTGCTGTCTCAACATGTCGGGCAAGAGTAGCATCGTGGCACCTTCGTCAAGGAACTTGTCCGGCAGAGGTACAAATGCTTTTTGGAATGATGAGTCCGTCGTTTGGGCATACCAAAAGGATGTGCCGAATCCTTCGTTCGGAATGGTACAGACAAGTCCGGTGTTATAAGGACTGGCTGAGGGTCATGTGTGACCAAGACGTTCATAGACGTAACAAACGCGATTCGTATCGCGACTGGTGCAAAACTTCGAAATCTGTCACGGAAACTTTGTGGAATTGGATCAGACCACAACTACCTGCCAGGAAAAAACAAGCTTCAAGTGAGGGACGTTTCTTGAACCTAAGTGATGTGTCTGTGCCGGAAAAAATTCAGCAGGTTCTGCAAAAAGGCCCGAAGTTCTCCGTAGAACCTACCCTTAGACCTGAAGAAAAGATTGCCACAGCAAGGACTGTCTCCAAGCTGGCCAAGGAGGAAGAGCGTTATAGGTGTGTAACAGAATGTGTTCAAGCAGTTTCGAGCAATGTTAGCGATGTGAGTAGAAAACTGCACGTTCAACCAGTTGTTAAGTTTTGTTTGAACAATCAGCTAAGGGTACTCATTTCTGACAAAGAAGGGTTCTTCGTTATCATTAATGAACTAGATTTTCTCAAGAAGGCTGAGGAAGCCTTAGAAAGAAATTTTAAACCACTCTCTGTAAAAAGCAAGGAAGTAAAGACTAGAGCGATATCGCTGCTGAAAAGGCTTAACCTGGAAAAACTCGGCTCTTCAGTAGAAAAGGCGAAAGGTGTAGAGCTAGAACTTTTTTACTCCATTAAAACACACAAACCGGAAATGCCGCTGCGCGCGATTGTTTCAGAAAGGGATACGTGGCAGTTGGTTGTATCTCAGTATCTGCAAGAACATCTTTCTGTGTTGCGCGTAAATGACCCTTTTCACGCAAAAAACTCTGGTGTCGTGGTTGATTACCTCAACAAATGTGAATGCTCCGGTGTTACAGCTTTTAGTCTTGATGTAGTCGACTTATATTATTCTTTGCCGCATGATCAACTGTTAAACAGCGTAGAGCAGTGCATTGTGGAAGACAATGATGAGATATCGTTCAGGAATAGCACGGGAATTTCGACTCAGTCTTTTCTAGAAATTTTGACGTTCTATTTGAAGTCCACCTTCGTCGTATGGCTTGGGAACCTGTACATGCAAAAATCAGGTGTGTGTATAGGTTCAAGTGTGGCCCCTGTTTTAAGCCAAATTTTTCTTGGGAAGGTGGATGCAGCCTTAAGCACTAAACTTCAACCTGGCACAAAAGTATTCCGTTATGTTGAGGATTATCTGATTATCATCAATAAATGTTCAGCAGTGGACGTTGAAAGTATGAAGGCATGCTTCGAGAAGGAAGGCATGGGCCTCCGGTTCACCTCCGAGTTTCCAAAAGATAACAAATTGCAGTTCCTAGACCTTTCCCTGTTTTTTGGTGATAAGCACCTTTGCTGGCGATATAATCCTCGTTCTGCAAAACCCGTTCTAGACTACTCTTCCGGACATTCCAAGCTTGTTAAACGCGGAATCGTAATGTCGTGCTTTCGTTCAGCCCTCGGAAAATGTTGCCTGCATACCTTGCAAAGTGGTTTCGTAGCACAGTTGGAACGGCTGATAGGTGCGGGATACCCTTCCTACGTAATAGCCTCAGTCTGTGAAAAGCTCTTGCGTACGGTCAAAAATAATGAAAAACGCACATGTACTTCTTCAGAGAACAAGGAAGAGAATAAGAAGCGCGCGGCAGTAATCCCCTACATTCATAAAATGGCCCATGGGTTAAAAAACGTGGGAAACCGGTTCGGTGTGCGCGTGGTTTTCTCGGCACCCAATAAATTGGCCAGTATATGTTCAATGGTGCACAGGAGGGCACATAATGCATCTAAAGGTAGAGGATGCCTCCAGAAGCACGTAACTAAGTTTGTTAAGTGCATCACCGGAGTAGTATATAAGATACCCCTTTCTTGTGGACGTATGTACATTGGCCAGACCGGCCGATGTGTGAACGTGCGTCTCAGGGAACACAGAAGCTCGTTGAAAAATACACCTTACTCCCATTTAGCGTCACATTGCGTTTCGTGCAAGTGCCAACCTCTGTTTGAGAATACAATTGTTCTGTTCCGGCATCCTCATCAAACTACGCGCGAAATTTCTGAAGCCTATCACATTTCCAGGAATACGGACCAATGTATAAGTCATCCTTCCCTCTCACTACTTGACTGTGAATTCAGCTACCTAGATAACCCTTAGACATGTGCCTTGATTACACGCTTCGCATGCTGCCCTTGATTTCGTCATAATCTTTTTGACATGCGCATTTTGTGTGTATATATGTCCTTCCGATGTGGAAAATAAATCAGTTGATAGTGAGCGCTCGTGTTGTGTGGTTCCTCGCTTCGTCCTTTGTGTTTTTTCTCTGCGCTCCCAGTTCGCTGAACGAAGAAAAAAAAAAGTTAAGAAGTTTGCGGGTATAAATTGGCAGCAGCAAGCACAGGACTGGGTTAACTGGCGGAACATAGGAGAGGCCTTTGTCCTGCAGTGGACGTAGTCAGGCTGATGATGATGATGCTTATGATTATGACTTTTTATCACATTTTTAAAGTATATGTTGGTATGATTGTGTAACGGGCAAATAACGTTTGTGTAACGGGCATAAAATCGGGCAAAATAAACGTTAGTGATGTTTCGCCATCATATGATGGTTCTCATTTTGGTTTTGCATAATCAGAGGCTTGCCATTATTCTTTTTATGTTGCTTTCTTCTTTTTTACTTCTTTTTCCCGTGCGTCTACGCGAAAATCCTTATGTTTGTTTAAGTACTGGAGATAAACTTTAATACACTTGTTCTCGATGGCGTAGCAGCATGCAATACGCTTTATTTTTTTATTTTTAAACGTTGCCTTCTGTGTATCATTCACTCTTGCCTATGAACTCATGTGTGAGGATGGCAGTACTTATGAAAAACATAAATAATTATTGTATCAGTCATGAGGTCGGCTTATTGCATTTACGCTTCAGAATTGAACAGAGTTAACCAAATTGGCGGTGTTGAATGTCTCACCACGCTGAAACAGCTTCTTAAGGCGGATATTTTGTTGCAGCCCTTAGACGGTCACTGAACCATCAACTAATCAAAGATGACGCTTAACACCTCGATTCGCTACCATGTTTGTGTACGTCGCCAGTGCCAGGAGGACCATGTCATTTTAGTTCTACTGCACATACAAGCGCCTTACGCTATACACTCGGAATTGTTAGACACCTTAATTATGACCTTGGATTTTTATTGTTTGATAAGATGTCTGTATTTTTTGGACATGATGTAATAAGTTTCGCAACTTCCTAGACACAGTAGTAATAACATTTCGTGTGTGCGAACGCATATTGCATTTTTTTTAAATGTTCACGAAAGAAAATATTACACGTTAAGGGGGTTTTTATGAGGTATACTGCAGACATGTCCCATGTTTCCGGTTGTTTGTCTTCACTTCTGATATGTTTTCTTATAATCAGTAAGGTCATACTCAGCTTACGGTTATGTTCACTGCAGTATGATGGACTCTTTGAATGATGTTCTATTGCTCCCGTCTTCCGCAAGTAGATTTCAGCGTATCGCTTTGAAATTCCTTGTCTGATTGATCCGCTTAACGAGTTTTTTGAAGAAAATCGGCCTATAGCTCACTAAGATACAGACATCAAACCAACCGGACAATAGGAAATCGAAGATGGCTTGAAAAGTGCGGCACAATGTATGAGCGTACAAGTGAAAAACAAGCGCGTTAAGACAGGAACTGCCGTAAAAGAAATACATATACAACCGATAATTTCACGACATCATTGCCCACTTGCACCGGCTGGGAAATTCGGGGTGTAACATCTGCCTCGGCATTTGGCAAGATCAGGGTAATACAACGATATGGGCCCTTTCATGCTCGTTCACCGTCTGTAACTCACATTTATTCCGAACAATAGAGGTGAATCCTAAGAACGAGGGCGGTATAATATGCGTGGGGCTCGTCAACATACCGGGGCGTCATTGCCGAGCAGCGGTGAGGAAGCTGCAAGCCGGCACGCATTAGCAATTCAGATCGGTAAGCAGCGCCAGCGGTTTACCGGCTTTCGTGCACTGACCTACAGCGGTAGGCTTCAGTGCTGTCTAAAGTCCAGAAGTCTTCGGAATAAAGTTTTGGCGCCCGTTCTCGGTGTGATTGTGGAAAAAACGTATATTTTATTTTTCAAGATAAAATATTTCCGAACTGACTTAGGTTTCATTTTTTGTCTCGCGCCTATTGTGTTAGAGGCCTTAGAAGAGGCTTTAGCTGAAAATGAAGATAACACAGCCAGCCTGGGAGAGATGATTGATAATCATACCCTACAAAACGAGAACACAGCAGATTGGTTCAAGAAACGAATGATTGCTAAGAGAATCTGAATCGAAATACAGAAGATGAAGATAAGCGCAGGTCACTGATAGTTGCATACTACATTTCGAAGAATACAAGCGTGCGAGAGGAAGAGAGGTACTTATATGGGCAGATGCGGTAAATAAGCATACTGAGATACCTTCGCTTCTGTAACCACTGGACCGCGATGGTTGGCAAAGCATAGAAGCGGCGCTTGCTTGTTAGTGGGCCTGATGTTTCGGCTGCTGCTGACAGTCGTGATGGCAACGATGATGGTTACTGCATTGTGCAAACCATACGCACAGTGTTAAACCATGACTTATGAAGAAATATTTAGGTTGATAAAGAAAAATTTCGCCCCTATCACAGTACAGTATGAGAGGACCTTATGTTGTCTTAGATTTATTGTGATAGCAATTATACGGACGTTGTCGGCTGGATTTCGCCGCCGCCATAGGCGTGGGCGACGGCGTCAACGTAAGCGTCGATGTCATGCACCGTATATGTATACGTTTTTTCATATATGAAAACGCTAGAAATTAAAGACTCCGACACGCGGAATCGAACGTGGGACCTCCACGTCGTGAATGCGAGGCGTTAAGCAATGAGCCGCCAAGGGATCCTTTTTTCAAAGTGTAAACGGCAAGCTATTTGTGCCCTCTACATACCGCTGTTGGCGGGCATCTCGAAAGAAAACAATCGTGTTTTCACCATTATCAGCAAGATGGTGCAATGTGCACACGGCGGCTCTTATGTCTCACGCGTACTTTGACCCGCGCAAATTAGGGGAGTGGACGATCTTTTGCGTGCCTTAGCTGGCGTTGGGCGTGCATGGAACCATTCTATTGTATGTGAGGGATTTTAAATGAAAAAAAAGAAAAATCTGAAACTCATAACTGTCTCTCAGGGGGAGGACACCTCAACAGTAGCCCACGAGGGGAGGGGGTAAAGGAGCAATTAAAAGGATATGAATAAAAGGTAAAGAGATAGAGAGAGGAAGAGAAGAGCGAGGCACAGGGACAGCGTGAGACAGAAAACGATGGAAGTAAGGAGGAGATATGATTGATGATGATGATGATTAGTGGAGTTTATTGGCGCAAGGGCCAGATGTGGCCAAAGAACGCCAGAGCGATGATAATGAACTGTGCGATGTGCAGTGTAGACAAAACAGATGTGACGTGGCTGTAAATGGGCCTAAAAACAGTCGCTGTAGGTGCGTAAAAATATATATAGATAGTAAAATTATAGCAATGACAAATGATGTGTGCTATGGAAACATAAAATGGTTTAAAAGTGATATGTATGTGGAATAAAAACTTGGCATGGAGCACCAGTGCCTCGACAGAACCCTTAAAACAAGAGCATGGAGGTCTGGGCTCATTAAAAGCTGCTATCACAGCAGCATCCTCTGAACAGAGGATGCGCTATGAACCTTTTGGGCTAAAAACATTCAATGTTGGGCTAAAACATTCAGTACTACATCCTTTAAAAAGCTTAAAACTGATTTTGCATCAAAAAGCGGCTCTTCACCGAGAAACATAATCGGATGTAGAGGAAGATTATAGCGGTATGCTAAAGCAAAATATTTCTTTCTCTCACTTTCAGCTTCAGGACACTCCAGGAGGACGTGGAGGACGGTTAGCCTCTCACCACATCTACCACAAGTAGGAGGTTCATCGCCAGTCAGCAGAAAGCTATAAGTACCATTAGTGTGTCCTATTCTGAGGCGACAGAATAGGACATCAGTTCACCGTGTTCTTGTAGCGGAGGGCCAGTAGCCCAACCGCGGCTTAATCAAGTGAAGCTTATTATTTATTTCTGTGTCCCACAAGCGTTGCCAGTGGTTTCGCAGTTTCTTACGTAGGAAGGGTTTCAAATCTGTTGCGGGGACAGTAGCTGTGGGGTTAATAGTGCGCAATATAATTGACGTGGCCATTTGGTCAGCTAACACATTGCCCTCGATGCTTCTATGGCCAGGAACCCAGCAAATAGTAACATGCTGGTTGGACATATATGTTGTACACAGAACGGAATACAGCTCAATTATTACCGGATTTCTGAATCTGAAATGGGATCTCAATGCATTTACGACGCTTAACGAGTCTGTGAATATAATTGATTTTTGTATGTTTGATTTCCGTATATGCTTCACAGCCGACAATAGTGCATATCCCTCAGCCGTAAATATACTTGTTTCTGGGAGCAACACACCGGATTCCGAGAAGGATGGTCCGACGGCTGCATAAGCCACCCCTGCATGCGACTTAGAAGCATCAGTATAAAACTCTACGCATGAATAGTTGGATATAAGTTGTCGGAAATGCATTTTAATATGTGCTTCTGGTGCATGTTTAGTGATATCGGCAAAGGAAGTGTCACAATGTATGAGCTGCCACTGCCACGGCGGTAAATGTTTTCTTGTAAGCATAGGACAATGTTCTATCAGCGGAACACCCATTTCCTCACTTAAGCTTCTCACACGCAAAGAGAACGGCTTTCTCGCTGCGGGTCAATTATGGTAGAGGGTGGCAGCGGTCATATCGTTTATAGTTGAATAAGAAGGATGCTTTATGTTTGCACGTACCTTTATAAAATAATTGTTGAAACTGCTATAGGATCGCTGTAGGTGAAGTGACCACTGATTCGACTCTACATAGAGACTCTGGATCAGACTTGTCTTGAAAGCACCGGTTGCCAGTCGGATACCTAGATGGTGAATGGGGTCTAGGATTTTCAAAGCACTTGGCGTTGCGGAATGATAAATTATAGAGGCATAATCAAGGCGCGACCAAACAAGCCTTTTGTACAAGTTTAAGAGACACTTCCGATCACTACCCCATGTTGTACGTGATAGGAGCTTTAGGAGGTTCATCGCTTTCAGACATTTCATTTTTACATGTTTAATATGGGGAATAAACGTGAGCTTAGAATCTAAAGTGGTTCCTAGGAATTTATGCTCGCTGCTCACAGAGAGTTGGTCTCCCTTGATCGTAATATGTGGAAGTGGCATTACCCCTCGTTTGTTGGAGAAGAGTACACAAGTACTTTTCTGGGTGTTTGTTTTAAAACCATTCTCATCAGCCCATTTAGAGAGTTTATTCATTCCAAGCTGCGCTTGTCGTTCGCAGATAGACATATTGCATGATTTGAAACTCATCTGCACATCATCAACATACACAGAATAAAACATCGCGCTTGAAATTACTAACTGCAGGGAGTTCATTTTTTACAAGAAAGAGTGTGCAACTAAGCACGTCCCCTTGCGGAACACCAGTTTCTTGGGTAAATGATCTAGAAAGAGCATTTCCCACTTTTACGCGAAAGGTTTGGTTAGACAGATAATTTTTAATTGTGTTTAGCATGTTCCCATGGGTGCCCATGGCGGCAAGATCGCGTAGAATCCCGAATCGCCATGTGGTATCGTACGCTTTCTCCAGGTCTAAGAATACCGAAAGTACAAACTGCCTATGAATAAATGCATTTCTGATGTATGTCTCTATGCGAACAAGGTGGTCTATTGTCGACCTCTCCTCTCTGAAACCATACTGAAGGGGGTCTAGTATACTGTTACGTTCTAGGAAGTGGGTTAAGCGCCGGTTTAACATTTTCTCATGTAGTTTGCACAAACAGCTTATTAACGCTATTGGCCTGTAGCTGGCAGCCAAGGACGGGTCTTTGCCTTGTTTAAGTACCGGGATGACTATCGCTTCTTTCCATGACAATGGAATATATCCAGCTTCCCACATGGTATTGAAGAGGGTTAGGAGCGTTTTAGTGCTTCTGGGTGAAGATACTTGATCGTTTCGTACGTTATACGATCGCCACCTGGCGCCGAGTTGTTGCAGTACGCAAGAGATGCCTAAAGTTCAGCTAATGAAAACGGGCAGTTGTAAGCCTCCCTGGAGGGACGTTTAGATTTAAGGGGTCGCCGCTCTTCGCGTTCTTTGAATCTTAAAAACGTTTCTGTGTAGTGCAATGCACTCGAGACGTATTCAAAGAGTTCGCCTAGGCAGTCCGCCTGCTCCTCCAGGCTCTCCCCTCGGCTACTTACCAAAGGTAGGGGGTGTGACTCCCGACCCATTAACTTCTTTACCCTATTCCAAACCTTCGTTTCGTCAGTGTAAGAATTTATACCGGAGATGTACCTATCCCAACTTTCTTTCTTTGCAAGGCGACGCGTTCTTCTGGCTTGGGACTTAACCTGTTTGAAATTGTTGAGGTTTTCAGCCGTTCGGCAATTTCGGAGTAGTCTCCAAGCTTTATTTTGTCTTATTGCGCGCTTTCCGACAATCGTCGTTCCACCATGGGATGCGACGTTTATTGATCATTCCGTTGGTCTGCTTGATACATTTCACTGCAGCGTCAATAATAAAACCTGTTAGGTATGCTACAGCATCGTCTATATTAAAATCAGCAATCTCATCTCCGTCTAAAAATGTAATTTCTCGAAATAATTCCCAGTTGGCTGACTTGGTGTTCCAGCGAGGAAAGTCAGGCGAGCATGTATCTTCTTTCGTTAACTTTAACATAATCGGGAAGTGGTCACTGCCAAAAGGGTTCTTGAGAACGAACCACTCCAGATATGGAATTATAGCACTCCAGACAATACTCAGGTTTATAGAAGAGTATGTGTTATGTGTAGTGCTATATTACGTTGGTTCTTTTTTGTTTAGTAGGCATGCACCTGACGAAAACAGAAAGTGTTCTATTAGGCGTCCTCGCGCATCTAAACGGGAGTCGCCCCATAGGGGGTTATGTGCATTTAGATCACCAACGACTATATATGGCGGAGGTAGTTCATCAATGAAGCTTTGAAATTGTGCCTTTGAAAGTTGATAGCACGGGGGAATGTAAATAGAGGTAATTGTTAGTAGCTTCCCGAACAGCACTGCTTGAACAGCAAATACCTCAAGAGAAGTTCGGAGGTTTAATTGCTTACAGGCAACACCTTTATCAACTATTATAGCGACACCGCCCGACGAAGCGGCAGCGTCGTCATGGTCTTTGCGGAAGATGGCCTAATGCTTTAGAAAGTTTGTTTGTGTGGACTTGAGATGTGTCTCCTGAACACACAGCACCTTTGAAGTATGTTTATTAAGAAGTTCTCTAATATCATCGAGGTTATGGAGAAGTCCTCTCACATTCCACTGTAAGATCTGTGTATCCATTTTAGATGTGTTTTGTGCTGTGTGCTCAAGGATGGAAAGTTAGCTCACGGACCCTTTCCAGGGGCCATGACACGAGATTTTTCTTTTTTGGATAGGTCGACGGAGTCGCGCCGATCCTTAGGCGCAGGCTGCGCCCTCACGCTCGGTGTTGTGTCCATTGCCTCTTGCGAGGCGCTGGACAGGCGCTCTTGCGAGCGCTGCATTTGTTTTAAGGGCCTCGCCTCAAAAGACGAGACCTTCGCGGCCTCAGCCCGGAGGTTGGTGGGTCTTTCTTGGATGGCGGAGCAGCCCTGCTGCAACCGCCGAGGGGGCGAATGGCGTCACCGCTGGCTCACAACGCGTGTGCCAGACAGGCGCCAGGGGCCGTCGTGGCACTGCCCCCTGACGCGCCACTTCGGCAAAGCTAGTTTCTGGTAGGCAGGACACCTGCCTTCGTGCCTCCTTAAATGAAATGGTTTGTTTTACCTTAATTCTGACAATTTCCTTTTCCTTTTTCCAGCACGGGCATGACCGCTAGTATGCGGCATGTTCCCCATTACAGTTCGCACAGTGAAGAGAGTTTTCACAGGCATCTGATGTGTGCTCTTCAGCACTGCATTTGGCGCAAGTTAGGCGGCTTCGGCAGTTCTGTGAACTGTGGCCGAACCGCTGGCATTTGAAACATCGGAGGGGGTTTGGTATATATGGCCTCACTCGAAGCTTGATATACCCAGCCTCAACATAGTCGGGCAGTACACTTGAATTGAAGGTAAGTATCAGGTGTTTAGTCTGGACTTCTTTGCCATCACGCCTCATGCTAATTCGTTTTACGTTTATGACATTCTGTTCGCTGAAACCCTCCAGGAGTTCAGCCTCCGTCAGCCCTAACAGGTCATCATCTGAGACAACGCCACGGGTGGTGTTCATGGTTCGGTGTGGGGTTACTATTATTTTGGTATCTCCAAATTTCACTAGATTAGGCAATTTTTCATATTGTTTCTGGTCGCGGAGCTCCAACAGGAGGTCACCACTTGCCATTCTCGAAGCTTTATATCCTGGGCCAAAGATTTCCGTCAAGGACTTTGATACTAGAAAAGGTGAAAGTGTTCGCACTGATTTGCCGGGTGTATCAGCGTGGATAACATGGAATCGGGGAAAAAATACTTTCTGGTTACAAAAAAAATTGGAAAACTTCATCGGTGCGCCCTCTTTTCTGAGGGCGATCAGGGAGTGGGGGGAAGGAACAAGCCATATGTAAATGCTTGTTTTTGGCAGCGGCGCCAGCCACCCACCATGGAGTCCTACAAGGGGACGCTGCAGGGTCTGTAAGTACAGGCCCCGCAGACGCCAGCTGTACGCCATTACTATAACCGAATATGGTGTATCCGAGGTAGGATAGCCACACAGGGTTAACCCTTGCCGCCAGGAAACACGGAAGTCAATGGAAGTGAGTAGAGGACAGGAAAGATTTAAAGTGAGAGGAAAGAGAAAGATGTGAGGTGGAGACAGGAAAAGGCAACTGCCGATTCCCCTCGGGCGGGTCAATCCGGGGGTGCCGTCTACGTGAAGCCAGGGCCAAAGGGGTGTGTTGCCTCTGCCGGGGGGCCTTTAAGGTCCAATCACCTGGCGTCGGCTCAACCCCCAGGATCCCCTTTTCCCCGGTCACGGCAAAGCCACGCACGGCGAGGCGTGGGAGGGAGTAGAAACTCCCCCGTTAGCTCGGGTCCGTGGTGTCGCTACACACCAAACGCCTACCTGCGCAGGCGCTCCTGCGGGGAAGGAGGAGATAGGAAAGATGGACACGTTCAAGGAGTCCGACGCGAGAGCTCTTGTCGTCGTCAGGAGATGGCGTAGGGCGAGCCCAGTCGGCTCGCCCTAGGCTATCCGCTGACGAAGAATTCACTCGGAGGTTGCTGGTGCACGCATCAGTGAGCCAGTGCCGCCAGAACACGATCACCGACGGCAGCTACTGCGCTGTCGTCGGAGATCGCGGGGGCACAACCGGTCGGCCCGAAATCCAGAGAGCTAGTCTGATTCTCCTGTAGTTACGGGGAACAGAATGGTCCCTGCAATCCTTGCACAGCCTACGTTTGCGAAAACGGCGCGCTTTTCAGACACAATGAAGTAACAAATGAGATGATTATTCTCGTTCATTTTTACTTTGAGTACGTTTCGTACGTCATTTGCACGTGATTAACCCGGGGCACGTTTTCATCTACCTGCCATTCTGCACGTGGCCTTCCAATTTGTTGCTATCGCGTTCATTGCTTCACTTTCACGGCAAAGCTGCATCTTTTTTGATAAATTCTGTAAAATACATACCTGCTATTACCTGATGCGCTTATTTGCTTTTTTTATTATGCTCAGACTAGCTATAAATGATGGATAGAAAGTCTTTAATTGAAAAAAGGGCAGCAATGGACCTCTGTAAGGATAAGCAGGACTTTCTAACTACACTGCTAGTTCACAATGTCACTGGTTTTACACCTATTGTATTCACGATCACTGGTACTGAGGTGGTATAGGGTCAGTACTATAGTTTGTCGGACCCCATAAACCACTCCGATGAGGCTGCTCTGACTACCATATTGGGCAAATAATAATTACGTGTCCAGGTCTGTAAGGAGCGCTTCATGATAATTTTTGGTTTTGGAAAGCTTGTATGGCCGTTCAATTTTCTTCAAATGCGGAACACTGCCACTGGAAGGGGTGAAGATTTGCGTGGCAGCGCAGCCCGCAGTGCTTGCACGTCACTGTCGCCATGTTTGTTGTCACCATTTCGCTATAGAGTATAATGTGTATGCAGGCTTTCCGTAGACCTTATTAATTAGGACTTCTTGGGAGCGTGAAATCATACAATTGCTGGAAAATAGGACTGCTGCGTTGACCTGCGCAGTGCGTTTTTCACTAGCATGACGCAGGGACGTGCATACGTAGTGCCTTGTGGCTACCGAGGGAGCCATTTGACTTAAGATCTCATACGGGTTCACCCTGAGGGGTGGGGGCAGAGAAAGATTGGTTGACCCACCTGCGGAAGCAGCAGCGGCGTGTGCTGCCGTATTTCCCCCGGGCACACCCGTATGCACCGGCGTCCAGATATTTTCTATTGGCCTGTTGTCTTTTAGGGCGAAGCTCCTTATAGCGGCACCCGTTCGTCCCGCGTCCCATCGTGGTATGCAACCAGTGTTACGCTTTGACCTGCAAGGTGGTGCCAAGTATAAAATTTTGACCTCCAAAGTGGTGCCGGTGAGAGATTTCTTCTGTGCGTTGTTTAACAATAAAAAATAGTGCTCAATGTACATTCCAATGGCTGCTAATGGGGAATGAGAGACAGGAGCATTCGGCTTTTAGTCAACGCGCACGCAGCGATTCCCATTAGCAGCCATTGGCATGTACGTTGAGCAATATCGGACAAGAAAGGGTTGCTACATTATACTCGCTGGGTGTAACCTCCTTAGTTTTAGAAAGGTTTAGCGAGCGTTGAGCCGCAGGGCCATGAATACAGTGAACTAGTATATAACATGAACTCAAGGTGGCTGAAGGTAGGAAGTAGACCCGAAGCGCAAGCTGTTAGAAAACGTGCGTGTGCCACCTCTCGTTTAGTCCTTGGAATGTCCGCTGGATGGCGGTGTTTTCCAAGAAATATTTCCAAGAAAAATGCGCAGAAATAGCCACGAACGACTTTTGGCCAGGAGGACAAATTTTAACAGCTACTATTTCGCGAGCACTAGAACTGAGATAAAGAATGTCTAATTGAGTGGCCGGGCAGTCATTACGCACCAGAAGCACTGCCTGGTCTTTGGGAAGCTGCTGCTGTTTTATGGTTGGTGTCTAAAACGCATGGTAACCAGGAAGCGAGCACGTGCCGTGCGCCTTCTGGAGAAGAAGGAACAAGGGTCGATGCCTTTGAACATCATTACGGATAGTGGAGCACGTTTGTTCAAAACTACGACAATTCCACTACACCCCCTGAGCGAAATAGCTCATGGGGAAGGCCCTGGTTTGCGGTGATTATTGTCATCAGCGAGGACATTGCGCTGCAGTTCATCAAACATATTTTGAAACCGAGTTTGCATGGTATCAAGGGCTTGTGTTAGAGTGTTAACCATCTCGGACCAAATCGCATGCTCCAGCTTGCTAGATTCTTGAGCCCGTTTTTGTCGCAGGAGCCCAATTATGTGACAATAGGTGGAGTCTAGGTCTGTGACCGGTTTAGAACAACATGTCGTAGAACGGCTCTTTCTTCTCTTTCGAGACCGACTGTGGCTTGACGTTGGGACCGATACCGTTTCTTTTGGTCAAGCATGATGTCGCGAAGTTTCTAACTTTCCTGCTGTGATTCCTGTACTTTTTGGCGAAGGCAGTTGATAAGCTGAGTCAGATCGGAAAAAGTGGCTGTTTGAGCCCAGGTTACACTTTGAGGTGTCGGAGGGGTAGGCTGTGTGGCAGATGTCACAGATGATGAATCATTAGTGTTGCGAGGAAAGGCTGATTCAGATATATTTCATTCAGGACAATGAGGGCTGTATAAATGTGTGTGGACGCTCCGCAAGCCACGCAATTACTTGCACGTTACTCAATTACTCGCAATTACTCGCATGCTACTATTGATTGTTGTCACTAAGCGCGAGAGTGTACATAGTTTGCGAAAATGACCTTAGTCACAAAGTGTGATCCGTACGCAGTTACTCGTTATTTCAAAGTGGAGAATTGACATTTCTGCATTAAAGGTTGACGAAGCGCTTTGCTCTATGGCGTCTGTAAGGGCTTGTTTCGGAATGTCAGTCACATGCACTTTGTTTAGGGGCCCGATCAAAACAGTATAGCGGGGCCGACTCACCAGTTAGGCATGCAGTCTGTTCGGTGACACTTGGCGTCGGTAGTACATGGCGTTAGTCTTTTGTACCCCGTTGTCGAGAAGTTCTGTGGTGCCGGTAAAAAAGCCCGCTGCCGTGTCGTAGACACGGCAGTGTGTCGGCAGCTCGTCCCACACGGTACCGAACTTCGTATCTACGACACGGCGACCGCTGCCGTGTCGTAGACACGAGGTCCAGTAGACGAATCTAATAGCAAGGTACACTGCGTTGCATTCATTGTCTCGCTTTCGTCAGATAGCGTTGGGAAATCGCTTGATTTCACTGTAACGCTCGTGCATGCCATGGTCGTTTTCATTGTAGGCGTCTTGAAAATCGGAGTGAAACGCGCCGGGCGTTATAGGTTCACCAGGCACGGTACGGCCGCGGAGACGCGGTGCGAACGCGCTGTGAACACGGCCGCCGGCAGCTGTGCCCTAGGCCAGTACGAAGCTGCTCACTATAGGCACCCGACAGTGAACCAGAGGGCGCAACAAAGCTCTTTAGACCACCTCAGCATTGTTCGTACTGACCGCCAGGGATACTGAGAAAATGAAACGCTCGCTGAACACAGTGACACGCTAAAGTGTCAGTGCCATTCTTGGCACGTTTGCAAAGAACGCTTCCTGGGCACTTACATAATCAGCCGTGACCGCTTGCTCACAACTATAAAAGAAAATGATATGCACATGCAAGTTCGGTTTTGCTGTGTCTACTCGCTAGGCTACGCATTGGAATACTCGGTTTTGCTGCGCCTACACGCTACGCTGTGTGTTCTGGTGCTACCATCAGATCTCGTAAACTGCATTGCCGGATGCCTATGCTTAGGGTGGTCAGTTCACAAAACAGAGAGAAAAAGGGAAAAAAAAGGTTCTCCAAAAACGCTGTCTGTGCGACACAGGCTCACCGTGAAACTGGCATTTACTTCTGCGGCAATGAACCGTGGTCTATCAACGGAAAAAACTAGTCAAACTGACAAGAGAACAAGGAGCCGAGGAAAGACACGTCTGCCATCGCGGGCACTCAGCAGCACCCCCCCCCCCCCCCCACAGTTATACAGTATTCGTAGAATGCAGCGCGTTTAGGTAACTGGAATTTCAATACGCATTTGTTGCTTTCATGTAAATCCCTAAAGTCGTGTTGGCTATTTGAATACCTTTATTGCGATAGACTGCTTGAGCAAATTAGTGAGACAGTTTTTGCAGCTAAATCTGAGCGGAAGACATTAAAACGGAGAAATTAGCACTACAATTTCATTCAGGTGAACTCCGAAATGTTATGCCGCAGTGAATATCCTTTGTCTGCTATAAGAAGATAACCTAGCCTATGAAATGTCTATGTTTAGTTAATCTTTTAATGTAGAAGGATGCACAGGCTCATGATGGAGTTGTATAACGTGCCAGGCTGCAGTCCGAAATTTCGGTAGACCATCACGACTACGACAAACTATTTGCCAGGAATTTTCATATATCAGCTATCAGTAAAAAATTTCCATAATTGAAGCACACCCAATTGCAAAACGTCACAACAGTTTTACCCGTGCTTCTCTTTGGCGATATTTTAAGATGAAGACTCTATGAGAAAACGTACGCATCGTTAAAGATTTTTATTTCAAGTGTGAAGCACTTTAAGTGCCGAGGTTGTCGAATGATTTTGTTGCTTGGCGCAACGCACAGAAAGCCACGTTTAAATATACAAGAAAAGAGAAGGCTAGAGAAAAACAGAAGTATAAAGAGAAAAAAGAAATTATGTAATCTGAAAAATGATTATATTTTGAAATAAAGACACATATACAGCAAAAACTGGCAGAAAGAAAACAAAATATTGGGACGATTTAAGGAAGAGTAGATTGAAAAGAAACAAAAAAAAAAGCTTTTCGAAGTTCTTGCTGATGACTGAGGCGTTCTATTGGAAAGAGGTTTTACGGATCTGCTTAGGACTTCAAAAGTAGACTGCAAATGCAGTGTTATACCTTGAAGCACGAAGGCCAACCCTATTTTGTCGCTTTAACATTCTGACTGTGCAGACCGTTTTACGACTATATGAAGCATTGTTTAACCCTGAACAAATTATTTTTGTTTCCAATCCTGACCTATTCTTCTCCGTGCAATGGCTCAGATTTCACAAACCACAAATATTATTTGTTCAATCGTTATTTGAGTCTTTAAATGTACAAGTTCATGATTTGATTCTTTTAACTGAGCAACGAATTTCTCCAGAAATTTTTTATTATAATATATTCCCAACTCACACTAAACTATTACCTACAGGCATTTGGAATAATTTATTGCAGGACCATTTAATTGGTTTGCCAACAAATGTCATTATAGCAACGGACGCATCTTAATGAGATGAAAAATCAGACATTGGAATATAGTGCCCCGTACTTGATTGGTCATTTTCACTTTCCTTACTAGATTTTTTTCCTGTCTTTCTGGCTGAATTTACGGCAATAATGTTAGCTCTGCGAAAGGTAAATATTTCCATTCCAGTCGTAGCAGTCATAACTGATTCATTATCAGTGTGCTCTTCTCTGTTCGCATCCGGTCGCTCACCCATACTGAAACTTTTGAAATCGTTGGCTTCCTGTCATTTCCGAAGTATTCATTTAATCTGGGCACCAGGACACAAAAGTTTGTTGTTAAACGAAATAGCTGATTCTCTTGTGAAGGCATCACTTTTGACACGCATCATTCCTATTTTTCCTCATACAGTACAAACTACGGTGGCGCAATTTCACACACTTAAAATCAGGCAAAATTTATCAGACCCTGCACTGACGGCTTCTCCGGAGTACAACCATTTGTTATTTCCCTGGCGCAGTGAACTGTCTGATTCAAGGATGATGGAAGTTGTCATCACGAAATATCGTTGCCGCGTTACCTCCCTCAATTTTTACTTGCATATATAAGGTATGTTAAATTCCCCAATGTGCATTTACTGTAACCAAGAGAAAACGATCCGTCATTTTTATTACATTGTCGCTGTTTCGATTTATTCAGGCAAAGCATACTAGCACCACCTCTTCAAAGACTGGGGTTGCAATTATCTCAACCTGATCTTCTTTCATTTGGAGCCTCTACACTAGGTTTAAGCTACAGGAACCTGTTATTCGCCGTTCAGGAATACATCACTGCGACGCAACAATTTGCTTGCTATACTACGGTCCCACTATTTTTCTTTATTTTTTTCCTGCACGCTTTTTATCGGCATTTCAAATCAAAATAAATTACAAAAGTTTTGTAGGAATGAAACAATGCTGAAAATATGGGGCAAGTTAATCTTATAGTCGGCCAATCCCCTCTTTTGTGTATGAGCCATTTGCACAGGAAAACAACAACAACTACTACTACTACTACTGAGGCGCCAAAAATATTTCGTCAAACGGGAAGTACCGAAGAGAAGAAAGAACAGCGCACACTACCAACTGTTTATTGAGAGTCTAAAATCACACATGAAAAAAGAAGACAAATCCATGCATGCATGCACAGCAACAAAAGTCGTACAGCGACATGGTCAAATCGTTAAGCTACCGAAAAACCGCATTTCTGTGAAATATAACAATATATATGTATCAATGATACAAGTGGGCCCTTTCTTTTTGATAAAAACACTTCCAAGAGCTCTCTAGCTGTTTGTTTACTACTCCTACCAAGAATAACCATATGATCAAAACATGGCACACATCCGCGGGCTTTGCAGTGTGCAGGAAGATGCGCTTGCTTACTTTAGTCCAAACTATTAGCATGCTACTTCAATCTGTCATTGATGCAACGTGTCACTTGTCTGATGTAGGACTTGCCGCAGCTTAGGGGTGTGTCATATACCACCCTTCGTTCACAGCGGCCCCGCCGCGGTGGTCTAGTGGCTAAGGTACTCGGCTGCTGACCCGCAGGTCGCGGGTTTGATTCCCGGCTGTGGCGGCAGCATTTTCGATGGAGGCGAAAATGTTGTAGGCCCGTGTACTCAGATTTGGGTGCACGTTAAACAACGCCAGGTGGTCAAAATTTCCGGAGCCCTCCACTACGGCGTCTCTCATAATCAAATGGTGGTTTTGGGACGTTAAACCCTACAAATCAATCAATCAATCGTTCACAGCGTCTAAAAAGTAGCCGCTGGTACAACTTATGAGAAACGGGTTGTTGAATCAATGACAGATTGACGAAACAGTCAAATCGTTTCGACAAAAGTGATCATGTGCATTTTGCTCCATACTGCAAAGCCTGCGGGTATGCGCCATGCTTTGAGCAAACGGTTATTCTTGGTAGGAGTAGCAAAAAAAACAGCTAGAGAGCTTTCGGATCTTTTTTATCAAGAAGAAAGGGCCCATTTGTATCAGCGAAACATCTATAATATTGTCTTCCACAGAAATGTGATTTTTCGATCGCTTATCGCCTTGACCATGTCGCTGTACGACGTTTGTTGGCTGTGCACGCATGCGCTAAATGGTCTTGTTTTTTCCTCTGTGGTTTATAGACTGTCAATAAACAGTTGGTAGTTGGCGATGTTTTTTTTTGCAGAAGGAACAAGCAGGATTTCAAACAGGCTACTCAACAATCGCCCACAATCATACTATTCATCAGGTAATAGAGAAATCCTCGGAATATAGACAACCACTATACATAGCCTTCATTGATTACGAGAAGACGTGTGATTCAGTGGAATTATCAGCAATCATGCAGACATTGAGGAATCAGGGCGTCGACGAAGCATATATAAACATAATGGAAGAAATCTACAGGTGATCAACGGCTACCATAATGCTTCATAAAGAAAGCAACAAAACACTAATCAAGAATGGTGTAAGGCAGGGGGAAACAATCTCTCCAATACTAGTTACCGCGTTGTTACAGGAGGTTTTCGGAGGCCTAGAATGAGACCAGTTGGGTGTAAGAGTTAACGGAGAGTACCTTAGTAAAGTGCACTTTGCCGATGACAATGCATTGCTGAGTGACTCAAAGAATGAATCGCAACTCATGATTATAGAGTTAGACAAGAAAGGCAGAAAGGTAGGTCTTAAATTTAATCTGCAGAAAACGAAAGTAATGTACAACAACCTTGGAAGAGAGCAGCACTTCAAGATAAGTAATAGTGCACTTGAAGTTGTAAAAGACTACGTCTGGTCAGGGCAGGTAATAACCACTGATCTAAACCACGAGATTAAAAAAGCTAGAAGAATAACAATGGGGTGTGGCACATTTGGTGAGCACTCTCAAATCATGACAGCTAGAGTGCCACTCTAACTCAAGAGGAATGTATATAACAGCGGTATCTTGCTGGTACTTAGCTACGGAGCAGAAACCTGAAGACTTACAAAGTGAGTTCACCTTAATTTAAGGACGACGCAGCGAGCAATGGGAAGAAAAGTGGTAGGTGTAACCTTAACAGACAAGAAGAGAGTGGAGTGGATTAGGAAACAAACCGAGGTTAAAGATATTGCCACATGGTTTGCTTGGCTGAGATCGAAGAGTGAAAGAAGACAAAGACGATCTCTCGGAGCCGCTGCCTGAGTAGTCGAGTAAGCGAGCTCATTTTTATCAAGTTTGTCGAGAGTAACGTGACAAGACTGGTGGAGGTGCTGGGTACAACGTCTTGCAATCCACCCGATGCCCAAAACCCCGTCCAGCAGCCGGAACACAAGCCCTGCACCCGTGGACACTCCTGTTCATAGAGTAAGCCGCCGCCAACGAGGCCTACCGCCTGAGACACCAACCACTGACGCAGCGACTATGACTTCGACACAAGATCCCATGCAAGCTCCGACACCTTTCACGCCGATCTACTGCACCGTCCAGAAGCCGCTCATGCCTAGCCCCTTTCACGGAGAGCAGCATGAAGATGTTGACGACTGGCTGAGTGAGTTCGAACGTGTCGCAGCGATCAATTACTGGAATGATGCCTCGAAGCTCCGGAACGTGTACACTTGCCTAAACGACGGTGCCAAGACGTGGTTTTTGAACAGGGATGATGTTCTGACATCTTGGCGCGAGTTCCAGCGTCGCCTCCTGGAGACCTACAGGAGTCCCGACCACCGCGAACGGGCGGAGTGTGCACTACAATTACGCATCCAGATGCCCAACGAGACCGTCTCGATGTACGTCGAGGACATGACATGGCTTTTCAAGCGAGCGGATCCTGCTATGGCAGAAGAAAAAAAGTTGCGCCACCTCATGCGTGGTGTGAAGGAACAACTTTTTGCTGGTTTGGTGCGTAGTCTCCCCAAAAGTGTTGCTGAGTTCCTTACTGAAGCGGCAACAATGGAGCGAGTACTGCACCAACGGACTGCCCAGTTTGACCGTCAAGTGAATGCTGCCTCAACTCCCAAAGTTTTCGCCACCCCTGGGAGCAAGAGCCCCGAATGGATTCGCGAGATCATTTGATCTGTCGTCCGGGAAAAAATAGAAAAGATGTACGGGACAAGGTAAATCGATGTTGGTTCTATCACCAGTGTCATCCGCGACGAGGTCCAGCAGGTGCTGCACGCCCATCATTTTCTGTCCACGTCGGTTGATCCGGAAACGGCTCCTGTGTCTACTGACAGTCGCCGTCGTACGTACGCGGAAGCCTTGCGATCTGCCACTCCTCTTTCGGGTCAAGGAGTCCCGATCCAGCCAGTGCCGCACGTCCCGATCCAGACAGTGCCGCACGTCCCGATCCAGACAATGCCATACGTCCCGATCCAGACAATGATGCCGTCAGTCGCGATTCAGTCAGCGCACGCTGATTTGGACATCGATAGTCGCCGTACACCGACGCGCAAGTCTGATCTCTGGCGTACGCCAGACAGACGACCCCTCTGCTATCATTGCGGTGAGGCTGGTCACATTTACCGCGAATGCCCATACCGGCAACTTGTACTGCGCAGATTTTCCGTCAATTCCCCTCGTCCCGGAATCGGTTAAAGGCCAAGGGATATCGAAGAGTATCTCGCGCAACAGCGTGCACCCTTTACACGACGGCAATCGCGGTCACCATCTCCGAGGAGATCCGCAGCCACTGGGCCACGTTTCGGGGTGACGGCACGGGAACGCTCCCCGAGCCCTCGTCGGGAAAACTGAAGGCAGCGGCCTTCGGGGGCAAGGTCGCTGGGACTCAAAGTGCGGAAGACCTCCCATCGATGCTTGCACGCAACGCCGAAGGCATTTCGTCAGAGAATAATCGCAGTGCCGAAGAAACGCCGACATCCGCATCTGAACCTAGTGACCACGTATCACTCGACATACCTGTGCTGGTTGACAGTCTTCAGGTTAGTGAACTGGTAGACACTGGTGCATACTATTCGATCATCAGCGAGAGGCTAGCGAAAGATCTCAGGAAAGTGATCACGCCGTGGAATGGAACGCGAATTCGAACACCTGGAGGTTACGTTGTAACACCGCTGGGTCGCTGTACCGCAAGAGTGAAAATTCGTGCGTCAACGTTTGTGCTCAGCTGCCTCGTTCTTCCCGACTGTTCGCGTCAGCTGATTATCGGCATGGACTTCCTTCAGGAATTCGGTGCCATCATAAATCTCCGTGAGCGCATCGTGACCTTCTCAACTCAAGGCGCAACAGATCGAGACGCTGATAACTGCCGTAGACTTGCGCTGCGTGTTGCTGACGACCGTGTGACGCTGCCACCTCGAGCAACTGTTCCCATCGAAGTCACTTGTGAAGACTTCCAAGACGGCGACGTGGTGGCTGAAAGCAACTTATCACTTCTGCTGCTCCCAGGTGTATGCGCCGCCCGAAGTGTTGTGCGCGTCCGTGACGGACAGTCAACGATACTAGCTACGAACTTCAATTACAAGCACCGGCATCTTTTCCGTGGAACCACCCTAGCTTATGGAGAACCTGTTGCTGACGTCACAGAGTGCTTCGCGTCCGAGGAAACGCATGAGGATGAGGAATTTCTAGACCACATCGACATTAATTCGACGCTGTCAGACGAGAGAAAGGCTGCACTTCACGACCTTTTGAGGGAGTTTAGACTTTGCTTCGCCTCTTCTTCTAAAGTCTGTCAAAAACACCTCACGAAGCATCGAATTATTACCGACGATGACGTCCGCTCCATCCGGCAGCAGCCTTATCGCGTTTCTGCCAAAGAACGCGAGGCTATTAAGACACAAGTAAAAGAGATGCTCGATGACGGGATTATTCAACCATCCAGCAGCGCTTGGTCCTCGCCAGTCGTTTTAGTAAAGAAAAAAGACGGAACGCTGCGATTCTGTATTGATTACAGGAAGCTTAATAGCGTCACAAAAAAGGACGTCTACCCGCTTCCACGGGTCGACGACTCCCTCGACAGGTTACGACGTGTGAAGTATTTTTCGTACATCGATCTAAAGAGTGGCTATTGGCAAATTGAAGTGGATGAACGAGACCGAGAAAAAACCGCGTTTGTGACTCCAGACGGACTTTACGAATTCCGAGTTCTTCCCTGCGGCCTCTGTTCTGCACCAGCCACTTTTCAGAGGATGATGGACACAGTTCTCGCTGGCTTGAAGTGGCAAAGCTGCCTTGTCTACCTCGATGATGTGGTCATCTTTTCCGAAAGCTTTGAAGAACATCTGAAGCGCCTGAGAAAGGTTCTGGAAGTCATTCGCACAGCTGAACTCACGCTGAAACCCCCAAATTGCCATTTCGGCTATGAAGAGCTGAAATTTCTGGGACATGTCATTAGTGCAGATGGAGTGCGACCTGATCCAGGCAAAACTGCTGCTGTCGCCGCCTTCCCTGCCCCATCAGATAAAAGAGCAGTACGCCGTTTCCTCGGCTTGTGCGTGTATTATCACCGATTTCTCGCCAACTTCTCTAAGATAGCTGAACCTTTTACGCGACTCACCCGAGATGATGTACCCTTTACTTGGGGCGCAGAACGAGATACAGCGTTCACAGAGTTACGACAGAGAATGCAAACAGCCCCTGTTCTTGCCGATTTTGATGAGGACGCTGCTACAGAAATTCATACAGATGCCAGCAACGTCGGACCTGGCGCTGTCCTTGTACAACGACATGGCGGCGTTGAGCATGTGATAGCTTACGCCAGTCGTACTCTTTCTCGAGCTGAGACCAACTATTCTACGTCAGAAAAAGAATGCCTCGCAGTCGTGTGGACGACGACCAAATTTAGGCCTTACCTCTACGGTCGTCCCTTCAAAGTGGTGACTGACCACCACTCGCTCTGCTGGCTGGCAAATCTCAGAGATCCATCCGGCCGTCTCGCACGATGGAGTTCGCGTTTGCAGGAGTTTGATATTACGATTGTGCACAGGTCAGGGCGCAAACTCGAAGACGCCGACGCGCCTTCTCGAGCACCTGTGGGGAACGCTGTCAGGGGCTCCGAAGATGAAGATGCCTTTCTCGGAGCAGTTAGTGACTCCGAATTTATGTCAAAGCAGCGGGCAGACGATGAATTACGCCCAGTCATTGATTCCCTGGAAGGCCGCAACTCTCAGGTCCCTCAACACGTTGCTCGCGAACTGTCCTCTTTTTGTCTAAGAAGAGGCATTCTTTACAAGAAAAACGCCCGTGGTAGCGACAAAGCCTTCTTCTTGTTGTTCCTACTGAAATGCGTGATGAAATCCTCCTGGCGTGCCACGACGAGCCCACGTCAGGACATTTGGGCTATTCGCGAACTCTCGCCCGAGTACGCCAACAGTATTACTGGCCGCGACTACCAACGAGTGTACATCGATATGTGAAAGGCTGCGGTGAGTGCCAGCGCCGCAAGACTCCGCCTGTGAGACCCGCGGGCCTGCTCCAGCCGATCGCACCACCACGGACACCATTTGACCTCGTGGGAATGAACCTTCTCGGGCCCTTCCCTTTGTCGTCCTCTGGGAACAAATGGATTATAGTTGCGACAGATCATCTTACGCGTAATGCTGAAACAAAAGCGTCACCCCGTGGCACGGCCTCTGAAGTCGCGCAGTTCTTCGTGCACCAAATCGTCCTACGGCATGGTGCCCCGTCATGCGTGATTACGAACAGAGGGACGTTGTTTACAGCACGAATGTTGGAGGACATTTTTAAACTGAGCTGCACAAGTCATCGAAAAACAACGGCTTATCATCCGCAATCGAATGGACTGACAGAGAGGCTTAACAAGACCATAGCGGACATGCTGTCAATGTACGTGGACGTACAACATGAAACCTGGGACGAGATTCTTCCATACATCACGTTTGCTTATAATACGGCAACGCAAGAAACAACGCGATTTCCGCCTTTCCGACTTGTTTACGGACGCAACGTGCGAACCATGCTCGATGCTATGCTTCCGTGCGACCAAAGCAATGAACTTGCTCAAGATGCTGAGCAATACACTTAATACGCCGAAGAAGCTCGTCAGCTAGCTCACCTAAACACCAGTCACCAACAAGATGCAAACGCACGACGTTACAACCTCCGCCATCGAAATGTCACCTACCACCCTGGGGACCGAATGTGGGTGTGGATCTCTGTCCGGCGACCAGGCTTATCCGAAAAACTCCTAAGCCGTTATTTTGGACCGTACAAGGTTCTTAGACGAATCACAGATGTTACCTACGAGGTATTTCCGGACGGCGCGGCGTCTTCTCGTCGACAGCTTCGGCCCGAAACCGTGCATGTCGTTCGGCTGAAGCCCTACTTCACACAGTAGCCCTTGTGGTTTCACGTGCTACGACATGCCGTGACATTGCGTTGCTGCTGCTGTTTGTGTTCTCCTGTGTTTTTATGCCTTTTCTTTTTGCGCTTGGCGGAAGCGTTGGCGAAACTTCCTCATTTGCGCTGCGAGTAGTGGCACTCTCCCTTTTTTGGTTCTCTATATCTGCGTGTGTATACCTTCATTTTTTTTATTTACGAGCATCGAGTCGATGCTTTCAAAGGAGGGGACTATTGCCACATGGTTTGCTTGGGTGAGATCGAAGAGTGAAAGAAGACAAAGACGATCTCTCGGAGCCACTGCTTGAGTAGTCGACTAAACGAGCCCAATTTTATCAAGTTTGTCGAGAGTAACGTGACAATATCCAGTTTCAGGGAGGGAGGGAGGGAGAGATGGATGGATGGATGGACGGATGGATGGATGGATGCGCACTGCGTTTGTTTTGGCCCAGCCGTTTCGTAATTGTTGCTTACGATAGAGCTACAGCAGTGCGCTGGTACGGCGGCGCTGTACGTTGCGCAAAAAACATCGCGTTACTCAATTACTTTTGTGGGCGCATCTATCGAATGAGCCTAGAGTTACCATAAAGCCTGAGCGGATGTCGCCCTTTAGTACAAGTGAGAAACGAATAATGAACTTGACCATAACCGCCAGCGAACTATACCTCCCCACCAGTTCACTTTTTTTCTGGTTGTAAATTGTAAAAAAAAATCATAACATAGCGCTGTTGCCATAGTAGTAGTGGAAATTTTTGTAGGCAGCAGTTGTTTGTGTTTAATAGACGTGACACATTTAGTAGCAGGTGGGGATCTCGTCTATGTGAAGTAAAGAAACAAACAAAACTGAAGTTGAATTGTCAGTTCCTAAGTACACTGGTCATTTAACAACAAAGTTTCTACAAGGGTGCATGGCGCAGTGGTTAGCGTGTTCAGTGGAAAATTCGAAGGTTGCACGTTGCAAACGTCATAATGACGTTTTCTTTTTAAGGGTGCTTTCTGCATCGTTTTCTATCCAATTATTTTAGTTATGTTGTTTTTAGTGGCAGCTCGTCACGGTGGTTCTGACACCGTTTCGTGCTCCAGCATTACCGGCACTCCATCACTCATTATGTGCCACCACACACGATGTGCCACTGATATTTCTGGCACCATAATCAACCAAAATGGTGGACGGTGGAATCCGTGATTTCTATGGTGGACGTTTTCTTTTATATTGAGGGGTTTAAATCCAGAAATCGTTATTCCAAGACACTCAATATTACTTTAAAAGAAACCTAATAAAAGAACGTTTTCTTGCTTGAGTTTCAGTTTATATTTGTGTATATTATGTAATCGAATATGTGATGAATCTACATACAGTGGTGTTGAACTTTGACATACAAATATTGAATTGATATGCTACAAATGTGTGCACAAGTACTTTTTATTGTCTTTATTTTAGGAAAAGAAAAGCAGTACCTTTACTTTATTCTTTGTGCGGCATATCGAACACCGCAGAGTCTTAAGCAGCGTGATAGTTTTGAATTACTCAGCTCAATTGGCCAAAACAAACTGACAATACGGATGATTAAGGTATTAGCATAATGAACGTATCTCACTTTTTGCCACACCTTGATATAACTGGCTTAAACCCGCTGCGTACACAATGAGAGCCACCATCGCGGAAATGGCGTAATGTCGCAAACGTCAGTTTCGTTCCTCTTGGCTTTGTCATCGGTGGACGATCTATTTGAGAATACCGCTGCTCAACAAACAATGGTCTGTAATGAATGTGCTGCCGGTTATACACACCCTAAAATAGATCGCGGAAAATGTAAGACCATGGTGTGTCGCTCAAAGCCGACAGGCCGTACGACAGACGAACGGCGTGCAAAGCTTTGTTCCGTCTGCAGCTCCTATTCTGGCGCCCGACATCAGTACGCAAAGGCGTTGACTATCGTCTCCATTAAAGCGAGGAAAAGTGGTCCGTTATGATTCATCGAGTGGGTGGACTGGTCAACTCGCGTGTGCTACGAAGAGTGTTATACCCACGGAGCGGAGCTTTGTGATCTTAATTCTTGAAATATTGCTGAAATGCAAGTTAATAACCTTGATTTCTGACAGCGTTGCACACCAAGAGGTTTTACGTATAAAATGGGCGTCAGGGAAAGAATACTTGAGTTTTAGCAATTGTTCTGTTGTAGCTGTAAGAACACTCGGTAGCCAGGTCATCAACAACATATATAATCTATTACCATTGGCAAGTTTCCCACTGAATTTTGTAAATCATTCGCCAGACGACGAGCGGAAAGTCGCCAAAGGGCGCCATTTTTCATGAATTTTCACCGAAAGTGATGTCAATCGGTTTGCGTGTGGCTCGATTAATAACGAAAGTTTTTCATTATTTACAGCCCCACGAACTACAGTCTTATCCACAGCTCCTAACTATATATAGAGGTTTTTCAATGCCAGTCGCATTCACTGTTTCTTTGTCGTACGCCTCAGTGGGCTTTAGTGATATCACCCGCTTCAGCAGGAAATCACTGAGAAAGGACATGCATGCGCTAGCAGGGTATCTGAATTCTAGTGCCCCAAAGTATATGATTGTTGTAGTTGTAGCAAATGCAGGGCAAAGCACTAGCTAAAACAGAACAGAGACTGCTTGTGAAGCCTTCCTGCAAATTTAGAGAATATCATTTTAGTAGAAACATGGGTAATAATAGTTGAAGACCGTAAATACAAAGTACGAAAATAGTTACGAAAATACTGCGTAACTATCGCAATCTCCGCACCCTGCTTTTTGTGTGGTCATTCCAACGCTACAAATTCGCCTCAGTTCAGTTTCTCAACGCTGACTATAGAATCCGAGGCAGGAAAAGTATGGTAATAGCAAATTTTAACTTTACAACAAATGAAGAAATACTACAGCAGATAAGTAGTCGAGAGGATATTGAGGACAGCTGGGGCTGTGGTCGGAACACACGGCTTAACCATCACCTAGCCATTTCAGATGGTAAACTTTAAAGAAGCTTAAAGCACCTCTAAAGTCTAGGGTAACATCACCTCCTCGCGGCTCGTGAAGCAGTCCGCTGATCTAGAGTTGGCTGAGAGGTTCCTGGGGGTAGTACCAGTGAGGCACTGCAGCCATGGCCTCTAGAATCTAGGTTAATTGAGGTGAGGCACACAAAAAGCAGTACATACGTACTGAATTTCACGTAACGTGCACCTTCTACCAGAGAGGTCTACAACTGCTCTATTCGTATTGAAGACATGCAGTATTGAACGCTCAACTCTGACGAGACCTACGGAAAATTGCCGAAAGTTCGCCATGTCACCATTCGTAATTTTGAGTCGTCATGTGCCTTCAGAGTTTTCCTATTTGGTGAAAAGTAGCCACCAGTGGCAACCACGACCATAGGTGTAGAATATACAGTACTGAGTATGCTTTGTGGCTTTTCCTACGAGTTTTCGGTAGGCGAAACCTATCCGCTAGTTACAGTATGTCTGGATAGAGCAAAACCTTTAACTGAAATTCTGTTTATCGGTGCGTTATTAAAGCCACTAGATCATTCGTCACTCAATTGATTACTGCACCTCGTTTTTAGGAGAGTGTCTAACTTCGAGCGCACAGTTACGTAAAGCCATGCCTTTTTATGTATCTTACTTTCAAATAGACTAAACGTGGCATTCTTCTAGAAACAAACAACAAATATAGAAGAGGGCCTCGTGGTTTAGCTACACTTGCAGTTTTATCTCAATGCTCACGGTACCTAATGGATACATGAAGACGTGAGCCCTTTACATCAGCAGGTAACGATACCATTCAGAGATGTCCGTCAGCTTAAGACTTAGGCCCCTGATTTGCCCCGAGAGAACTTCTCCCGAGTGCTATCGCAACGTGTGGTAATTAATCAATTGCTTCAGGTCCCAAAAAACTATCCGACGAGCAAAATGGCGTCTATTTTGTTTAAGACAGATCCGTCTACTGAGAAACAGGCTGGATATTTCTTCTGTCAGCAACTTCGCTTTATAGACTGAATTCTCTGTATGTTTATCAGCGCGATGGCCTAAAGAAAATTTTACAGTAACAGCTATGTCATAGTGTAAACGATCAGTTGATCAAAAAACAAACCCGCGAAAATTACTTTCCATTGGGAAAAATATATTGCATTTTCCCTACCAAGGTAAATGAACATATTTTGAGTAACACTTTCTGCACAAGGTCTTGGATGATTCTAAACACACATTTCGTTCAATCCACTCTCAGAATAATGATGGAAAACCCTTCACTTACTTCATTTAGGTATTGCGAGCATCTTGGATTATTGAGTGAGCTAGAGGAGCAGATATGAACTACGTGCTTCTTTGTGCGCGGCCCTTTCTACGTAGCCTATGAACAGGGTGACAGAATGGAAAGTTCATGGCCTGCACTAACGCCCGCCTATGTTCGAATACCACTACGAGCCGTCGAATAAGCTAACGGGATAATGTTTTTTAACTCTAATACATCATTTCATGTTACTTTATCGCATATATTCTCTACAATGCAAGCGGAAACTGCAAATACCACATTCTAGGCTTCTATGAGTGCATGCGAAGCTTCTCAACACGTGGTTTGAAACAAAAAGACTGCGATTTGTCTGCGGCAGATATTTACTTTTCCACATATTAGATTGCCTTGTACAAATGCAATATCAAAGAACGGCACGTATTTGGTCTTTGAGAAAAGTGGTTGAAATTACCTGTGTCCCAAACAGGTACTCTATTACACTACAATACTTTCTGTACTCTTGCTACTTATTCATGACGCAGCGAAACACATGCTAACACTATTGTACGCAATAGATACCTCGTTATTATCCTTCTTAATTTGTTATAGCCAAGCAGCTTTCAGGTAGGCTTATTGTCACATTGCTCGCAGTGTAAACCATAAAACCCCTCATCGCTTCTTGTAAAAACATGCCTAACTTTCAGATGCGTTTCACTTATACTAGCCCCCAGAAGTTGAAGTGGCGCCTCCTGGTGGGAGGCCTGCGGGACATCACGTCACGGTTCTTTGATGCCGCCAAGCACCTCCATAATGGTGCGCTCGCTTCGTACGCTGTTCTGTTGTTAGCGCTCGCTTTCTGCTCATCTCAAGCTGCACATAAGTGACGAAAACTGAATTCGTAATCTTCCTGGTAAAACAATAATTGTGTACTTTTCCTTCTGCACAATCGCGCGCTCAGTCCTAGGCAACGTGAATGGGGTGAAAATGTCTGTGTTGCGCTGCCTACCACGATGCTGAATTACAGTTCAGGCCATGGCAGCCGCATTCCGACGGGTGTGAAAAGTAAGAACACACATATTCTTAGATACAACACTCATTGGCGCATAATCATGATTTTGAGATGCAAGGTACAATATTTACAATATTAGATTGAGATGTTCATGAATTATTTCTATACAAGATATGAGGGTTTACCTTACTCTTTTGTTATTTGTATTGGATGAATCCATATATGAACAGCAGCAAGAGGTGTAATAACATGCGCAATCAGTAACACCCTTCAAGTGTTCTCAGGTATAAATACAAATCAAACGATGAAGTACTGGCAACAAAAAGTTGCATATCAGCCCAACGCTGAGTTCAGTGGAATGGTACCAGCAATGCAAATGATGCAAATGAGGCCCACGAAAAGTTTCTCCGTGCATCCAAGGAGATTTATTGTTCAAGCTTTCCACTAAAAGCGCGCGCATTAAAACAGAAGACACGCTAACATTGAGTCACCATTGAATAACGCGAATAAATTAAAACGAAAGGTAAGCTGTTCAAAATATTCCTAAATACGTGTTTAGCTTATGACCTCAGGTTATTTCAGGAATAAAGGAGTAGGCTTACAAAAAAATTGCGTCAGGCGCAAGTGGAATACTACTCTACTTCACTTGAAGGTGAAAACAGTCGTTATGATTTGCAATGGTCAAGAATAAATTTCTTACTTAAACGTGAGCAACCACAGGCTTCCCCACGTATGTTAATGCAAATTGGCAACAATACAAGTGGAGTTCAACTAGCTGCAGTTTTTATAGCTTTTTTACAACTATTGCCTATAACAGTCCGTCCGATGATTCTAATAAATACGAAAATTTTTTAATTGTGACACAATATTACTGTGCGTTGTTATAACAGAGTTATAGAAGTTGTAGTGAAGAAGATGAATGCTACTCAGAAGGGCAGGGGGTATGACTCAGTCGGTGAAGAAGACGATGTTTGGTTGGCTGGGGACTCAGGCTAGTTCCGCCATTACCACTTGACGTGTCGTGACCGATCTCCTGTTTTATAAAAGAGTGCCACTCTAAAACGCCTCATTATAATTGGTGGAGAGTGCTGGGTAACGCCTAATCTTGGAACTGCGAAACCGTACGTTGCCTCCAGTTGCTACGATGTCCACGGACGAAGATCAGCAGGCGGCCACCTCGGCTCCAACTACTGCAGCTCCTGTCTGTCTCGGCTCCTTTCGGCAACGCGATCCGCCTACCTTCAGTGGAACCGATGACAAAGACGTGGAAGACTGGCTCGACGAATACGACCGGGTGAGCAAGCACAACAAGTGGGACGATGCGCACAAGCTTACTGTCGTCCAATTTTATTTGACCGACGTCGCCAGTCTGTGGTACCGTAATCACGAGAGAGACCTCCCCACTTGGTCGGCCTTCCGAACGGCGTTTGCGGACTTGTTTGGCCGTCCAGCGCTTCGCAAACTACGGGCCGAACAGCGCTTGCGTACCAGGGCTCAGCAGAATGGTGAGAATTACACCAGTTTTATCGAAGATGTGGTCGACCTTTGCCGGCGCGTCAACTCGGCCACGACAGAAGCCGAGAAGATCAAACACATCTTGAAAGGCGTGACTGACGACGCATTTCAGATGCTTGTCGCCAAAAGCCCGCAAACGGTAGCGGAAGTGATCCAACTGTGTCAGAGCTATGATGAGCTCTGGAAACAGCGTGACACCACTCGTCGTGCCACCGCGCCATGTGCTACAACCTCCGCTTTAACGTCGGCTGGCTCTATAGATCACACCACTTTGCTTCTCGAGATCAAGCAGTTTGTACGAGAGGAGGTCGCACGCCAGTTGTCCCTCGTGCCTTATACCTCCGAAGGTGCCCCGTCTACATTAGCGCCATCAATACAGCGAGTAGTCCAGGAGCAAGTGTCTGAGGCGCTACCAACAGCTCACGCACCACCTGTGGCTGCTCCATTGACCTATGCCGAAGCTCTGAACGGAACCCGACGTCCACCTGTCGCGAACGGCCACGTTTCTTTGTCGCGAACGCCTACGTCCACGCGTCTCTTTGTCGTACAGACTGAGCCTATGTACCAGGCTGCCCGTCCGTTCTCCCGACCACCACCTCCACACTTTCAGAGCCCTTGGCGCACTCAAGACAACCGCCCCATATGCTTCGCCTGTGGAATTGCGGGTCACGTGGCACGATTTTGTCGACGGCGTGAGTTTTTTCTGCGTGACGACGTCAGGCCCAACAAATATGATTTACTTCCACGACCGGAGCCGGCTGTATATGGCGAGACTACCACCATGGACACAATTTCACCTCGCCGGAACTTCAACAGACACCGGTCGCCTTCACCTCAACGCCGTTCCCTTTCCCCTGTGCTACGTCGACCTCGCCTTGTCCCTGAGGAAAACTAGGAGCCGCAGTTCCGGGGGCAAGAACTGCGGATCTTTCGAACTCCACAAGACCTTGTTTTTCGCCGTCCAACGTCGTTGCTGTCTCCGTTGAAGGTATACCTGTTTTTGCATTGGTCGATACTGGCGCCGCAGTGTCTGTAATGACTGAAAAACTTTGCCGTTGACTAAAAAAAGTCACAATGTGTCTACACGATTTCGTCTTAAGCACTGCGAGCGAGCAACGAATTTGCCCTTTTGCTGCATGCACAGCACGTGTCGTTATTGCTGACAATATTTATGTCGTCGAGTTTGTAGTGCTCCCGCAGTGTTCCCATGACATTATATTAGGCTGGGACTTTCTCTGCACTCATCATGCCGTCATCGACTGTGCTCGTGCGGAAGTGGAGTTCGCGCCGTTATGGGACGCTGCTTCACTCGACTCCTCCCTTTCACCTGCAAAAGTTTTCGTTGCCGCCGACACTTCGATACCCCCGTTCTCGTCCGCCCTAGTTCCGCTTTCCTGTGACGTCTATAGTGGCTCAACTGTTCTTTTTACGCCTTCTGAAACCGCTGTTCGCCGCAAGTGCTTCCTGATTCCTTTCGCCGTGCTGAATATTCACGATGGATCAAGTGCAATTTATGTATCAAATTCGTTTCCTTCGCCTTCCAAGTTACTGTGCGGAGAGTGCCTGGGCTTTGCCGATGACATTGATCCCTCGAGTGCACGTGTAGTTCCTGACCACTCGACTACGCTACCTATTGATGCTGTTGATTGCTGCGCGTCATCCTCTTCCCCATCATTCACCGACGCAATGTCGCGCTGCATCGACACCAACCTTACGGCCCAGCAGCGCACCGACATCATCGCCCTCCTCGAGCGCTTCTGCGCCAGCTTCGACCACCAGCAACTGACTTTGGGCCGTGCTTTCGCAGTATCTCACGAAATCGAAACCGGCCTTCACGCTCCTTTACGTCAGCGTCCGTATCGGGTATCGGCATCTGAGCGTCGCATAATCGCGGAACAAGTTGACGAGATGCTGAAGCGAGGTCTTATTGAGCCCTCTAACAGCCCGTGGGCCTCCCCAGTTGTTCTAGTCAACAAAAAGGATGGGTCAATAAGATTCTGCGTCGACTACCGCCGGTTGAATAAGATCACGCGCAAAGATGTTTACCCGCTACCTCACATAGATGATGCCCTTGACTGCTTACAAGGCACGGAGTTCTTCTCGTCACTAGATCTGCGTTCAGGTTATTGGCAGGTTCCCATGGCTGAGGCTGATCGTCCCAAGACGGCTTTCGTTACCCCTGATAGCTTATATGAATTTAACGTCATGCCATTTGGGCTCTCAATGCGCCTGCCACTTTCGAGCGCATGGTCGACAACATCCTCCGTGGCCTGAAATGGCAGACATGTCTGTGCTATTTAGACGATGTCGTAATATTTTCAAGCGACTTTTCAACGCATCTCCAGCGGCTCGAGACAGTGCTTACTTGCCTCACTGCCGCCGGTCTACAGCTCAACTTGAAGAAGTGCTGCTTCGGCGCTCGACAACTCCTAATTTTGGGCCATCTTGTATCTAAAGATGGCATTCTTCCGGATCCGACGAAACTCCGTGCCGTTGCCAAATTTCCCAGTCCGAAGACCTTAAAAGAACTTCGCAGCTTCGTCGGTTTATGTTCATATTTTCGTCGTTTTATTCGCAACTTCGCCTCCATCATATCGCCCTTGACTGACCTTCTTGCCGGCATTAACGACCTTTCTAGTTGGTCGTCAGCTTGTGATGATGCATTTGCCACACTCCGCCACCTTCTTACGTCACCCCCTATACTGCGACAATTTGATCCTCTTGCGCCGACGGAAATACACACGGATGCTAGCGGAGTTGGCCTCGGTGCTGTGCTCGCCCAGCGTAAACGTGGATTTGATGAGTACGTCGTCTCTTACGCCAGCCGTGCACTCACGAAAGCAGAAGCCAACTATTCAGTCACCGAAAAAGAGTGTCTAGCCATCATATGGGCCATAGGCAAGTTTCGACCATATCTTTACGGGCGCCCATTCAGCGTGGTTACAGATCATCATGCATTATGTTGGCTCTCCTCGTTAAAAGATCCCACCAGCCGGCTTGCCCGTTGGGCGCTTCGGCTACAAGAGTACGACATCCACGTCGTTTACCGATCTGGCCGAAAACATTCCGACGCAGACGCTTTGTCCCGATCACCTCTACGATGTAGTGACAAGCCGCCGTCTTCGCCTGCCCTCGACGTATCTGCACTTAGTGTCAGTGACATGCGACAGGAGCAACGAAAAGATCCTTGGATCGCTTCACTTATCAACTTGTTGAATAGAACTCCCTCGCGAAATATCCCTAGAGGTATGCGCCGTCAAATACAGCACTTCGTTATCAGAGATGGTCTGCTATACAGACGTAATTATCTCTCCGAAGGACGCCAATGGCTTCTAGTCATTCCAAGACATCTCCGCTCAGACATATGCGCCTCCTTTCACGCCGACCCACAATGCGCCCATGCTGGAGTGTTAAAAACCTACACCCGCCTGTCCCACCGCTAGTACTGGCGTGGAATGTATCGCTTCGTCCGTCGCTACGCACGTTCGTGTCTCGCTTGTCAACGCCGGAAAAATCCCACTCCAAGTTCTCCAGCTCCACTACAACCCTTACCGTGTCCTGCCCGACCGTTTGACCGTGTTGGTATTGATCTGTATGGACCTCTTCCGATTACACCGGCTGGAAATCGCTGGGTATTTGTCGCTATCGATCACCTTACACGCTACGCAGAAACTTCACCACTCTCTTCTGCGTCAGCCAGCGACGTCGGTCGTTTCATACTGCATCAGATCATTTTACGTCATGGTGCACCACGTGAACTCCTGAGTGACCGAGGGCGTGTGTTTTTGTCGGACGCTGTCGAATCGCTTCTCAAGGAATGCCAAGTCATTCATCGCACCACCACCGCGTATCATCCTCAAACAAATGGCATTACAGAAAGATTCAACCGTACATTAGGAGATATGCTGTCGATGTACGTCGCAACAGATCACACCAATTGGGACAGTATTCTCCCTTTTGTAACCTACGCGCATAATACTGCTGTCCAGACAATCACTGGTTTCTCGCCATATTTCCTCCTTTATGGTCGCGAGCCCTCTTGCACGCTAGACACCATCCTTCCTTACCACCCGGATGTTGCTGAGTCGACGACGATGTCACAAGCTGCTAAATACGCGGAAGAGTGTCGTCAGCTTGCCCGCTCCTTCACAAGTGCTGAACAGCAACGTCAGAAACACCACCGCGATAGTCCGACGCCTCCGGCTTCTTATGCATCGGATGACCTTGTCTGGCTTCGCATCCCTTCAACCAGCCCTGGTCTCTCAACGAAACTGATGTACAAGTAAGACGGACCTTACCGTGTGGTTAAACAAACTTCACCCGTCAATTACATCGTGGAGCCGCTTGAGCAGCCCCATGATCAACGACGCCGTGGACGTGAGACCGTCCACAAAGACCGCCTAAAACCGTATTACGATCCCTCTATTGTCTCCTGCCCATGAGTCACCAGGATGGCTCTTTTCCGGAGGGGAGGAAAATGTAGGAAAGAAGATGAATGCTACTCAGAAGGGCAGGGGGTATGACTCAGTCGGTGAAGAAAACGACGTTTGGTTGGCTGGGGACTCAGGATAGTTCCGCCATTACCACTTGACGTGTCGGGACCGATCTCCTGTTTTATAAAAGAGTGACACTCTAAAACGCCTCATTATAAAGTATTCGACGACTTTAAAACCAGTCATAGCTGTGACTTAGTTGACATTCTAATGAAACTTGTCAAACTTGTTGCCGATTTCTTTGCACCTACTTTTGAAGACATCTTTAGCTTATCTTTAGATGCCACTATACTTTCCAGAAAAGTGCTAGTTGCTAAAGTAACGGTTCACTATAAGGAAAATTATTGTAATGATTTCAGTAATTTTAAACCAGTGTCTATACTTTCAATATTTCAAAACATTTTTCAGAATGTGCTATATACTTGGGTATATAATTTTATAATCAAACTTAGCCTACTATCACTAAATCGATTTGGGTGTTGTAAAAATAAATCTGGTGAACTGGCACTACCAGAGCGAAAGAATAGATATTACCACTGTTTGAAAAGAAAGCCTTTGTAATCGGTATCTTTCTAGATTTAGCTAAAGCGTTAATTACTCTCAACCACACTGTACTTCTTCAAAACTTAGAATGTTATGGTATGTGTGGACAGGCGCAATTGCCACTGAAATGGTACCTTACCTATAGAAAACAGGCTCTTTGCATAGACAACGTGCAGTGTGAACTGAAGTCTATAACCTCTGGCGTTCAACAGGGCAGTATATTAGGACTTCTGCTTTTTAACTTGTATCCTAGCGACATTGCAATATCAGCACCACTGCTAAATTTGCTGATGATACCGGTATATTGTTTACCTTGATCTTGTTGTTCGAGATTGCAATGGTACCATGAGTGAACTACTTGTCAGAAACCAAGTGCATGCGTATATTTAAAAAAAAACGCAGACTGTTGTATTGCGCCCAAAAAAATGAATCAGTGCTTTCTTTTTTCGACATTAAACTAAACTCATGATGTATACACGTGGTTGAACAATTTACGTGCCTCGAATTTGTTCTTTCCTCCTCTATGTCTTGAAAGCAGCATGTGGAACACATTTCAACCAAACTGACTCAAAAGCAGAGATCTGAAGCCGACTCAAATACGTTGTTCTGAAAGAAACAAAAATACTACTATTCAATTCCCTATTTTACTCGTATTTAAACTATTGTCAGTTTATCTGGGGGACGACAACACCTGGCTGTCTTCAACGTATATATATTTTGCAAAATAGATTGCTTCATCTCGTTCATATTGTACTTTGGTACTAGCCGAGTGCTTATATCTTTCTGCAAAGTAATGTAATAAAATGCACACCCTATACAATACCTATACATATGTCGTTTGAATGTCAGGTCTGAACACGAAGCTCCAAAAAAAATTTAGATCATTTACAACACCTTGTGGATTTGGATGTCCGAGAAATAGAATTTATGACAAGACATGGAGGGTTTTGGGATGTGCCGGCAGTCAGAAGAAACTCGGGTCGACAACGCCTGCAAGGTACTCGTCCTTTTCTTCTAAATCGACTTCAACAAAGTGGTTTGGATCTGTTCAGTTTGTCAAAAAGTGCTGAGCGTGATTTGTATGTTACCATGCAGATTTAGTTTCTCGAAGTTTTTTTGCTCTGTGTATTCTTTTTTTTACATCGGTGTGTGTGTGTTTATTGTGAATAATTTCACGCTGTAATTTATATACACTTCTACTTTTCATTTTGCATTTCTTGATTATTGTTTATTTGCCATTACACTGTGGTAATAATGCTGTTTAGTGAACGTTGCTGTTAACTGCTGCGGAGCAAAATCGTGTCACGGCTTTGTCAAGCTGTGTCTGACAGGTTTTCCTGCGCCTCCACTGTCTGCACCCTTACAACACAAAAATGAATAATTTTAATTTGAAAGAAAAAAATTAATCTACGGACGCTGCCATCACTGGTGTGCCAAGCCGTGCGCCCGCTCTCATTATTAAGTATCGCAAACTATTGCCACATTCTTTCCACAAGTTTTCTTACTACCCAGTTACAATGTCAGTAATTGCCCCACCGCAACGGTCTATGGCTAAGGTATACTCGGTTGCCGACGCGCAGGTCGAGGGATCAAACCCCGGCAGTCGTGGCTGCATTTTCTATAGAGACGCAATTGCTGTAGGCCTTTGTCATGGCATTTGAGTGCACGTTAAAGAACCCCAGGTGGTCAAAAGTTCCGGAGCCCTTTACTACGGCGTCTCTCATAATCATATGGTGATTTTGGACATTAAACCCCACAAATCAATCATCAACACTGTCGTAATTCTGAGTGCATCCCACGCCTGCAGTGTTCGAGAAGCGTCAGGACTGCAATAGATAGTTTCGTTAGGATTACACCCACTTTGCGCAAATTGCACATTATTATATAACCTATGTGGCCGCTAGCAATAACGCTGGAATACTCGCAGGCACGTGTATAATTGCCGACGCGCTTCACAGCTGGTCGGTTTACCAGCGACCAACGTTCTGTTCACCGCTATCAGTGCAAGTATGCATCAATTTGATCTTACCATTCATTTACCAGCCACAAGTACGGCTGCTTATTAGTTCCATTTTATACAAGCGGCCTCTTCTTTTGTCAGCGTCACGACCCCGTGACAATATATCGTATGTCTCGCAAATTTGTTTTTTTTCATATACTTGCTCAATGATCACGTCAAACAGTTTCATGTTTCTCTTGCGAAACTTTTCAGCTTCATTTCGCCGAGATTATTGAGGTTAAGTGCCGGAATTCTCATTGCTGTCAGGTTATGTATTCGTGCAGAATCATGGCGATGGTGCTGTCGCCCTTGTAACTGCCAGCTTATATAGCCAATTCATTGAATTTTCTTGCAGATGATTGCCAATACATGGATTGGACACATGACGTATGACACCAGTTGTCGCCTTGTCAAGGCGAAAGTTGTTGAACGATTACTTAGGCCACATCGCTGCCTGCTTTATTCAAAATGTTCATTTCAACTTCCTGGCGTTTGTGTTGAAAACTTTGCCTTCAACGGTGATCCCATATAAAGTGAACAATACTGTTTGTGACACGGCGGTGGATTACCCCAGCATTTCACACAACTCCGGTTATACGAATACAAAATCACTGGCTACTGTGGAAAAGAAACATGTATGTATGCCCCGAGTAAGCATACATATCCCAACATTTGCGTAATCATTGTGTGGTGGTATGATTTTGTTTATTTTTCAAATATGTGAAGTTAGTGCTTGTGACAGTCAGATTCATTCAACGTCTTTTCTTGGAAAAAGCGCGATTCTTTCAAATCGTTTGGATTAGTCGCTGATGCAGGCGCAACTTTTCCGGCAAAACACAATGTATTTAGCGACTTGAAAACATTCTATATTATTCGTGATACTTTGGCACATATGTTCCTATTGCGGAGTGTATACCTATTTGTAATCACGTTAACATCCCTTTGCATATTTCCCTGTAGCACCAATTTCTCGGTGTAAGCAACGGCAACAACAATTCTCACAGTAAATCTGACATTCTGACGGAAGTCTGCATATCCTAAGATAAATATTCTAAGCTCTTTAAGCTTCAATAAAGCCTTAAGCTTAATAAAGCTTAAAACTAGTGAAGTTATTGCAGCTCTTTAAAGCTTCAATAGCTTTCACTACTTATGAAATGTTTCACTTTGTATCTTGAGAGTTTTGCGCCACGCAATTGAGGATTAACCATGAATTTTTCTCTAGAGAGCAGGTATTTAACGGCCGCAGAAAAAGGAGACAAGCGGTTCCTGAGAAAAAGAGTTCTTGCCTTGACGTCACATCACTGCGACTGCAGCGACACCAGTGTTCGTTCTCGAGGCTAAATCTTTTGTGGAAGCCTTGAGAGGTGAGCAGAAATATTGTCCTCTTTGAAGGCTACAGATGGAAAATCACTACCTAACAAGCCAAACCTTTACGATGCCAACGCTCAAAGAGCATGCCGTGGCGCCATAGTATTCTACAACGTCGCAAGCCTAAGAGCTTTTCATTTACACTACTCAGAACGCGTTGAAAATTTTGTCGTTTATTTCTCTTTGAGCCACATGAGCATACACAGTGCATGACATAGTACAGTACCTTGTACCAGTTACGCCTTCTCGAGCTAGTTTGTTTCAAACAATCATCAGTGCGACCCACCCTGAAATTCGCTTTTGGCTCTTTAACCAGGATGTTCCACTTCTGGACGCACTTTCATCAGAGAATACTACCTTCAAAGTGTATATCACCCTTGTTCTGCCTACTTGGCACGTGAAAGGGGTTTTAAACGATAGTGGCGAAGGCCACAATTTATGGCAAAATAGTACAAAAAGCGTTAATGAATTGTTTATGCATTATTGTTGTATAAAGAATGGTTTGATTGAAAGAATATTTACGACACATTGAAGGTGTACAACTAAAACACTACTGATGCACTTTAAAAACAGTGGCTGGTCTGAACATATCTGCAAGAATTCAGCTTAACTCTCACGTGTTCTCTTTTTGTAGCTTTCTGTTAAAAGAAAATAAAACTGGTGTCTCCAAAATATTGCTCGTGTCATCCGCCCTTCATGATCAAGTGGTTGGCTTTTATTGAGCTATATTCAGAAACACAGTTCCACCACATAGTATTTTGAGCATTTTGAAAACCTAGGCTTCCCCACATTTGAGCGCCCTTGTGTGCTGAAATGTACTTCCTGAGCCATTGATAAAGGAACTTTTGGAATGTCGCATAGTTCTTTAATCAAGCGAGTGTAGTTTTCTGCGCTTCATTATCTCTCCTTTTGCAGGTGCAGTACCGCGGTGCACAGAAGCGACAGGTTGGAACGTTAAGCTTACCATGCTCTAAATTTGTATAAAACTGATAGCAAAAAAACAAAGTGTTCAACAAACTACTCGTCCGCGTATCAAACACAGCACTTTTCAATAGGTAAGGGCTGCTATGAAAGAGGATGGTGCGTTTTAAAAGAAAACACACTAGTTCTTTTAAAAATTGTGTTTGTCCGTGTCGACGCAATTGCCGTGTTTTAAAAACAAAAAGAAGTAGCCCACCCTTTAGGAAAAAAGAAAAAGTTAGGAAAGCGTCCTCGAGACTACTTTTGTCTACTGCAATAGGTTTTGACAGACGACTATCGTTTAAGGAACAGGACGCTGAAGAACCAAAGGTAAATGCCAAAAGAAGCTGAAATTTGGCAGATCCTGCCTTCCTTGGGAATCGACGCTATGCGAAGCATTCGGAGGAAAGTTACCGTGTCGTAATTTCTTTATTCAGTGACAGGTCAAGAAAAGACGCTAACTATGTGTATGAATGTTGGGCACATTGACACGTGTTCAACAATTGCAGCAGTGTATATAAGCAGTGTACACTGGCGCGATGGCAACGTGCAGGAAGATGAGTATTTGCAACACAAGAAGCGATAAACTGACATCAAACGCTGGTGCTCACGAGGATTGTAGCCCTGGGCACAGTGATCATAAATCAGCTTCAGCCCATGGTACATAACTACGATTGATGTTAACACAACATGACAGCTGTATGAAAAGAGTGCACATGTAAGCTTTATGAGATGAGATGACCAGCGCTGCATCCACAACTGACCTTTCTCGAGAATTAGGTTGTATTTGAAAAGCAGTTCCAAGGCCTGGCGTGGCTCTGCAATAGAATGTTTGCTGCTCCGGCTGTGCCTTGACAATAATGGTTGCAGCCCGGACACTGTCAGCCACCAGGTGCATGAGGTCCTTGTCACCCGTGCCCTTCCTGACCTCGGAAAGGGGTCAGCGGAATGGGCAGGTCGTCCTAGCCCCAGGTGTCTGGAAATAGCAACCAGATGTACTGGGAACCCTCCGTGACCACGCTGAGGTCTATGGCTGTTCCGGTGGTGTTGCTTCTAGAACGAAGCTAGGCGACGGCTCGGTGTTAAGGTTCACCATGCCCAGGTGCACCAGAATGTCGCGCACCTCTCGGCCTCGTAGGTAAATCTTGTGGCCACGCCAGGCTGGATGGTGGGGCGTGATCACCACCACACAGCCGGGAGACCTTCCCCAGTCGGTGTGCAAGCTGTCGAAGACCATTGGGGTCCCAGCATTTTTTTGGTCTGATATATACCCTTGCCACCACGGTGTCGACTCCGTCGAGGCGAATGTAGATGGCACAGCACTCTCGA
Source organism: Rhipicephalus microplus (assembly GCF_043290135.1). Taxonomy (NCBI): domain Eukaryota; kingdom Metazoa; phylum Arthropoda; class Arachnida; order Ixodida; family Ixodidae; genus Rhipicephalus; species Rhipicephalus microplus. The sequence continues at coordinate 7,523,095 of NW_027464595.1, read as the reverse complement.
AGAGCCCACCGACAAGGTCAGCCACGGATGCCTCAGCCTGCAGCAGATTCAGCTTCATGTAGACGGCGAAGCCGACAAGTCCCTGAGAGTGGTTGTCGTCTAGGCAGGAGGCCGCGGAACCGATGTGGCAGTTACGTGGTAGTCAGCATTATGGGTGGGAGTACACATGAACAGGGGTGTGTGGTTGTTGTACCGGGGCATTAGGAGGCCCATGTTAGCAAACTTTTGTCGCACAATATCTTGAATGAGCATGATTGTTGGCAAGGTTTCTTGCATGAGAAGCTGATAAGTGAACGGAGCCATGGCTTCCAGTTCCAGGCGAACAATCTTTGTGATGACAGCAGAATCCATGAATGAATGCGGAGCCACAGGATTCTTGCCGAAAGAAGTCCCAACGGTGTTCGGGAGCCGGGTGGAGCGTTGACTGATACTGCTGCTTTTAGGTTGTTGAAACCTACGGCAATCAGTAATAATTTAGCCAACTGTGGTAGAGTTCTTGCAGATTAAAATGTTAAATTATCGTCAGCTATTCTCTTCAACACATTGCTGACCTTGACCATCTTCGTGAGCACGCCTTCGTGAGCACGCCACAAGGTGAGCACGCCTTCGAAGTAGGCACCATGCGATGCGATGGAAGATGGAATTCGCGACGCAAGTTGCTCCCTGGCTGCCATCTGTCGAGCGACTGAACGGGACGAACAAGTCATGGAGCATCTGCTTGCATACGTCCCATGTCATCAGGCTTTCTTCATGCGTTTCATACTAGGCGCGAGCGGTACCTCGGAGGTAAGAGATGATGTTGAGCAGCATAAGTATTTGATCGCACGAGTATTGTCGACTGATATGCTCGTATAATACAAGACACTCATCAACGTCAGCTCTGCCTGGGCCACCAAATGTCAAAACTTGAGAGGTCATCCAAAAACGTTCGGAGATATGTTATTTTATTAAAGATGCTAATTACAACTAATGTTGACAAATAATATGCCTTTGTGAAGACATATCAAACTGCCGTGAAGACCTCATCAAAACGCTTTTGCAGAGATTAGTTATTTTTACCGCAATTTAATGACAAAATTATCTAAGGCAACTCAAAAAATGGAGTCGTTTGATAGTTTGAATAAAAGTACACGAGGCATCAAAGACATCCCTGTGGCAGTATTGCGAACGTGGGGCGTCGAAGCCTAATAGAATTTCTTCAGTTAAGGGTAATCATATTTATGAAAGCGGACTGATGAGAAATTGCCTTAACAATAATTTAACGGTGACTTGACAGAAAGCCCTCGGCAATATTTGCGAATTCTACGTACAATTGGCAGAGGGGTGATATTGTCAGACCAGCCTGAAGTACGTGTAAGTTTAATAAAGAGACGCCACACCAAAGTCTGGTTATCGTCACGTATGCTTGTCAGGATGGCTTCATTGAACCTTTCTCAAGAAGTTTAGATTCTTGTACCCCATCCACGTGTTAACTGACTTCATCTAATCAGTGTGCATTGCTTGTTTTCTATATCTGACCGCAGTCAAGTATTCTAACACTGGAAGAACCGAAAGTATTGGTAGATGTAGTGATTCCTGCGCTCAACCATTGGCCAGTTCGTTTATTGGGAATCCACACATACACGATCCTACCCTAATTTTAAATGCCGCAGCTGAGCTTAAGCTCAGTCTCACTACAACAACGTCTTCATCTTCATCCATTCGATGTTGTTTCAGCGCCCGTACCTGGGGTACCTATTTGTACACGTGACAGTATATAAAACGTACGCGCAGCTGGTGTTGAATTTCAGCTGTGTCCTTGTTTATGGTTGGGCATGCCTACAATCTTCGACCATTATATAGAACTATTTCATTATGAAGAAATGTTTTATGATTTTGTGCCTATTACTACCCAAGTATGCTGGAAGGGCAGTGTGATACTTCGAAGCGAGCACTCTACCTTTTTTATACCGCTGGAACACCCCCAATGTGAAAGCCATCCACTATTCTTATTTTCTCCTTTGTCTTATCTTCCTTTCGTGCATTGGCCGAGATTGTATGGACCACAAGTTTCATTGGGCCATTAATTACTTATTTACTAACTATACAAACTCCTTATTTGCTTCCTATGAAGGGTAGCATAGTTTTTGTTGAAACTGTTTACCGTGATATTTTTTTTTCGAACCACGCCATACCACTACATTCCGGCATTTTAAATAGGTATTGAAAGATCCTCTGAATTCTCTGCCAGCGAATGTGTTTTTGGCAATCCAAGCGTTGCAATCTAATAAAAATTGTGACATCAGAATACTTCGCCTGGAACTTTACTGGTAATCCTCTTTTAGGTTACCTGATTTTTTATATCTTTATTGCTGTATTTACGGCTATAGTAGAAGGATTGCGTTAGGCAAGCGCTTCCATTCTCGCAGCGGCAATTTTAATTGATTTATTATTTGTGTTTTGTTCTATTTTCACATCCGTTGACTCATCTATACATTACACTTCTTAAGTTACTAGTTCTGTGTAATCTTCAGTTTCAACATTTATTCTGGTTACACGGCCACAAATGTTTATCTTACAATGAAATGGCTGATTTTCTTGAAAAAACGCTCCTCCCCACTCCAATAATTTTTGTTTCTGCCCTAGCAGCACACATAACGGCGGCACGATTTCGCTAAACTGTAATCAGGCAAAAGTTCTCAGATAGAGCTGTCAGTATGTTTACGGAGCACACGCACATTTTTATTTTCTTGCCTGAGTGATCTGTTTAGTTTAAGGATGATTGAAGTAGCCCTCACAAAATTTTGTTTCTGTGTTACTTCAACCCATCTTTATTTTCATATGTCTGGTTTACACACTGTCCTCCGCACGTTTTTTGTAATCAGGGTGAAAAGATCAGCGATGATACAGTGAAATTTGTATATGGCTAGGTGAAAGGAAAGTATTTTGCCACAAGAAATATTAAGTATTTACAACGGCTGCCCTGTCAGGTACGTCGCTTACTACGTCAGACCCAAGCATGGGCCATTGGAAAGCGACGGCGTTCATTTCTTCACCTCAGTACTATAGGCGTGCTGCCAAGCCCACGTGCGGCAATTTTAACGCAGTAGTTTTAGAAGTGAGAGAGTTCAAGAAAATAATAAAGGACTATTTGTAAATTTCAAATTGTCCTCGGCGAATGCCTGCGCCCATTGAGACGGGGTTGGTCATAACAGAACGCGATGCGCACGTCTCCATCCTTGCATGGTCGGACAAATAGGGCACATTGATGCTACGCAAGTGAAGCACAAGCAATGTAGAATCTGATGCGAGGTGGGACCGCCCAAGAGGACATAGCCAGTGGCGGATGGTAGGAAACGAGTCAGCAATAATTCGGTGGCAAGTTTAACCAGCTCCTCTACTGAAAAATGCGGTCGGCCTATGACTGGCCATTGTCCATGTCGGCAGCAGGTCGGCCAGCACGCTTGGCCAGACATCGCATGTTTTACGATCTGCCAAAACCACTTGGTCAGGTCGGCAGTACGTTGGTCAGCACGCTTTGCTTGACGTCGTCAGTTTACCTTCTGCCAACGCCACTTGTTTTTGGACGAAATACGAGCCTAGGCCGGTCTCTTTTTTAGGTCGGTGACTGTGCTAGCGGGGGCCACCAAATTGTGAATTCGCCCATAAAATAAGCAGAAATGCACATGTCTGTTACAATTTCTTTCCTTTTTTAAGATACGGGGAGTCGCTTCACTTTAATTTCTACGTGATTGAAGTGCATGTGCCTGCCCATGAAGTCAGTCTTCTGTGTAATATTCTTGCTCAAAATTATTCTTCTACATAATATTCAAGGAAGAGCACCATGAAAAAGTAATACAATTGTTGCACAAACAACTTTTTTAATTTTATAAAATACGCAACTGCAGCCCGGATCAAGATACGTATCTGGGGAATGACAGTGGAGTCTGCAGCCACTTGGGCACGTAATTTACCAGGAGAGAGCAGCTAGCATCTGATCAGCGTGGTTGCAAGATCGGTGACTATATGTGCCCTGATCTTCGTGAAAGGAACATGAGGGTGACACAAAAAACACAATGCTGTGTCCTTACGACGGTGTTCAATATCCGTGAACACCAAAGAAGTACGACCGAAAGATTCCCGCCTACCCTCATGCGCGCTCCCGTGCCGCGATGATGAGAGGCTTAGAGGCTTAAAGCCTAAAGAATTGAAAGTAGCAAAAAAATGCCTCCCGCATCTTACGACAGGGAGAACTTCAGTAAATGCTCCCAGATTTGGGGGGGGGGGCGGGAGAGGTATCACGTAAATGTTACGTAGATTCACTCAAGGTGAGGCATTGCCTTCAACGAGTGGTGGGGCGCTGATGAGTTGTTCAATGCCTACATATACGGGGTGGCCAGTGAACGGTTGTGCAGCTCGACCAGTCGGTCTTTACCAGCAGACGCCACCTGCATCGTCCTTGCGAGGCGAGAGATGGATTGAGAACGCATCCTTCGTGGGCACGAGGGACGCGGCTTGGCCATGACGCTAACCAGGACTCTGTTCTGCATTTTGCAGGGGATTTCGTAGTTCGACGCAGTTCAACGCCTGGTCATCGTCTATCAACAAAACTTTAACGAAAAGAAGCTCATACTCGATAGCTATCGCAAACTTAACGGATCAGGCATATACATTCGAAAGGAGTATTTGCAAGCGATTTTGAAGAAATGGAAGCTTCTGTGGGCAAAGCGCCAAAGTGAAGAAACTACAAGATAAAAAAGTGCACCTGCTTCATGACAAACTACAGTTCAATAAATAACTATACTTTTGGGATGAAACAAAAAAAACATGTGCGCCAGGATAACGAACTAGCAATACCAGCCGTCTGACACGTGACCCATATTCAATGAGTATGACAAGTGTTTACGTTTATTGAACCTAAGCGCTCGCAGCGTAATAAATAAAACAGTACATTTAGAGGTTTCATATAGAACCAGACCCCCGAATCACCGGTATAAATGAAACTTGGCGGCGGACAGAAATCAGTGACGAGCACGTTTTTCCACCTCGTTATCAAGTTTTCCGTAAGGAAAAGGCTTCTAGAGGAGGAAGCGTGGCAATCTTCATTAAAACTCGAAAGATGCTGTTCTCATAGAAGGCATCCTCAGCCTAGAGTGTTTATGCATAAAAATTCCACAATCGGCGCTATATTTTGCTATGTGTCATTTATCGGCCTCCTGATGCCACCCCTAAGTAGCTGAATAAACTAGTAAACATTTACCTCAATTCTACAGTCATAAGGTGCTCCTAATGGGGAACCTCAACTTACCAGGCGTTATTTAGGAGCACTTTTAATCACTACTGAAGAGAGCAATCCCTTTAATAGTGAGGTGACCGCAATGTTAACATTTAATCTAATAGAGGCAGTGCGCAAACTAACACGTGTTCAAGGAACTTCCCTATGTGTACTGAATTTTTTTTACCCAGACTGTTATCAGAGAGCACAGTTTAAGTTGTGGAAGGTAATTCTGATCACTTTCTTGTCAGTGTGTGCTTACACGTTGTTGCTGCTGTAAAATTTACTAATTCTCTGAAGTGTTTTGAGATACTACTCACGTGCAGACGATGCATCTATAGTAGAACATTTAGAAACAAGCGTACCTGATTTTTACGACCCTGATGTCAACTCACTTGAGTCCATTTGAAAGATATGTGTCGTTACTGTATAGATACATTTGTACCAACCAAACAAAACTTGTTAGCAGGCAGACACTGTAAATAGCGCGTGAAGTCATCAACCTTAAGTGAAAAATAAAGAGGTGAAAAAATGGCGCCTGTCTATTAGTATTTTAAATGAACATGAAAGAAAGCTCGTACGTGCGGTGCGGTCTTTGAAAGATTAATATTTCAAGACAGGGCTACCAATGCCTTTTTTAGAAGAACCTCAAACGTTTTGGAAATATATAGGCGAGAAAAGCCATTGTCTCAAGAATCTAATATTGGTTCAATTTGTACTGATTCTGGTGACAATGCATGCCATTCGTATTAGTACTTCCTGAGCGTTTTTTCTAAGGCTGGCCTTTGTTCAACCAGTGACACATTTACTCTCGCTGATGTCAGTGTTATTTCTTACTCGAGCATCGTTTCTATGCTACTAAAGTTATAAAATTGGCAGATCCTACGTACGTGCGAATCGATGATATGCGAAGCACAAATTTTGTTCGGAGCAGTCCAGGCAGCCGCTGGGTCGCGCAACAACTAATCGTCTCTTCTGTATCTGCAGCACAACGGTATCTACCGCTACTGGTTCAGCACATCGGAGTTGACCGCAATCTGGGCTTTTCAACGAGTGTGCTGCTTCGCGGACCGGTGGAATCTGCTGGTTCTGAAAACGGAGCAGCTAAAAGTATACGCCCTCGATGACCGAATCGACTGCGCCTGCGTCCCTCGCCGTGGTCGACGTCATGGATGGGCTATAAAGCCAGTCCATCAAAAGAAAGCCGGCATTTTGTTCGGAGCAGTCCAGGCAGCCGCTGGGTCGCACAACAACTAATCGTCTCTTCTGTATCTGCAGCACAACGGTATCTACCGCTACTGGTTCAGCACATCGGAGTTGACCGCAATCTGGGCTTTTCAACGAGTGTGCTGCTTCGCGGACCGGTGGAATCTGCTGGTTCTGAAAACGGAGCAGCTAAAAGTATACGCCCTCGATGACCGAATCGACTGCGCCTGCGTCCCTCGCCGTGGTCGACGTCATGGATGGGCTATAAAGCCAGTCCATCGAAAGAAAGCCGGCGTTTTGTTCGGAGCAGTCCAGGCAGCCGCTGGGTCGCGCAACAACTAATCGTCTCTTCTGTATCTGCAGCACAACGGTATCTACCGCTACTGGTTCAGCACATCGGAGTTGACCGCAATCTGGGCTTTTCAACGAGTGTGCTGCTTCGCGGACCGGTGGAATCTGCTGGTTCTGAAAACGGAGCAGCTAAAAGTATACGCCCTCGATGACCGAATCGACTGCGCCTGCGTCCCTCGCCGTGGTCGACGTCATGGATGGGCTATAAAGCCAGTCCATCGAAAGAAAGCCGGCATTTTGTTCGGAGCAGTCCAGGCAGCCGCTGGGTCGCGCAACAACTAATCGTCTCTTCTGTATCTGCAGGTGCGTACAAGCTACGTTTGTTTCACGCCTAAAACCTAAGAATTAGTGTTGCCTGGACTGCTCCGCGTTTTTTTTTTTGCTGCCAGAGATATGAGTAACAAAGCTCCCACAACCGTCAAGGAACTTAACGTAGCACTAGCGGACTTGAGTGCTCAACTTGATGCTAAAAATGACCAACTGAAGGAAGATTTAAAGGCAATAATTGAAGTAGAGATACAACTGATAAGACAGTCAATTGAGCATAAGCATGCTGCACTAAAGAAAGAGCTGCCTAAGCTAATTGAAAAAGAGCTCAAACCCCTCAAAGAAGCAATGGAATTCATTAATAAGCAATTTGAGGAACTTAAATTGGAAATCGGTGACTTGAAAAATGAAATTGCAATCGTCAGAACGGAAAACAGGGCAATCAAGAATGACTTCAGCAGGCTCACGACTGAGCTAAAGGAAACAAGAAAAGAGCTAACAGAGCTACAACAGTACAGCCGACGTAACAATGTGGAAATTAAAGGTGTCCCCATGCAAGAAAAAGAGAACCTTGTAGCAGTGATCAAGAGCATATCAACCTATTTGAAAGTGGATATAAATGAATCTGATCTCGAGGTTGTACATCGTGTTCCAACCAGGGAAAAGTCACAATCGAACATCATTGATAAGTTCATCTCCCGCATCCCCAGAGATAAGTTCATGAATGCCACGAAGAAGCAAAGATTGACCACTGCAATCATAGGCTTTGAAGGTTCCACCCCGCTCTATATTAATGATCACCTACGTCCAGCTAACAAGGTACTGCTGGGCAAGGCATTAAAGGCGAAGCGCGAAAATAACTGGAAATTCACTTGGGTATCCGGCGGAAAAATTCTCATGAGAAAGACAGAAAATTCGCGAGTATTGCACATAACTTGCGCAGAAGATCTATCGCAAATTTCCTGAGCAATGATGTTTGATTTTTCAAGTATCGACCAAGCTTGGCATGAGTACGAAAACTTGTCTGTTGTTCATTGCAATATTCGAAGTGCGCGAAGAAACTTAGACCAATTCTGCGCTCATTTGTCGCGTCATTCATTTATATACGACGTTATCGCTCTTACTGAAACCTGGTTGAAAGACGGAGAATCTGCGCATGTTCCAGGATACACATTATTATCGCTACCTAGGAAGAGCAGTTCGCGAGGTGGGGGCGTTGCTCTGTTCCTTAAAAAAAGCATCGATTACCAGTGCATGCCTAACCACTCTACTAGCCAACCTGAATGTGAAGCCTTGTTTGTGCATTTGAAATGTGGCGTTATACTCGGAGCTGTTTATCGTCCACCTAGCTCGTCTGTAGCAGCATTCATTTATACTATGGAAACTGTCTTAGACCCTTTGATAGCCTACAACCGCCCACTGGTTATATGTGGTGATTGTAACGTCGATCTACTTAAAGATGAATACCCTGACTATGTATTGATGCTCCAGTCATATAATCTAATGAACGTTATTAATGCCCCTACACGAATAAGTGATAACTGTTCCTCACTTATTGATCATATTATTTGTGGAACTGATATGAGTGTTTTCGCCGGAGTGTATGACGTTACTATTGCTGATAACTGCCCCACTTTTCTGTTTGTGCCTAATGCTAATTTAGGACCTCCATGCCATAACTCAAAACGAGTTAAGCGGACAAACTACGCTGTAGTGCGCAAATTACTTGAGCATACGGATTTTGAAGCATTGTACCACAGTAATGTTCACACTGAATGGGAAAACTTTATTTGCCATATACTGGAGGCAATTAGCCAATCAACCCAAGAATACACAGGTCGAAGACACAAGGAAGCAATATGTCCTTTGGTGACGCGGGACATTCTGAATGTTATAAAGAAAAAAGATACATACTTCACTAGATGGAAACAAAACAAAACAAATGAATACTATGAAAAGCAGTTTAAACACTTCAGAAACAAATCAGTCGGGATGTTAAGGAAAGCCAAGAAGCAGTATTACAGTGCTAAAATAGTCCAACAGAGCGGTGACATCAAGCAGGTATGGAAGCTAGTGCGTGAAGTTACGGGAATAGGCGAAAAAAAGCGCATTGCTCCGGATACTCCTACAACAAATACCACTGATAACTTCAATAATTTTTTTACCAATGTTGGTAACAACTTTCCTGCTCAATCTCAAGCAGATCCTCTACATTCTTGCCAAAACAAATTATTTGAGGAAGACTTTCAGCTTGCAAGCGTAACCACTGAGGAAATTAGGTCAGAAATCCTAAAACTCCCATGCAATAAAGCCGTTGGTCATGATGGGATTACTACAAAACTACTGAAGGTAAATGTAGACCTTCTTTCGGAGCCTCTTTCCCGCATCATGAACAACTGCCTGCAAAATGGAACTTACCCAAATATCCTAAAGATAGCGAGAGTCGTACCTATTTACAAATCCGGGGATCGAGAAAATCCGAGCAGTTACCGTCCCATCTCGGTGCTCAGCATTGTTAACACGCTTTTTGAAAAGGTAATTAGGTCCCGTCTCTGTCGATTTCTAAGCTCAAATGACATAATCTGCCCTGAACAACATGGTTTCATCACATATAGGTCAACGAGCACAGCTGTTTTTACACTAGCACAGTTCGTCAACTCAGTACTTCATGATAACGAAATTGCCGTCAGCGTTTTCTTGGATATAAAAAAAGCATTCGATATTGTTTCGCATTCCATTTTATTAAAGAAATTAGAATGTTATTATGGCTTCACCGAGAAGACACTTCGGTTATTTTCTAGTTATCTGGCAGATAGAAAACAATGCGTCGTGTTTGACCGTATATCTTCAGGATTTAGAAAAATAACATGTGGAATACCCCAGGGAACCGTGCTAGGTCCTATGTTGTTTTCACTATACATAAATGACCTACTATCTGCTCTTTCACGCAAAACCATAATGTACGCTGATGACACTGCATTGCTTTTTCGAGGTAACTCTCTGTGCACGCTAAAAAAAGAAATCACGGCAGAGTTGGCACAGATTTCCGCATGGTTCGCCCGCAACAAGCTCGCATTAAATGTAGCCAAAACTAAATATATCATATTTCATTCCAGAAGAAGAAACCTCGATTATAGTGCGCTGGACTTAGAAATTAACGACGCGCCCATTGAGCGCGTTTCCGCGTTTAAATACTTAGGGGTTCTAATAGATGAAAACCTGAATTGGAAAGATGAGGTTAACTACATATCCAAAAAGCTTGCTTTCGCATGCTTCACGCTCATTAAAGCCAAATGTTACTTTCCATATAACGTGCTACGATCATTATACTTCTCTATATTTCACTCTCAACTCGGTTATTGTAGCGAAATATGGGGCTTTACTTATCTAACGTATATAGCACCGATCATACGATTGCAAAAACGCGCCTTAAGAATTATTACGGCATCGTCCTCTTGTTGCCCAAGCTCAGATTTGTTTTCATCTACTCAGATACTGCCTTTCACGTCTCAGCGAAATTATAAAACCGCGGTGTTGATAAATTCTATCATTAACACCAATTTTCCACTACCTGTGAGTGCGTTTTCTACACCGACCCGTAACACAAGGCATGCAGGCAACGGCAACTTCAACCTCCCTACTTGTAGGAATGTATATGGCGAACGGTTAATACAATTCACTGGTGCTAAAATCTGGAACACAATTCCACTTGAAATTAAACTTGCCCGCAACTTTAAATTCACTTGTAAAATGCATTTTTTAAGTTTTTCATGTTCTTAAACAAAGTTAAGCTCACGTCCACACTTTTTTACGACTCATCTGGCATAGTTCTTTTTCTTTCCTTCTTTTTGTTTCTAGTTCTGAAGTGAGTTCGATTGTATTGATTTCTTCAACGCAGTTAATTTTGTGCAAAAATTGTGCTAAATATTTTGTGTTATCACTATCTTCTGTATTGTTACAATGTATGCCTTTAGTTCTTTATCACTTGTGTACTAAAGTATTTGCAGCAATTTAGCATTTATTGTCATGTGTATTTAATTCGATAAAATATACCTTAAAAGCTACCCTGTCATCGAATTTGTGTATAGATTCATAATTATATTAACTGCACCTCTGCTCCTGACATGTAATAAAATAATCATGTAATAGATTGGACCACTGACTAGCCACACAGGCTAATGGTCCAAATACTTTTGTAACCATGTTTTTGTATTACGTTGATTGAATAAACACTGAGGATAATGATGACGATGAATGAGGAAGGTTGATAAGTCAATTTAAAATCAGCACAACGTTACGAGGTGGAGATAAATGATGCCGTACGTGACTTCCGTGTCATGATTATTATGTTTCGATCTGTAGTTTACCTTCGTCATATATTCACGTCACGTGATGTCAAATTTAGTATATAAAGAGCAAGCAAAACGACCACGCGCACGCTGTGAGAGTGGTATGTTCTCATGTTCTTGCATGACACGCGTCTCTGAATTATCATGTTTGCACCAGTCATATAACACCGAATTGGGCATATGGGAAGCTAGCGAAACGCCACGACTGCATCATGAAAGGCGGAACATATTCCAACGTGATGTTGACGCGAGCTACGCTGGGCACCGCGACCCTACGTTACAAAATGGCGAGCACTCTATAGTCTGACACCAGGCGTGATCGGCGCGGCCCATTGGCAACCGGTGTGAAATGCGACATGCTGCATTTCGCGCAGATGCGTTACCCAGACAGCACTGAGTCTGCCCTTTTTCGTGACGAAGGGACACCGCACGCACTAAAATGCCATGCGTCAAAGCAACGCAGCACCCCACGCGCCTGCGAGTATATGGCAGAAGCGGCGTCTGGCGTGGCAACGCTGGCGCGCACGCGCGCCGGGTCACGTCCAAGTGTATTGGCGCTTTGACTGTGGCATGTAATCGTGCTAACACATGACATGCATCTTAAGACTGTCATGTTTGCATCATTCACATACCCTCGTCATCCATTGCCACCACGTAATACCAAATTTGGCATAATTAAAGCTAAAAAATGGCTGTGAGCCCATCATGAGTGTGGCATGTAGTCATGTTGTTACATGACACGCATGTTAAGATTATCATGATTAGACGCGTCATTTACCCATGTCGTCCGTTCGCGTCACGTAATACCATATTTGGCACATGTGAAGCTAGCGAAACGGCCGCGAGCGCATCATGAGCGTCACATGTAGGCATGTTACATGGCACACTTATCATGATTATCATGTTTGCGCCAGTAGCATACCTTCGTCATTCATTCACATACCGTAATGCCGAATTTGGAATATGTGACGCCAGCGAAATGGCCGGAAGTGCATCATGAGCATGCAATTGAGTCATGTTGTTACATGACAGGCATGTCATGATGTTCTTGTTAGGGTCTTTCGCTTGTGTTCACCATGCAATCATGCCATACCATACCCGTTTTGCAACATGTCATGTGAACGAAACCACCTCAAGAGCAGCAAGACCATGAATTGTAAATAATGACATTCATGACATACACGTCATGATTTTCATGTTATGACTAACAAGATATGCTCGTCATACAGTCATGTTTGGTCATACTAAGTTTGGTATTGATACCATTATCCAAACGCTCTGGAGAGCTTACAGTAGTAGGCGGCTAGATAGATAGATAGATAGATAGATAGATAGATAGATAGATAGATAGATAGATAGATAGATAGATAGATACGCTCAAATTCACCAAAGTTCGCTAAGAAATGCTTCGCATTTAAAAGCAAATCATCACATGGTCCTGACAACAATCCTAACATGTTTCTAAAGCTATGTTCTGAGTCTATTGGAAAGTTTCTTGTTATAATTTACCTCAACTTCCAATTTCGTGGTAACCTACCCATTGGCTGGAGCCGTGCTAGAGCTGCGCCCATACAGAAGACAGGTGATCTATCTTCATTAGAAAATCATCGATTAAAAATACTTACATCATCCAGTTGCAAACTTATCGAGAACATTATCGCCCATCAAATAAATGTCTTTTCAGATTAACATTTAGCCCACCCTAACTAGCAAAAAAAAGGTTTAGAAAAGGGTACTCAACAGTGTTTAATTCACTCGCTTCATTTTTTGATAGAAATGGTCAAATTGATGCAATATTTCTAGCCTTAAGCAAAGCCTTTGATAGGGTTCCACATGACAACCTAAGCCAAAAACTCAGAAAAATTGAACTTCTAGAAATTTTATTCACATGGGTTAGGAACTGTTTGACTAATCGATTCTAGTTTGTGGAAGTTAATGAGCGGCAGTCTGGCAATCTTTCAATTGGCTACGGCGTCCCTTAAGGGAGTGTATCAGGACCATTGCTGCTTCTGCTGTACATAAACGATATCATACTGTCAATGACCCTAGCATTCAAATTAGATTGTTTGCAGATGACCGCGTGTTATTCCAAGAAAACACTTCAATTAATGATCAGTGCTACCTTAAGCCTGCTCTTGCTAATATTTCCGAATGTTGTAACACAAGGTACATGAAAGATATCGTTCATAAGACAGTCTATTTTCGTTCCTCCGAAAGCTCCCTTTCCTTTGCATACAGGCTAGGCTCAGTGCCACTGCATGACGAAATGCCTAAGACGTACTTAGGTGTCGCTCTTAGCATTACAATAATGTGGAATACACATATACATAATATTTGATGTTCTGCATACGAAAAATTATACTTTTTAAGACATAAGTTCAGTCTCCCCTAGCTCTGTAAGAACTTGCTTGTAATCCACTAATTAGATCGAAACTTGAATATGCATGTTCTGTGTAAGCCCATTCACTAAAACCAACATTACAAGCCTAGAGAAAGTGCAAAGTAAAGCTTCCAAGCTTATTTGTTGAAAGTTTTCTCCGTATGACTCACTCGCCGAACTAATGCAGGCTAACAACATTCCATGCGTTGCAGTCAGATGGAAAGCTGCGTGTTTAATATTTGTTTACTTCCTTTGAAATTGAAAACTAGTAATTCACTCCTCACTCTATCTTTCATCTTCAACATCATGACTTACTGCCTACCATCGTCCTAATTCTGTGACGTCTTACTTTACGAGAAATGATTTACTCATATTCTTTTTCTCCCACGCGCCCATCCGCGGTGGTGTAGTGGCTAAGGTACTGGGCTGCTGACTTACAGGTCGCGGGATCGAATCCCTACTGCGGCGGCTGCATTTCCGATGGAGGCGGAAATGCTGTAGACCCGTGTGCTCAGGCTTTGCGCACGTTAAAGAACCCCAGGTGGTCGAAAATCTCGGAGCCCTCCACTACGGCGTCTGTCACGATCATATTGTGGTTTCGGGACGTTAAACTCCACGTATCAATCAATCAATCAATCAATCAATCAATCAATCAATATTTTTTTCATGCACCGTAACTGACTGGAATGATGCTTTGTAGCCTTTAATCAAATTGTATTACCTATATTTTTGTTTGCTTCGTTTTCTTGTTTTTTACCCCACCCTGCTTGGACTTGTAAAGGTCTGCAGAATTGAAAAAGAAGAAGAAAAAAAGAAGACCTAATTGTTATTTACTTTTTTAATATTCTTATTTAGTGATTGAAAGGGAAGCTTGCCCTAAATAAGTGGTAGGACACTGATGAGCGATCCACTGCCTACATGAACGGGGTGGCCAGTGAATGGTTGTGCAGCTCGAGCAGTCGGTTTTTGCCAGCCGATGCTGCCTGCGTCGGCCTTGCGAGGCTAGAGTCGGAGGCGGGGGAGCAAACAGCTGGCACGAGACGCCAGAATGAGGCGTGAGCATGCGCAGTGGGGGTGTTCACAACGTCGACGCACGACGCGCGAGATCGTCCGACTAAGAAATGCTCAGCATTTAAAATCTTTCTTCACAAAATAAGGTGCCTTATTGCGGCCATAGTTTCGTTTCTTTGGCTGCTAATGAGAAGTACAAGCTTGGTCGTATGAAGCTACGAATAACAACAACACCAAAGTTTGATTACCTACACCCTGACACCAACCTCGTGGGGCTGTCAAAAAGAAAGCACGCTATTTGTGTCTCAGTATCTGAGTGAATTACTGCACTATTCGAGCTATAGCAGGCTACAATAGCATTCCATGGTTTACTAAACTTGTAACACGGCACACAATGCAAAATTTAGACACAATACCTCTTAATATATGATGACTTTGCCTCTTTGCGTGCTATAGAACTGCCTTCATCAGTTTAGGCTGAAAATAGTGCTGCTTCTGCTTGTCACTGAATTGATAGTTCTGTTGCCTAAATCCTTAAAACTTCATACGTGTAATTTTAAAGCACGTAGGTTGTAATGCAAATGAAGAGAGTGTCACTTTTCTACCTTTAGCTCTTTCAGCTATCAAATTACACTTCTGTCTTGGGAAAAATTGTTACACCTATATTTTTATTGCCTGTACTGTCTGTTGGTTTCATTAGTTTTACAAATAAAACGAGAATCTCTGACCTTTGTTTAGTCAATGCCGTTCTTTTAGCTTAGAAGCGTGTAGAATGTTTGTAAAGAAATATTGGAGTAGCCCTTAATAGGTTTCTTGGCTGATCTTATCGTGCTTCCCTTGTACTTCTTGATTTTAAATATTGACTGGCTGCCTCATGGCAGCAAGATCATACTGGTGCGTTAATGGAGGACGTCTGCGATGTCACAAAAAATGGCTTGTCAGAGCCTAGGGTAGGGAAGGTGGCCGACCGCGCAGAAATCACGAAGAGAACGTCCACGAGTCGCCAGGAGCGTTCATGCGAAGAATGCGTGTAAATAAAAAAATGTTAAGGTCCGTGTATGGTATTCATAGCTACAGCCTCATTTATATGTGAATATTAAAGTGTGAAAACCTTTTGCGGCATTTTGTGCTTGTGTGTGCAAAAGTTTCTCACATGTTGCATGTGCTGGTATACACATATGCTTCAAAAGGAAATGTTTAAAATTAGACTAATTGCTGGGCCAAGTGCACACCTACAGTGGCTGCCACTAAAGTGGTCAGCGGCAGAGGGGGTTAGAGCACCAAGCTCTAACCCCCTCCCGGCTACGCTCTGGTAGCCACCAGCTGGCCACGTACTAATTTTCACCGGGCCGAACACGTAGCCATATGCAGAGGCTGGCAATCGGCCAGGTTCGCCCTGCTTCGGTGGACCTAACATCGGTCAACGTGAGGTCAGTGTCAATCTCCATACGTGGGTAGACCTCGGCAGAAGACCTATGCCCAAGGAGGCCTAGGTTGGCCAGAGACCTTGGGCCAGCATTATGCCGAGCACTTTTGCAAGTGAACCGAAGGAGCTTCATGACGGCCAGTCCGCGCTCCCGGTTCGAGATCTTTCCAACCAAGAAAGGAGAGTGACTGCAATCGGCCCGGTTCAAGATCTTTCCAACCAAGACAGGCAAGTGGCTGCAATAGTGCAATCATTAATTGCCACGATTCGCACGCTACTGAGCAGCATACAATCTCCGTCTGCTAAGAGTGCACTGCAAATACTGGATGCACTGAATCCAGTTCTTGCTAACTTTGTATAAGCACAATGGCTCAACAAAATCTCATCTTCCACACTGAAGTTGAAAGTGCGTCGATTTTTCAGTGGAATGCCAGAGGCATGAAGTCCCGTATCTCGGACTTTGGCTGTTTTGTTGGGGCCAATCAATTCCCTATACTTGTCATATGTGAACCAAACGTATCAACGCCTTATAGATTGTCCGATTATGAAGCTTTTTGTTCAGCCGCTTGCGAAGAACAAAGCAAAGTAATTGTTTACATTCGCACAGACTTGACTTATCTTTCGCACGCAATAAGTTCAAATGACGACAATCAGTACGTATGTCTTCGTGTGAAGAAGATTGCAGTTTCATTCACGCTTATTGGTGGATATATATCTCCGTCATCGTGATTTGACTGCGACAGATTAAAAGACATCCTAATGAGAACCGATGGGCCTTAGATCATCACCGGTGACTTCAACGCTCATCACATGCTTTGGGGGAGCACTAGGATGAATGCCCGGGGCCGGAACATTGTTACATTCGCTTCCGATTACGACCTTTCCATCATGAACAATGGTACCCCCACATATCTGCGGGGTCTCACGTATGGCAGTTGCCTTGACCTGACATTGGTGTCACGGTGCTTCTCTCACAAAGTTAAGTGGTTTTGCGATATTGAGACTCATGGGAGTGATCACATACCCACATACGTGACGATCGATGGTATAAGAAAAAAATTCTCTTCCGGTGTTGCAATTGGCACTGACTGGTCGATGTTTGCATCGCGTGTTGAGAACGCTTGCCAAGAAGGCCTCGCCTGCAGCCTGGAAAATACCATAGCGGAAGCTATGCAAGCGTCCAAATGTAAATTACCAATTTCGTCTAAAATAACACAGTTTGACATCGAACTGGAAAAATTACGAGCTATACGAAGGCGTGCTGAACGACAACACAGACGCACAAGATCAATTTACGATCTGAGGGAAGCAAATCGGCTCCAGAAAATGATTCAACGACGCATTTACAAACTGGAGAGTGAACGCTGGAAAGCATTCTGCGAATCTCTAGACCCTAATAAAGCACTGTCATATATCTGGAGAACAGTTCGTGGTCTTCGCTCCTCTCCGCAAACACGGCACCCTTTTAAAGCTTTGGCACTCCATCATGGAAAAACAGAACTCGAGGTGGCTGAAGAATTTTGCACGAGAGTTGCCGGGAATATTATGAACGAGAGAATCGACGCCGTGATCGTTCTTGAGACGCGATTACCAGAAATGGACATTCCATTCACCATGGAAAAACTGAAAAGTGCGTTAGTCGCTTCTAAGCGCATGTCATCGCCAGGTCCTGATGGTATTACTTATAGTGCGTTGGGACACCTTGGACAAAAAGCCAGAAAAGAACTTTTAACATGCTTCAACAACTCCTGGCTCAGCGGTAGTGTTCCCCGATAATAGAAAATAAGTCGATTAATACCACTTTTGAAATCGGGAAAATCATCATTGGACTTGACAGCGTATCGCCCTATTGCCCTCGCTAGCTGCCTCGGAAAAGTGATGGAAAGAATGGTTCTATTTCGTCTCGAGTGGTACTTGGAACGATACACCAAATACCCTTCTTGCATGGCATGCTTTCGTCGGGGCCGCTCCTCCATTGACTGTGTCCTTGACTTATCGACATTTGTTCAACAAGAAAAAAAGGCGCAAGCGCATATCACTGGCACTCTTTCTTGACGTGAACGGTGCATATGATAATGTAGCTCACGATGCCATCCTCACTTCTCTCACAACAGTGGGCATCGGTGGACGAATGTTTCAATAGATAAAAGATTATATGACCAGCAGGGGTTTCTTTGTGCAAACAGATGAGGGTACAACTGCTGAGCATTACACCCACTTCGGAGTACCTCAAGGAGGTATTTTAATTCTCTTATTGTTCAATGTTGCCCTCATTGGTCTGGTGAAGGCTCTGCCAAAGTCGGTGTGCCTATTTATATACGCCGATGATATTTGCCTCTGGAGGGCTGCAGTTACTCGGCCTCAGGTGCGTGCACGAACACAGCGGGCAGCAACCCTAACAACAGCCTAGCTTCAGAAACAAGGCCTAAATATATCAACTGTGAAATGCGCGTTGGTGGCGTTTACACGCAAACCAAAGACGCCATACCCTTTTTACATCAATGAGCAGAGTGTCAAATATGCAAGGACCCATCGTTTCCTCGGCATAATAATCGACAGAAGTTTTTCGTGGAGCCCACATTGTGCCTACTTGAAGAAGAGACTGCTATCTATTGTGCATATCAAGAAATTTTTGTGCGGTAAAGCATGGGGAACTTCTGTGGCCTCCATGCTACAGCTGTACAGGGCCCTATTTCTGGGTCTATTGCGCTACAGCTTGCCGGTACTAACACTTGCAAATCGAGTACTCGTTCATTGGAGAGTTTGCAGGGTCAGGCACTGCGTATCTGCCTAGGACTGCCCCGATGCGCTTCTACTTATGCCACAATCATGCTTGCCAAAGACCATCCGGTCAGGACATATATAGTTGTGGATTGCCTCAGAGCGCATATTCGACATGCTAGGCGTGTCCCCGACCACCACTTGGCCCTTCTACCTTCCGGAAGACCAAGTGCTACGTTTTCAGACGTCATAGCCAAGCACTTAAACAGCATTCCTTCAGGATATACGCCAGCTGCGATAACGACATGTCCTTTGTGGGGCGTCGACCAGCCGGAAGTACGTCTAGAAATTCCGGGAATCAAAAAGAAAACAGTCACTCCAGAGTAGCATTGAAGCAAGCAACACTGCTATTATTACATGAGTTGTACTTAGACCGAACGCAGATATACACTGATGGGTCCGTCTCATCTAGCAGCTCATCAGGTGGCGCTGTAATTCCGGCTGTAGAAATGACAATCAAGTTTAAGTTGTCGCATATGACTACATCTACGGCATCAGAGCTTGCTGCTATAAGGGCTGCTTTAAAATATCTCGTTCAAGAACGTCCAGGAAGATGGGTCATATTCTGTGATTCGAAGGCAGCGCTTCAGAGTTTGCAGTCTGCCATGCGTAGGAGGAGTCATGACCAACTGGTACAAGAAATAAGACATTGCCATCATGAAGCTCTAGCACGAGGGCATGATATTATAAATCAATGGCTGCCTGGACATATCGGTATTACCGGAAATCAATTAGCCGATGATGCAGCCCGCTCAGCCCATGAAGAAACCCGTGTAGTCCCGATTCCTCTATCAAGGAATAATGCAGCAAGACAACTTTACCTGCTGGCTCGAGATCTCACACGCACGTTCTGGTCGTCTACCAGCTTCCAAAGGTGTCAATTTTATGAACTGGATCCTTCGCTCAAGCTAAAGCTACCATCACAACTTTCCCGCTCCGATGCGACACTGTTATGCCGCCTTTGGTTGGGTGTTGCATTTACAAAGGTGTACTCCTTTCGCATTGGTATGGCAGACACTCCTACATGCGACTACTGCGGAGCTGAAGAGACCATCGAACACGTCCTGTGCAGCTGCGCTTGCTACGACACACAGCGATGCCAGCTCCAGATGGTTTTAAATCGACTTGACCCCGGACCATTTTGTGTGCAGAAGATACCAGGGCCTTGGGCATCTGCCTCAGTTGCGCAGAAAGCAACTAAAGCACCGCTACTTTACCTTAGGTCAACAAACCTGAGCGACCGCCTGTAGACTGTGTGTGCTCCCCGAGTGTGCTCGTGATTGTGTGTACCTTCTCATCTTTCTGCAACCTCTTTTCTCCCCTTTATCCCTTCCCCAGTGCAGGGTAGCAAACCGGATGTGCGTCTGGTTAACCTCCCTGCCTTTTCTTGCACCTTTATCTATCTCTCTCTCTCTCTCTCTCTCTTTTGCACCATTAGCAAGCGACCACTGGCGCGCGCCAGCGGCTCCCTGGCGACGTGTCAGGCCACGGACGTCGGGGTAGACGTCAGCATGAGCCATTAATTGATTTTGCTTCAAATGGTCAGCCCCGCCTCTCAGGGGAGGTTACCTCAACAACACTGCAGAACGACCTAGAAAGAGAGAGAAATGAATGGACGGGAGAGAAACAGAGATTGAGAAAAAGGTTGTGATTGGGCAATGGCCTTGTAGGGCACGCATGCGTCGGCTCTTAGCCAAGAAAACAGTCAAGGAGGTCGACAGGCAAAGGAGAGATGTAAATGAAAATCACGTGATTGCCTTTCGGGTGCGTAAAAAAGTTTGGCGTCAGACAAAGGCTTTTATGTATTTATTTACACATGCTGCAGAGTTTATTGCGCTATCGCAGCAGTGGGTATATCAGAATACACGAAATTATAACTAAAACATTGAAAATAACGCGAACAGGTAACATATTATTGCCGGAACATTAAGGCTAGAATATCAAGACGTAAAAAATAGAACAACAAAATACCATTTTCAAGAATATCAGCGTATTTCAGACGTATGCACTGAGGGCATTAAGGATTCTGGCTACAAAGCTCTGCGACGGGCATGAACAGAACTGTCTAATCATTTCGAGCCTTCAATAGAACAGGGAAAAAACTGAACCTAAATAAATTAGTTCGAGCCATATAAGGCCTCAAATCCAGGCTACACAGATTCAACTTACACGAATCGTACGAACTTCTGAGAAGCTAACATTTTCCAAGAACAGAGCTGAGAGTTGGTCCGTGAGAGATTTTGTTCACCGTGCCGGTGCAGCAGTCCAGCATTTCGAACAATCCAGGGTGGTGTACTACAAACAGCAACTGCACAACGAGATAACGGCACGCTTCCAAGCAGATGGAAATGACAACTGCGAGCCGAGAAAACACGTTGTAAGCAGGGCAGCGTCAATGAGGTAGTGACAAAAACGCCTTCGCCGGGGCCAACACGCGTTTCGGCGGAAGTTCCTCGAGCTGCGGTGACTGCGGAGTCTGCCAATACATCTGGCCGCAAGTTCTAGCCTCGCTTCTTTAGCCAACGCTTTCTCCATTTCTTTCAATGCGAGTACAAACAAGTGCCCCTATTGGGACCCGTCGGTCCGCCTAGTTTAGGGATTGGTCGTAATGTGACGCCACGTATAGGGTAAGCCTGTTTGCGTCACACGTGCCTCTGGGAGCTTTCCCACATAAAGATGATAGACATGTTTGCCTTTCTAATGTAATAAGTATGTCAAATTTGTTCCTTCGAGCTCCTGCTTTGTGACTCGAAACAAGCTTGCCACCGCCTCTTAGTGCTTCTAAAGGGGACATTTAACAGTTGAAAACATCGGTGCCGACTGTATAACTCGTTGTGGTGCTCGCGAGAACTACGGCCAACGGAAATTACGCCGGAAGGTTGCCGCCATATCAGTGGACAAATGTAACGTTAAATGTGATTGCGGCATTGCATCAAAATAGAATCACTTTCAGGCTTATTTTTTCATTAGCATAATTTTTCTCTCTGAGCGACAGACATAAAGCTCTCCGACTTTTCCAGCTTGAAAACTGTAAAGCTGGCTTAGGAATACGCTGAACACCATGTGCTGGAAAAAATGTGCTGTGACGCTCCGGGCGCCGTTATTTGAAGAAACTAAACTTTGGCAGATCCCACGTACAGTGGGAATCGATGATATGCGAAGCACGAATGAGAACTGTTGATCTGACACTTTTAAATCAACACACCGTTACGAGGTGGTGGCAAATGATGCCGTCCGTGACTTCTGTGCCATGATTATCATGTTTGGACGTGTAGTTTCTTTTCGTCGTCTATTCACGTCACGTGATAACAACTTGTGTATATTTAGAACTAGCGAAACGGCCGCGAGCACGCTATGAGCATGGTATGGTGTCATGTTCTTACATCGGACACTTTCTGGATTATCATGTTTGCACCAGTCATATATTTCGTCATCCATTGGCGTCACGTAACACGAAATTCGGTATATGTGGAGCTACCAAACGGCCATGAGCGCATCATGTAGGGCCCAATATACTTCAACGTAATGTTGATGCGCCTGCACGCTGGGCACAGTGAGGCTATACGTTTGCAAAACGCGAACACTCATAGTCTGAGGATGGATGGATGGATGCTATGAGCGTCCCCTTTATAACGGGGTGGTGACAAGTATGCCACCAGGCTCGACAAAAAAAAAACTTTTTTCTTTTTTTATGTTGGCCTAATGCCTCTACTTCGATAAATTCTATCTTAATGGAAAAAAGGTAAATTTTCAGCTTAAGTTCTCTGCCATTTACGGCACACTGTCCATATTTTATTTTTCCAATATTTATTTTTGTCCTTTCTCTCTAATTTTCTGCCACCAATACTCTAACCGTCTCTTACTTATTTCAATCGCGGGTGTGTTCAGCTTTCCATTGTTGTCCCTAAAACCCAAGGCTTCCTGTAGGCTCGTGCCCAAACGTACACCTGGGTGGATATCTCCACATTCAATCAGAACATGCTTCGCCGTTTCCTTATCTTTCCCGCAGCATGTGCATTGTTCTTCTTCTTTACTGAATCTTGCTTTATAACTACGCGTTCTAAGGCAACCCGATCTCGCTTCAAACAGTAAAGCGCTTCCCCTTGAATTATCGTAAAATGCCTCCCTCCTTATTTCATTTTTGCCCTTTCGGTAGTTACTCAAAGCCGGTTTTTTCTCCATAGCTGCCATCCAGTAAATCCTCTCCGCCTCCCTGACTTTTCCCTTAACGATCTTTGTTGACATATGGCTTACAATACCAGCCGTATATTTACTAGTGAGTCTTCTAGTTCTTTTTCTCCACTGTGTGTCCACGCTCTTCCTATACAAATAACGGAACACCTTCTCTGCCCATCTACTCTCCTTCATATTTCTTAGCCTTTCTTCGAACCTTATTTTGCTCTGCGCTTCCCTCGCCTCAAAACCTGCCCACCCCATATCGCCCTTTACAGCCTCGTTTGTCGTCTTCCCGTGAGCACCCAACGCGAGGCGTCCCACAGTCCTTTGATTTACATCCATTCCCGATTGCACCTCTGCCCTCATGCACACCACTGAGTTCCCAAAAGTAAGCCCTGGAACCATTACACCCTTCCACAGACCTCGAAGCACCTCATACCTATTGTATCCCCACAACGCTCTGTGCTTCATTATTGCCGCATTCCTCTTTCCTTTTGCTGCCGAGGCTTTTTCCTGTACCTCCATGTATCTATCACTCTCATTTACCCATACTCCAAGGTACTTGTATTCACTTACCCTCGGTATTTCTTGGCCTTGTATGGACACCGTCTGATCACAGGGATCATTGAATACCATCAATCCACACTTCGTTACACTGAATCCTAGTCCAAGAGCTTCACCTTCCCTTCCGCATATATTCGCCAGCTGCTGTATATCATCTCGACTGTCCGCAAATAAGACGATATCGTCCGCATAAAATAAACCTGGAAGCTTCTGCTCAATCATCATGCCGCCCTGTTTGTGTGACAGATTAAAACCAATGTTGCTACCTTCTAGCGCTTTTTCCATACTCACCATGTACAGCATGAATAACAGCGGGGACAAAGGACATCCCTGTCTCAGACCCCTGCTAACCTCAACGTTCTCTTTGCTACGCATTCCTTCCCACTCTATGCAAACTGTATTTTCTCGGTATATCTCCCTCAAAAGCTGTATACAGTCGTCGCCCATGCCCATTCCTTTCAATATATCCCACAAAATTTCCTGATTAACGTTGTCGTATGCCCCAGTGATGTCTAGAAAAGCCACGTACAAGGGCCTATTCTATATTTTAAATATTTCTATACACTGAGTGAGAACAAACAGGTTATCGTCTAACCGCCTGTCGACTCGAAATCCGTTCTGAAGTTCTCCCAAAATATCGTTACGTTCGGCCCATGTTTCTATTTTCATTTTTACTGCTTGCATCGCCAACCTGTATAGTACCGATGTAATGGTTAGTGGTCTATACGAGCGAATCTTGTCCTTTTCTTCCTTGCCTTTATAGATTAAGTTCATTCTACTTTGTCGCCAACTGTCCGGTATTTGTCCGTCCTTTAAGCTTTTTTCTACTGCTTTTAACAATGCTTCTTTAGTGTTATGTCCTAGTTCGTTAATGAGGCTAACGGGAATCCCATCTAAACCCGCGGCAGTGCGCTTTGGAATTTTTCCTTCGGCCTTTTTCCAGTTGAAATTATCAAGTACTAGCTCTTCCTCTGTTGCTTTCTCCGCCACACTTTTACTCACTGGGGAGATCCCCTGGACGCTCTTTTGAAACGAATCGGCTGTTACCTTTTGGATGTAACCTAGCGCTTCGTACCCTTCCAATTGATTTCCTCCTTCATCTAGAATATGTTGTTGCGTTGTGACAACAAGGCCAGGCGCGACCAGCGCTTGTCGCCGTGGCCGGACGGCAACTCACGTGAAATGTGACATGCTGAATTTCGCGCCGATGCGCTCCCTCTTTTTGTGACGGAGAGACGCTGCACGCACTGAAACACGCATACGTCAAAGCAATTCACTGCGGCACGCACCTGCGAGTAAATGGCAAGACCGGCGCCTGGCGTGGCAACGCCGGCGTGACGCGACGAAATGAACACCGACGAGCATGCGCACTGCGTCCCGTTGAATGTATTGGCGCCTTGACTGTGGCATGCAGTTATGTTCTCACATGACACGAATCTAATGATTATGACATTTGCACAAGTCACACACCTTTGTTATCTATCGGCGTCACGTAACACCAAATTTGGCGTATGTGAAGTTAGCGATACGGTCGCGAGCGCATCACCAGTGTGCCATGTAGTCATATGGTTACATGGCATACATCTAATGATTATCATCTTTGCACCAGTCACATACCTTCGTCGTCCATTGGCGTCACGTAATACCAAATATCGCATATGTACAGCTAGCGAAACGGCCGCCAGCGCATCATAAGCGTGGCATAATCACATGTTGTTAGATGACACGCAATTCATGAATATCTTGTTTGCACCAGTCACATACTTTCGTCACCAATTCTCGTACCATAATGCTAAATTTGGTATATATGACGCTAGCGAAACGTCCATGTCCACATCATGAGCTTGGCATGAAGTCGTGTACTTGCATGACACGCATGTCATGATTTTTATGTTAGGGTCTGTCACTTGTGTTCGCCATGCAGTCACGCCCTACCATACTAGATTTCCAACATGCCGTGTGATCAAAACTACTGCAAGACCTGTAGGACCAAGAAATGTAAGTCATTGCATTCAAGACATACATGTTATGAGTTTCAGGGTATGACTAGTCAAATATGTTTTTCATATAGTCATGTTATGTCATACCAAATTTGTTATCGATACCATTATTGAAATGGCCAGGAGAGCTAAATGTGGTAGGCGGCTAGATATATGGATACATACGCTCAAAGGCGCTGATGTTCACTAAGAAATGCTTCGCATTTATAAAAAATGTAATAGCGTTCATATATACACGTCATTGCAAAAAGAAAGGTTAGTAAAGTTACAAATCATTATAGAAGCATTCGCGAGCTGGCTCGTGTCACACGACTCGCTTCCTCTTCAAGTACCCTATTGTTTGTTACCATCGCAACGGCATCCTTAATACGCTGGACGGAACAGACAATTTGTCATACGAGCTTTCTGTATGATAGGGCTTTGAGTTCATTTCTGTGGGCAGTTTTCCAACGTTAGAGGGCAAGGGAAACACGGTAAGGTGAGTGCCCGAAAATAGAGTAGAGTGTAAGCATTCATTTATTGTCTTTTTATACCTCTATGGTGAATAACTTTGCACTGTGTGGCCCTGTTGCTGCCACTCTTGCGGCACTTATCAGTTTAGCCGCCAGTGTACGCAACCAGCTAGAAAAGCATGTAAAACTATGAAGTGGTGAAAAGTGTTAGGGGCCCCTTTAACGATTGTGCATGCACCAACGTCCTGTAGACGCTTGGCCACACTGGTTAGTGGCCAAGTGTCATGAACGTTGACAAGCTACTTAAAACACCGTATCTCTCACAGCGCCAGCGTGACCGCCAAATTGTGGAAACTAAGAAAGCAAGACGCTGCCCCGTGACTTTGTGCACACGGGAAAAAAAAAAATATATCCCCGCCATGGTGACCTAGTTCCTGTCACTCGGCTGCTGACCCGCAGGCCGCAAGATCGACATTTGTCCGCATTTTCAATGGACGCGTAAATTTATGCAGCCTGTTTGTTTAGACTTCGATGTACTTTGAAGAAACCCAGGTGCTCTAAGTTTTCGGAGTTTAACTATGGCGTCTCTCATAATGATAAGCTGGTTTTTAGACGTTCAACCCCAACGAATATTAGTACTTAAAAAAATTATTTTGTCTGATTTTCATAGTGGGCCACAGGATGAAGAGTTACCTCCCCCATGACCACAAAGCACACGTGAAGGCTATGAGATGGGCGCGAGCAGGAGAGGAGGCTAGAGGAGAGGGTTGTGAAAGGCTGTACAGGATGCCTCTCGCTGACATTGAAAAAATAGATGTTGCGCGGGTTAAGCACCTGCACGGGGTGCTTAGATGATTAATTTATTAAATATTGTCACGTGCTTGCCCAAGAAAGACGATGACAGTTGTGCATGTGCCACAAAGGACTACGAAATAGACGAAGAAGAAGAACTCGTTTGCGCGTTCTAATTAAAAAAGATCGACCTGCTTCTGGTGTCTCAGTCTCTACGGCAAGACCTCTGTTTTGACGTCGTGACACTGGTGGAGGTGCTGGGCGCAACCGGATGCAGGACAGTCTTGCTCGGACCCGTTCATCTAGTCCAGAGACCCAGCCCCTCGTCACGACTCCGGTGCACCGATTCAGTCGGCGCCTACTAGGCCTAAGTCCGGAGTCCGTACCTGTTCCGCCTCTAACCAGCATGGCAGCTCCTACCACATCCACGGCTACCCTTCCATCGCAGACCACACTTCCCTCCCAGGTGACTCTTGAACATCCTCACGTTCCTGAAGTTTTCCATGGGGAAGAGTACGAGGATGTCGAGGACTGGCTCGAACAGTTTGAACGGGGTCGCTGTATCTAACCACTGGAACGAACAGCACAAACTTGGCCGTGCATATTTCACCCTGGAAGATAGCTCTCGCACGTGGTACGAGAACCACGAGGCTACTTTCCAATCTTGGGAAGATTTCCGCCGAAAGCTTCTCGCCACATTTTTGAACACGGACCGACGGGATCGCGCACAGCAATTGATTGAGCCTCGCGCACAAAAACCTAACGAAACAGCCGCCATGTCCGTCTGTTTCGACGAGCTGACCCTGACATGCCCGAGGCGAAGAAGGTGCGTCACCTAATGCAGGGTGTCAAAGAACCAGTGTTTGCGGGCCTCGTACGAAGTCCACCTACAACAGTGGATGAATTCATAAGAGAGGCGACTGTCATCGAGCGCGCACTGCGACCACGATACCGACACTTTGACCGCCTGCCGAACCACACGGCTGTAAGTGCTGCAGCTCAGAACACTGCCGTGTGTGAAAGTTCCCTGCGACAAATGATTAGGGAAATACTGCATGAGGAACTTCGGGCCCTCTGCGTCCCTCCTACCCAACCGCCCGTCGCCTCTGTTGCCGAAATCGTCCGCCAGGAGTTGAGGCAAGCCGTTACACCACCGGCGCCAAGTCCTGAGCCACATCCAGCGAGCTACGCTGATGTGGTCCGTCGTCCTCCACCGTCATTTGTGGCGACATCCTTCCAGCCACGACCCGCGGCCGTACCTTCGTGGCAACGGGATTCCATGAGACGACCACCAGTTCGCCGAACTGACTTGTGGCGCATGGCCGACCGTCGACCTATTTGCTTCCGCTGCGGAGAACCAGGTCACATTGCTCGCTATTGCCGTCATAGCAATTCCGGCGTCGGGAACTTTTCTCCTCCCGCTTCTTTCCGCTCTGAAGACCGTCGTGCCCACGATGCCGATCAACTGTCGACTGGCCAAGCAACTACACCACGTCGCTGGCGATCTCCATCTCCTGCGCGTCACCGTGACTTCCCTCAGAGCTACGCGAACGTCACCAGAGGCCGTTCGCTTAGCCCGCGCCGGGGAAACTAATTGCTGCGACCTCCAGGGGCAAGGTTGCCAATCGTCGAGACACCGAAAAGTTCCCCCTATCATCGCAAGAAGGTATGACGACAACCACGACGAATACGACGACGAATACGACGACGAATACTAATGCCAGTGAAGTTGTACGTGCTGATCTTGGCGTTTTCATTGACGGACATTACGTTACAGCACTGGTCGACACTGGCGCCGACTTCTCAATCATGCGACAAGAACTCGCCGACCGCCTTAGAAAGGTCAAGACACCGTGGACAGGGCCACACATAAGGAGTGCTTGTGGTCAGCTGATGATTCCCACGGGTAAATGCACCGCTCGACTTCGCATTGGGGATTCTAGCTTCGTGGCCACTTTTGTCCTGTTGCCAGACTGCTGTAAAGAGCTAATTTTGGGCATGGATTTTCTTCGAGATCATGGCGCTATTATCAACATCCCTCAACGTATGGTGACGTTTTGCACACATCCATATGTCGACGACAGCAGCGACGAACTACGCGGCAGTTTGCGAATAGCCGACGATGTGACGCTCCCACCGAGATCCTGCTGCCTTGTGTCTGTGTCCAGTGGGTGGCCTTCCTATAAGGATGTGATAGTGGAGAACATAGTCGCTCTTTTGCTCACTCAAGGCATTTCAATCGCGAGAGGCATGCTAACACTTACTGGTGGACAGGCAGAAGTGCTCCTTACAAACTTCAGCAACGAGCGCCGTCAAATCCAGAAGGGTACCGCAATTGCCTACTTCGACGATATATACCAAGCCGGGGATTGCTGTGCTTTGCAACCAGATGATGCGACAGTCCCTGCCTCGACAACTTTGTCGGTGGACATCTGCTCCACGCTACCGTCCTCTGATAGGAAGCGTCTGCTTGGACTTATACACCAATTCGAAGACTGCTTTTCGCGTACGTCAAAGGTCCAGCGGACACCATTGACCAAGCACCGCATCATCACCGAAGACAACACGCGACCGATTCGGCAGAACCCCTACCGTGTGGCTCCGAAAGAACGCGAGGAGATTCAGAAGCAAGTACAGAAGATGCTCGTGGATGACGTCATACAACCTTCGAAAAGTCCTTGGGCGTCCCCCGTGGTTTTGGTCAAAAAAAAAGACGGCAGCTTGCGTTTCTGTAATGATTATCGCAAGTTGCACCAAGTCACGAATAAAGACGTCTATCCACTGCCTCGCATAGACGATTCACTCGATCGGCTGCGTCATGCGCGCTATTTCTCTTCAATGGACCTTCGAAGCGGCTACTGGCAGATAGAAGTCGACGAGAGAGATCGTGAAAAAACGGCTTTTGTGACGCCTGATGGTCTTTACGAATTTAAGGTGCTTCCTTTTGGGTTGTGCTCGGCGCCAGCCACTTTTCAGCGTCTCATGGACACCGTACTATCGGGCTTGAAGTGGCAAACATGCTTGGTCTATCTGGACAATGTTGTTGTATTCTCAGCATCATTCGAGGAACATCTCAGCCGTCTATCCACCGTACTCCAAGCCATACGCTTGGCCGGCCTGACTTTAAAACCAGAAAAATGTCATTTTGGTTTCAACGAACTCAGCCTCCTAGGCAACGTCGTCAGTCACGAGGGTGTTGGACCTGACCCGGCCAAAATAGACGCCGTAGCGCAATTTCCTGCACCCTGTGACAAAAACGCTGTGAGACGCTTCTTAGGGTTGTGCGCCTATTACCAGTGATTTATCGAGGACTTTTCGTCTATTGCAGCGCCATTGACTCGACTCACACGTGAGGACGTCCCCTTCTTTTGGGGTGAACAGGAGCAAATGGCATTCAATGAACTGCGACAACGCTTGCAAACACCTCCAGTCCTTGCGCACTTCGACCAGGACGCCCCTACAGTACTTCACACTGACGCCAGCAATGTAGGTCTAGGGGCCGTTCTAGTGCAGTGGCAAGACGGCTGTGAAAGAGTAATAGCCTACGCCAGTAGAACCCTCTCTCGCACGGAGGAGAACTACTCGACCACCGAGAAGGAGTGTCTCGCCGTGCTGTGGGCAGTCATCAAATTTCGTCCGTATTTGTACGGCCACTCCTTCAAGGTTGTTAGCGACCATCACTCTTTGTGCTGGCTCACCAACCTTAAAGATCAATCTGGTCGTTTGGCGCGCTGGAGCCTAAGACTTCAAGAGTTTGACATGACCATCGTCTACAAATCTGGGAAGAGGCAGACCGACGCCGACTGTCTCTCACGGTCGCCAGTGGAAACTGTCGCTCCTGATGACAAAAACATCGACGCGGCATTCTTGGGAGTTGTCAACACAGCCACTATTGCACGAGAGCAGCGCAGTGACCCTGAGCTGTTACCACTCATTGAATATTTAGAAGGATGACGTAAAGACGTGCCGCAGTTATTTGCTAGAGGACTGCCATCTTTTTGCTTGCGAAACGATGTTCTCTATAAGAAAAACTTCTCACCAACTGGTAACCCGCACTTGCTCATCGTGCCTGCCTCTCTTCGAAAAAAAATTATGAAAGCGTGCCGTGATGAAGCAACTTCTGGTCATCTAGGCTACACCCGAACATTGTGCTGACTACGATGCAAGTACTACTGGCCAAAGTTACCTGCTGCTGTTAACCATCACGTGCGAACGTGCACCGACTGCCAAAGACGCAAAGCGCCTCGCAGCAAGCCAGCCGGTCTTTTACATCCAGTCGAAGCACCAGAAAAGCCGTTCACCCAGATTGGAATGGATTTCCTGGGTCCCTTTCCAACTTCCACAACAGGGAACAGATGGATTATTGTGGTCACTGATTACCTGTCCCGTTATGCGGAGACTAAAGCTATGCAGCGTGGCACAGCAGCAGAAGCCGCTAAGTTTTTCATCGAAAACATCGTCCTTCGGCGGCATGGCGCTCCGACAACAGTGATCACAGACAGAGGACCTGCCTTCACCGCAGAGCTTTTGCAGTCGGTTGTCAGACTCAGCGGTACAGCTCACCGGAGAACAACTGCATACCATCTGCAGACAAACGGACTGACGGAGTGCCTCAATAGGACCCTCACAGACATGATCAGTATGTACGTTGACGCAGAACATAAAAACTGGGATCAGATATTGCCGTACGTGGCCTTTGCTTATAACACCGCTCGACAAGAAACCACTGGACTGACACCGTTCAGTCTCATCTATGGTCGCGAAGTCACGACAACATTGGACGCCATGTTGCCGCATGAGTGTGACTACATCCATGTAGACGCCGAAGAATTCACTCAGCGTGCCGAAGAAGCCAGACAGCTCGCGCGCGTGCGCATATGTCATCAGCAGCATCACGATGCACAACGCTTCGACAACCGACACAAGTTTGTTAGCTACTCACCAGGCGACAAAGTGTGGATCTGGATTCCGATACGTCGACGTGGACTGTCTGAGAAACTGCTAAGACGGTACTTTGGTCCTTACAGCGTCACGCGACGCTTGAACGACGTAAACTACGAAGTTGTTCCCGACACTAATTGTAGTTCTAAGCGCCAAAAGCGTTTGCCCGAAGTCGTGCACGTCGTGCGTATGAAACCATAATTATCGAATTAATTAGCTCCTGGTTACCATTTTCGTACGACCACTTCATACGCCTGGTAGAGCACCTAAGTTGCGCATCGGGACGATGCTTCTTTCGGCGGGAGGCAAATGTCACGTGCTTGCCCAAGAAAGACGATGACAGTTGTGCATGTGCCACTAAGGACTACGAAATAGACGAAGAAAAAGAACTCGCTTGCGCGTTCTAATTAAAAAAGATCGACCTGCTTCTGGTGTTTCATTCTCTACGGCAAGACCTCTGTTTTGACGTCGTGACAATATATTATTCAAGTAATTAAATCTGTAAATTTTTTAACCACATCCACTTAGTCAGACTCGTCGATTGTCGCCCATCTAGGAAACCATTTTCACTACCGGAAAACAAATTCAGACTTAAAGCTAGTGCGCCTGCGGTGGTCGTGGAAGAAAACTCAATCGCACGTACTGCGGTAAAGACTCCGGCCAGCGCCTCTTGTATTTTATAAGTGCACGAACCATGGAGTGGATTTCAATTGAAAGCGGCCATCGGCACTGGTGCGGCTTTTCGCCGCCAGGTACCGCGTCGTCTCTCTCGCAAACAAATGCCGCTGCTTCATTCGAAGCTGTTTTACGGTTTGGTTTTCGGCTGCATTCGATTTGCTTACGGTACGATCAAAAATTGTAAACAAGAATCGAGAGACACTTCTGGCTATGGGGACCCAGCTCATTTCAATAACATGTGTCTTTCGCGACTCCTTGATCGAGGAACTTGCACGTCGTCTGCTAGGCCAAAGCCAGAGAGCGACAAGGCAGTAAAAAACCCCGTAGCCCTCGGAAGATTGTTTTGTAACCGTTAGGTTCGCTTGGTTGAAAGTTGATTGTTAAAGACGATAGTATTTCTTGGGGTACTTCGACGCAAAAATTTTGGTCTGTCTGTCTGTCCATCCGTCCGTCCGTCTTTTTTTCTGTCTGTCCGTCCGTCCGTCTTTTTTTCTGTCTGTCTGTCTGTACACTTGTCTGTTTGTCTGCCGTAAAGACACTCCAAATGGCACCAACCGATACCCCAAGCGGTCCACCCCATCCGCCACGCCCATTAATATTGCTTAAGTTTTAGCGTTATTACTTGTGCGATCGTCATTTAAAGAGCAATTATGCGCATATCTGGGGCACCTCAACAACACGTCACTATTTTCTGTGTGTGTCTTTATACTAGAGAAGGCACACACAAGTATTGTAAGAACCGTAGCGTATATGATGCTACGCTGACAATGCAACGCTATGCTCGAAAAGGCAAGTGTTTCTAACAATTTGCTAGGATGATATGGTGGTGTCACCTGCCCGTTACTTTGCGTTCTACAACTTATCGCTTCCAAGACAGGCGCAGACTCCTACCTTCGTTTTCGAAGATAACTGCCATATAGTTTGACTCACTAAAAGTAAATTTTCTGAGAACAGCCTTTGCCAGGAGGTCATACTGAAAGCTTGGGTACCTAAAAATTAACCGATGCTTCCTAGTGCCTAGTATCGTAGCGCACATGCAAGTTCTTATTTCCTTCACTAAGTAGCACAAAAATCCACTAGATTGTTACTAGCGATGTAGGTGATCAGGTGTTATATTGGTAAATCTTTTGAGTATTATTTTTGTTACCATCGAGAGAAAGCAAATGCTGCAAAATATGGAACTTCCAGATTATTCCATTAGTTCAGAGCTTGAACAATAAAATTATGGTGAGGCGAAAAGCTAAGACAGCTCCATATGCGGCACGGCTCCTGCAGTCATGGTTTCTGTGTTTAGTAGGTGCTGTCAAAGTCTAAACGCTATTGCTGACTATAAACTTGAGCCGAGGGGGCGAAAGTAAGAAATGCTTCCTGTTCTTAGTTGCTTGAGCTCGTTTGTGTATTCGTGGACGGATTGTTGTAGCCTTAAAGCTGGTGCACACCGGCGACTAGCAGTGGTCGCGCGACCATTTGCGACTGGCGACCAAAAAGCGACTGATGTTCACACCGGCAGAGGCTGCGTGCTAGCGACCGGAAGTCGCAAAAGCGGAGAGTCACGTCCGGATCTCGTTATCAGCCAGAACTCTAGAGACCGCCGCTGATCAGCTGATCACCGCCAGCTGGGTGAGCGGAGCAAACCGGGTGCACCGCATTTATTGTTTTCGTCTGTTCTCGCAGAGCACTCCCAACAGCGTCAAGTTCGACTCAAGCGAAGAACAAGGCTTTGTCATGGTGCTGATGCGCTGTACCATGGTGTCAACGCTGGCATCACATACGCCTCCGATGAAAAAAAAAAGCCGTTAGTGGGTGTGACCGTCCTTTCGATCGCGGGAGTTGGCCGGCCATGCAAGCCGCCTGCCTTCCGAGGTGCGCTGAGACGACGAGGAGTGTTTCCGAGAGTCGTACGTATTCAGAAACGGTCCTTGAATTTAAATTGACTTGCCACCGCCTACAATACAGCACAAACGCGTCTCTAACGCAGTGTCTTAAGTCGTTGCCAAGGCATGAAGCACAAGCGCATTTCAAACACGCTGCATGGAAGGCGGTGACAAATCAAGTTCAAGACCGTAACAGAACAGTTCTGAATTTATTTTCTTTTTACTTTGACGGTGTTTACCTTCTAACGAATACCGCCACGTAACTTCGACACTTTGCTCAAGCTGACGCGCCCCGCCATCTCCAAGCCAAGTACTCTGGGGTGGCCATGGGGAAATAGACCCAGAGAAACGCACTCGTTTGTATCGGGCGGCAGGAAGCCAGCGCAATGAAAAAACTAAAGAACAAAAATTCAGCGTTGCTGATTGGTTCCAGCAGCATTGCGACTGCACTCGCACGACTGGAAAAAATGATCAGGAAGCGACTAGCCAAAGCAGACGCTTTGCGACCGTTTGCGACCGTTCCCGACTGCTTGCGACCAGTCGCCAATGGTCACGCGACCACTGCTAGTCGCCGGTGTGCACCAGCCATTAATATCTGACAGCACAGCTCGGTTTCTTTCATCTTCTCTCTGGCCTTTTAATTCGTTAGCGAGAGGCTGAATGGCTGTCAACCGGGTTGCTTTTGTTGTATAGGGCACCCTGTACAGCCTTGGGAGCACGCATTCATTATGACACTACTAATAATTGTCATTTATTTCGCCAATCATTCACGTGGGGCCCATCAGAGTCAGGAAGTAATACTTAGCGTTGCACAAGGCAGGGATTGTGAGGCAGTGCTGCTACTGATAGACTCATGTTTTGACTGTTCAGACGCAGCGAGGCCGCGTTTACTGATGCCTTGTCATGTTTCCAAACTTGAAGGGTAGTGTTAAGTCACCCCTTCTCACATTCTACAAAATATTCGCGTTGTAAATGGCGGCTACATATTCAAGCGCACTTCGATTATGTATCGAAGACAAACTGTCTCATCTAATAACTACAAGCTAGACTACCACTCCCCCCCCCTCCGAACACCAGCGGCTGCTGCCATTTCACGAAAAGACAGCCGTACAGTGTATTAGAACGAAAGTTTTGGATACCTCATTAAAGCAAAAATTGATTGGCCGCGGCGTTCAGCAGCGTCGCGCGTCGACAGCGTAAACACGGGTGATGAAAAAAAACCGAATTGACGAGAAGACGTGATTTTATGACGTCACAGGTCATACAACTTTATGACATGTTGGAAGGTCACATAAAGTGACGTGATCTTACTACATTTTGGCGTGGTCAAAATGGGCGGATCACGGTGGTGGAAACCAGCTGGAGGGTAGGGAGCTAGCATTGTTTGGAATCATTGAGACTATAAAAAAACGTTAAGAACACAGATACGCAGGAGGGAAGCAGAAAACGGTAAATATATTAAATGGGAAGAAAAAGGGGGTGGTTATGGCTTTTCAGTCATCTCAGGTAAATACATAATAAAGCTGCGAGCTTTTTTTCTATAAAGTAATGATAAATAACACACCTTAGCTGCAATTTGGTGCTGATGCCCGGAACAAAAATCTTTTACGACACAGCCGATACTAGCAGGATTACCCCAGTACGAGGTCCTTGCCCGTAGACAGAGATAGGCGTTACCTATTGTGAGTGTCTGTCTAAATTCCGACTGGCTGCTTCGAAAGAATGCAAAGCTTGTCACAGTGGCTGGCATCGGAAAGCTTCACGAAGAATTGAAGTATGAGATTGGGTTCAATCCACACCGTGAAGAATATAGGCGCTTGAAGGCTTGTCTCAATGTGCTGCTTATTTTGATTGTATGCTTCACAGTGCTCTTTGATTTACATTTTCGCCTTTCCTTCATTTCTTTTTACTTTTTACAGTTCATGTAGAAGACACCATGATTTTGAGAGCAGGTATCTGCTCTTCGGAGTCCTTAGGATATATACACATTTATGGCAAGCAAATTCAACGTAAATTTGGTAGCGTATATGATTGTTCACTTAGTTTTTTGGATTTGCCTAACACCGATGTATTTGGAAGAGCCTGGCAAAGTGTACACATTATATATGAAATGAAGAAATGTTACATACATTTCATAAAGTAAGGTCATTACACAGATAACTGCGAAAAACATAAACATTGAAGAATAATTTCTATATCTTACACAGACGTCAGTATCATACAAGCCTCAATGGTGTTAAGCATGCTAAAACAGAAATTTTTGAAACAACGTTAAAAACATTCACCGAATAGGACACAGACGTTGTGTCTGCTTCACAAAAACTACGAGTGTTAGTGACACATGTCAAAACAAATGCGCCTGACAACGTCTTTTGCTTCAAGGCTTCAAGTACATAATCAGAAATTGGTTATTAATAATAAAATCTTAGGTCTCATGTCCGAAAAATTTGCAGATCCGACGTACAGTGGGAATAGACGTTTGCGAAGCACGAATGAGGAAGGCTGATATGTCACTCTTAAGTCGGCACAATGCTACGAGGTGGATGTAAATGATGCCGTACATGACTTACGTGCCATGATTTTCATGTTTGGATGTGTCATTTACCTTCGTCATCTGTTCAAATCACGTGATACCAAAATTAGTACCTGTGGAGCTAGCTAAACGGCCGTGAGCACGCTATGATCGAGGTATAATGTCATTTTTATCAATGACACGCTTGTCAGCATTATCATGTTTGCACCCGTCATGCACTTTCCAGTCATGCACGTAACAGTAACGCACCTGTCATGCACGTAACACCAAATTGTGATGTTCACCAAATATGTGGAACTAGAAAAATGGACGCGATCGCATCATGATTGGCCCAATATTCTCTAATGTAGCGTTGACGCATGCTCACGTTGGGCACAGCGGCGCTACGTTAGAAAAACACGAGCCCTCTATACTCTGACGCCACGCGCGACCAGCATCCGTCAGCACGGCCCGATGGTACCCAGCGCAAAATGCGACGTGCTGCATTTCGCGCTAATGCGTTACCCAGACAAGACTCCGTCACCCTCTTTTCATGACGAAGGGATGCCGGACGCGCTCAAACTCGCATGCGTCAAAACAACGCTGCGCGGCGCATGCCTGCGAGTATTTGGCAGGACCGGCGCCTGGCGTGGCAACGCCTGCGTGACGCGACGAAATGAACGCCGGCGAGCACGCGCACCCCGTCACGTCGAAAGGATTTGGCGCCTTAACTGTGGTATGTAGTCATGTTCTCACATAACACACATCTCAGAATTATCATGTTTGCATCAGTCACGTACCTTCGTCATCCACTCATCATCATCGTGCTCATCATCATCATCTGCCTGACTACGTCCACTGCAGCACGAAGGCCTCTCCTATGTTCGGCTAATCAACTCGGTCCTGTGCTTGCTGCTGCCAATTGTCATCAATCGACGTCTCGTAAAACAAAAGTTGACATATGTAAAGCTAGCGAAACGGCCGCGAGCGCATCATGAGTGTGGAAGGTAGTCAAGTTTACATGACATGCATGTCATGATTATCAAGTTAGAATGTGTCATTTATCTGTGTCGTCCGTTCGCTTCGCGTAATACCAAGTTTGGTACATGTGAAGCGAGGAAAACGACCATGAGCGCATTATGAGCATGGCATGTAGTCATGTTGTTACATGGCACGCATCTCATGATTATCATGTTTGCACCATTCGCAAACCTTCGTCATTCATTTGAATACCGTAATACAAATTTGGTATACGTGGCGCTAGCGAAACGGTCGTGAGCGCATCATGAGCGTGGCATGTAGTCATGTTGTTAATGACACGCATGTCATGGCTTTAATGTTAGGGTCGGTCGCTTGTGTTCGGTATGCAACCATACCAGGTTTGCAACGTGCCATGTCAACTAAACCGCCGTATGAAGTGCAGGACCGAGAAATATAAAAGATTACACTTACGGCATACATGTCATAATCTTCATGTTGGGACTTGTCAAATATGTTCTTCTTACAGTCATGTTAAGCAATACCAGGTTTGGTATTGATACCATTATCGAAACGGCCAGGAGAGCTAAAAGTCGTAAGCGGCTAGATAGATAGATAGATAGATAGATAGATAGATAGATAGATAGATAGATAGATAGATAGATAGATAGATAGATAGATAGATAGATAGATAGATAGATAGATAGATAGATAGATAGATAGATAGATAGATAGATACGCTCAGAGTCGCCAAAGTTCGCTAAGAAATGCTTCGTATTTTAAACCACGATACGATTTAGAGGGACACTGTTGTGCAGGGCTGTGGAAATTTTCACCATCTGGTGTTATTTAACGTGCACTGGCATGTCAAAACACGCGGGTGTCCAGCATATAACCTCCACTGACATGTGACCACACGCAGTGGCCGGGATGTGATTCGCTAGGTTTGGGTCACCAGCCTAACACCACAGACATAATACCAAGCCGGTGAACATGGAGTTGCTTTATACGGGTTACAGTTGAGCAGTTCATGAACAGGTATTATCGTTCCCTTCGTTAGAAAAAGGGCAACTTTTATATATGCTAATGTACTTTTAGCTTATTTACGGGCAATGTTACTTAAGTTGGGCAACAACAACTGGAAGACCACAAAGCAGAACTGTATTCGCTCTGTTTGCTCCGTGCGATAATTCACCCAAACGTCTTAGAGAACATTTGAAGCCCCGGGTTTAATACATGTTAGACGTTGCTAAAATCGTACAATTTTTTCTACCTCTGCCTTGGCTCTCGACAGTTCTCACGCCAACTGTCGGGGTCATACACTTACAGGAGACCGGCCGTGAAAAATGGGCAGCGGTACTCTGCCTCTTCTCTCATCTGAATTTCTAATGCCTTCGTCCACAATCTTCGCAACACCCTCTGAGAATCAGCCAACCTGGTCGATCGGACGCAGCGTCTCGCACTTCTTAGTGCGGAGCGACAGACACCTCGAGTATCACGACGTCTAAGGCGGGAGGCGAGAGAAACTATAGGGGTAGAGGGGGGGGGGGGGGAGTGGAAGCGCTTCCTTTGTGACTTCCCCGTTGTGACCATTCAGCCGTGGAAGCTTGAATTCTTTAGCGTTGGCATGAATGCCGTGGTGTCAGCGACTTTCTTCTATTCAACTTCCTCTTTTCTTTTTCAGCCTTACTGTTCGGTCTTTTTTGGGGACGTTTGCGTTCTTCACTGCTTTCCCGAAACTACTTTCTTAAAAAAGACGAGGCTCGCCTGTCGGCGCGTGCTTTCAAGAAAGCGTTATAAAAAGAAAATACACAAAAATTAGTTTTATGCATACACCGTCTCATATTGTGGCGCATGCACATTGACTGAACTATCCTGAAATCTTTAGCCTTCCATTTTGTTGAATAAAACAGTAACAATTTTGACGTGTCTGGACGTGCCTAGAAGCATCCAACAAGGTGAGACAATCGTTTTGTGTTCGCTAGAATGCTGTGTGTCACTTCTTCAGAATTCAGTATCTAATTTTTATTATTTGTCGACCACCGGAGTCACCTACTGGATCGTGTCAAACAAGAAGCAATATATGTTAGCATTTCCTTTTTTTCTTCACTTAAGCATGATTAGGAGAGGAATTACCATTGTCAAGTTCGCGGTGCTACATTGTTTCCCTATAGTAGACTACATAGTGCTCTAAATCATGAACCATCTTTTCTGAATACTTGATGCTCAAAGGCCTCACAGAGAACTGCTCTATGGACCGAAATAAGACATATTTCTATTTTAGAATCGGAGACCGGAAGCTACAGGCACAAGTATCACCGTGATTGCCTATACTATGCCAAAGTGCTACACTTTCTACTCGATTGGTGCTCCCAGCATTATACAGCTGTGGTAAAACATTAGCAACAAAAAATTCAGATTGTACCATGTCTTGCCTACATCTGGGGTGTTTAACCAAATGAACTCAAGCTTCGGTAATACCAGGAAGCCTTCACGAAACCACATCAGCTTAATATGAAGCAAAGAAGTGCAAATATAAAGGCTTTGCATTTAAATAAACAGAGA
The DNA here is from genome assembly GCF_043290135.1 of Rhipicephalus microplus. NCBI lineage: Eukaryota > Metazoa > Arthropoda > Arachnida > Ixodida > Ixodidae > Rhipicephalus > Rhipicephalus microplus. The sequence goes on along the minus strand of NW_027464595.1, from coordinate 7,482,538 downwards.
CTAATGTCCTACACAGTGATGCCTAACGCAACAAAAGCAAAAAAAAAGATAACCGGAACAAACATAGTCAACAAACATAAGCAGAAAAAGTCACTATTATCATGATTGTTCATAGACAAAAAGATTAAAAAATCACGATGCAGTGAAAATTGACGGTGACTGACTAGGAATAATATGTGATTCTGAGATACATCGGTAACAACAAGCACAGTCCTCATCATGTTGACAAATACGTTTTTTTTAAATAAAACTGCTACTGGAGCAGCAAAACTATGCTCACAGCTTGCTGTAGTAAAAAAGGCTTTTTCCGCCCTGCTGGTACGGTTTCTATTGAACGGCTTATTGAACACTTTTTCCTTTTTTTTACTATTGTGGAGGGAAGACGAAGAAGTGTGTTTTGAATAGGAGGTACTTCTGCTAACTCCGGCGTATTTCTGTGGTTTTTGTAGTCTGTTGATCGGTTTTCGCTGCTTTCTTTGAGGGGATGGACGTAGACCACCCCAGGCACCTGCCGGCACCAGTGGCGTCAGCGGCGGCCGCCTCCAGGAAGCGGATGGGACAAGCGAGTGAGAGCGACAGTGAAGATACTCATGCTTACTATCTCAGCAGTGATGACTTTTCAAATGACGGTTCCCAACCTGTGCTGAGCCACAAAGCGAAGAGAAGTAACATGAGGATATCCTCATCCTCAACTATTAAAACTGTAAGTGAAGCGCCAAAATCGAACACTTATACCATTTCTACATGCACTTCCTACCGTCAGCATGAAACGCCTTAACAGACAGTCTGTGTCGAGGTCTCTGCAAGCGCTTGTGCCAAAGGAGATCACGGACATAAGAGTGAACACAAGAAAGAATATACTGGCTGTTTACGTTTTTCACGCAAGTGCGTTGGGCGTTCTGCGCAGTGTAACTGACTTGGACGGCAATCAGGTGCGCTATCATGTTGCTTTGGGATTTAATGTAGTAACCGGCGTGATCTACGACATAGATGTCGCTATTTCCAATAATGACTTACAATTTCTTGTCAAGTCAGCAACTGATACTCTAATTGTTGATGTCACCCGGCTTGGCAAGTCTCGCTGCGTGAAGATTGCGTTTAAAAGCACATCACTTCCCTTTCATGTGTAGATGGGGTACTTCAGACATGCTGTGCGGCCTTTCATTCCAAAGCCTCTCCAGTGCCGTAAATGCATGAAACTTGCAGATGTGAGCCGCGTCTGTGAGAATTCGGTGGTTTGCCACCGCTGCGCCGAGCCCCATGCAGCGGATAAGTGCGTCGCTACTGTCAAGAAATGCACTAATTGCAATGGATCCCATAAAGCCACACCGAAAGACTGCCAGTGAAATCAGAAGGAAATTGCCATCTTGAAGGAGATGGTGCACGATCACTCATCGCTAGAGAAGCCGCAGCTAAAGTCAGAAGGGGTCGTTCACGTCGACGTCGGTCTTCAAGGACGCCCGCTACCTCCTCGACGCGTTTGCCAGATCACTCATCAGTATTACCTCTTTTACCTCTCAGACTACATGCTGTGGGAAAAGCTGTAAAGGACAAAGCTAGTGAGCATACCCTAACTGCAACAGAGTAGCCTGCACTTCAAAGGCAAGCAGCATCAAGCGAACCGAAGGAGTTTTATGACGGCCAGCCCACGATCCTGGTTCGAGATCTTTCCAACCAAGACAGGCAAGTGAATGCAATCATGCAATCATTAATTGCCACGATTCGCACGCTTCTGAGCAGCATACAATCTCTGTCTGCTAAGAGTGCCCTGCAAATACTGGATGCACTGAATCCAGTTCTTGCTATCGTGGTATAAGCCAAATGGCTCAACAAAATCTCAACTACCGCACTGAAGGTAAAAGTGCATCGATTTTTTAGTAAAATGCCAGAGGCATGAAGTCCCGTATCTTGGACTTTCACGATTTTTCCCGGGCCAACCATTTTCCTATACTTGTCATATGTGAACCAAACATATCAACGCCTTATAGATTGTCCGGGTATGAAGCTTTTTGTTCAGCCGCTTGCGAAGAACGGCGCAAAGTAATTGTTTACATTCGCACGAACTTGACTCATCTTTCGTACCCAATAAGTTCAAATGACGACAATCAGTACGTGTGTCTTCGTGTAAAGAAGAATGCAGTTTCGTTCACGCTTATTGGCGGATATATACCTCCGTCATCGCGATGTGACTGCGACAGATTAAAAGACATCCTAATGAAGACCGATGGGTCTTGGAACATCACCGGTGACTTCAACGCCCATCACATGCTTTAAAGGAGCACTAGGATGAACGCCATGGGCCGGAACATTGTTACATTCGCTTCCGACTACGACCTTTCCATCATGAACGATGGTACCCCAACATATCTGCGGGGTCTCACGCATGTATTTATTATATTTAATTTACCATCAGGGTACACAGTCCACTTTAGAGGGGAAGGGCATGCACAACAATGAAAAAAACAAGAAATACAAAGCAAATGGCGTAAAAATGTTGTCACTAATTGGAGTACAAAGATTATTACTTCTAACAACTCACATCATAATAAAGCAAATAATAACACTAATTTTATTTTTATTACATGGTGAAATCACAAGGCAATACAAATATACTGTTCAACAAACGTATAGGGGGTAAATAGGTAATTATTGTTTTAAGGACATTCCTAAATTGAATACGTTCATTGATGCTTGTTATTGATGCAGGCAGAGAATTCCATTCATTACAAGTTCTTGGGAGATATGATTGGGCATATGTTACTATGTCGCAATGGGGGACTGTGACTTTTTGTTGGTGATTACGGCGAAGAGAAATGAAGGGAGCAGCTTGGAATAAACGGGAACGGAGTTTCGGATTATATTAGAATATTTTATGAAACAGGGTATTGCGAGTGCGCTTTCGGCGGGTAACTAGTAGGATGAGGTTTAGAGATGCCTTCACTTGAGTGACACTAGCTGAACGATGGTAGTTAGCCAAAATGAAACGAGCTGCACGATCTTGAACGGATTCCAACATGTGTGATAATGTTACCTGAGCGGAGTCCCAAACAGAGGAAGCGTATTCCATTTGAGAACGGGCAGTTGCCTTGACCTGACATTGGCATCATGGTGCTTCTCTCACAAAGTTAAATGAGTTTGCAATATTGAGACTCATGGGAGTGATCATATACCCACCTACGTGAAGATCGAGGGTATCATAAAAAAATTCTCTTCCGGTAACTGTTGTAATTGGCACTGACTGATCGATGTTTGCATCGCGTGTTGAGGACGTTTGCCAAGAAGGCCTTGCCTGCAGCCTGGAAAATACTATCGCGGAAGCTATGCAAGCGTCCAAATGTAAATTACCAATTTCATCTTAAATAACACAGTTCGACATCAAACTGGGAAGATTACGACCTATAAAAAGGCGCGCTGAACGACGATACAGACGCACAAAATCAATTTACGACCTGAGAGGAGCAAGACGGCTCCAGAAAAAGATTCAACAACGCATTTACAAGCTCGAGAGCGAACGCTGAAAAGCATTCTACGAATCTCTAAACCCTCATAAACCGCTTTCATATATCTGGAGAACAGTTCGTGGTCTTCGCTCCTCTCCGTAACAACGGCACACTTTTAAAGCTTTGGCACTCCATCATGGAAAAACAGAACTTGAGGTGGCTGTAGAATTTCGCACGAGAGTTGCCGGGAATATTATGAACGAGAGCATCGACGCCGTGACCGTTCCTGAGACGCAATTAACAGAAATGAACATTCCATTTACCATGGAAGAACTGGAAGGTGCGTTAGTCGCTTCTAAGCGCACGTAATCGCCATGTCCTGATGGTATTACTTATAGTGAGTTGGGACACTTTGGACAAAAAGCCAGAAGAGTACTTTTAACATGCTTCAACAACTCCTGGCTCAGCAGCAGTGTTCCCCGAGAATGAAAAATAAGTCGTATAATACCACTTCTGGAATCGGCAAAATCACCATTGAACTTGACAGTGATCGCCCTATTGCCCTCGCAACCTGCCTCGGAAAAGTGATGGAAAGAATGGTTCTACTTCTTCTCAAGTGGTACTTGGAACGATACACCAAATATCCTTCTTTCATGGCAAGCTTTCGTCGGGGCCGCTCCTCCATCGACTGCGTCCTTGACTTATCGACATTTGTTCAGCGAGAAAAAAAGTCGCAAGCGCATATCAGTGGCACTCTTTCTTGCATTATCATATGCACGTGAAGGGTGCATATGATAATGTAGCTCACGATGCCATCCTCACTTTTCTCGCAACAATGGGCATTGGTGGATGAATGTTTCAATGGATAAAAGATTATATGACTGGCAGGGGTTTCTTTGTGCAAACAGATGAAGGGTGCAACTGCTGAACATTACACCTACTGCGGAGTACCTCAGAGAGGTGCCTTAATTTCCTTATTGTTCAATGTTGCCCTCATTGGTCTGATGAAGGTTTTGCCAAAGTCGGTGCGCCTATTTAAATACGGTGATGATATTTGCCTCTGGATGGCTGCAGTTACTCGCCCTCAGGTGCGTGCACGAATACAGCGGGCAGCAACCCTCACAACAGCCTGCCTTCAGAAACAAGGCCTAACTATATCAACTGTGAAGGGCGCGTTGATGGCGTTTACACGCAAACCAATGACGCCATACGCTGTTTACATCAATGGGCAGAGGTCAAATATGCATGGACGCATTGTTTCCTGGGCATAATAATCGACAGAAGTCTTTCGTGGAGCCCACATTGTGCATACTTGAAGAAGAGACTTCTATCTATTGTGCATATAATGAAAATTATGTGCGGGAAAGCATGGGGAACTTCTGTGGGCTCTATGCTACAGCTGTACAGGGCCCTATTTCTGGGTCTATTGCGCTACAGCTTGCCGGTACTGACAAACACTTGCACATCCAATACTCATTCATTGGAGAGTTTGCAGGGTCAGGCGCTGCATATCTGCCTAGGACTGCCCCGATGCGCTTCTACCTCTGCCACAATCATGCTCGCCAAAGACCATGCGGTCAGCACATATATAGTTGTGGATTGTCTCAGAGCACACATTCGACATGCTAGCAGTGTCCCCGATCACCACTTTTCCCTTCCACTCTCCGGAAAACCACGTGCTACGTTTTCAGACGTCACAGTCAAGCACCTAGACAGCACTCCATCAGGATATACGCCAGCTACGAGAATGGCATGTCCTTTGTGGTGCCTCGACCAGCCGCAAGTGCGTTTAGAAATTCCGGGTATCAAAAAGAAAAAGCAATCACTCCAGAGTAGCATTGAAGCAGGCAAGACTGCTATTATTACATGAGTTGTACTTGGACCGAACGCAGACATACACTGATGGGTCCGTCTCGTCCAGCAGCTCACCATGTGCCGCTGTGATTCCAGCTGCAGCAATGACAAATTTAAGTTGTCGCATATGACTACATCTACGGCATCAGAGCTTGCTGCTATAAGGGCTGCTTTACAATATCTCGTTCAAGAGCGTCCAGGAAATTGGGTCATATTCTGTGATTCGAAGGCGGCGCTTCAGAGTTTGCAGTCTGCCATGCGTAGGAGGAAACATGGACAATTTGTACATGGAATAAGACATTGCCATCATGAAGCTCTAGCACGATGGCATGATATTATATATCAATGGCTGCCTGGACATATCGGTGTTACCGGAAATCAATTAGCCGATGATGCAGCCCGCTCAGCCCATGAAGGAACCCGTGTGGTCCCGATTCCTCCATCAAGGAATCACGCAGCAAGACAACTTTAGCTGCTGGCTCGAGATCTTACACGCACTTTCTGGTCGTCTACCAGCTTCCAAAGGTGTCAATTTTATGAACTGGATCCTTCGCTCAAGATAAAACTACCATCACAACTTTTCGCTACGATGCGATACTGTTATGCCGCCTTTGGTTGGGTGTTGCATTCACAAAGGTGTACTCCTCTCGCATTGGTATGGCGGACACTTCCACATGCGACTACTGCGGAGCTGAAGAAACCATTGAACACGTCCTGTGCAGCTGCGCTTGCTACGACACACAGCGATGCCAGCTTCGGATGGTTTTTAATAAACTTGACTCCAGACCAGTTTGTGTGCAGAAGATTCTAGGACTTGGGCATCTGCCTCAGTTGCGCAGAAAGCGACTAAAGCGACTAAAGAACTCCTACTTTACTTAAAGTCAACAAACCTGAGCGACAGTCTGTAGACTGTGTGTGCTCTCCCAAGTGTGCTCGTGATTTTGTGTACCTTCTTATCTCTCTGCAACCTCAATTCTCCCCTTCAGCCCTTTCCCAGGGCAATGTAGGAAACCGGATGCGCGTATGATTAACCTCCCTGCCTTTCTTTGCATCTTTATCTCTCTTTCTCTCTCCCTCTCTTTACTTTTGTATCCTCTTTGAGCTTGTGTAGCAGTCACCATCTGTTCTGCCTCGTAAAGATCCTCTGCAAGCAATGCTTTTTTTGTGTCTGCTGCGTCTATCGTATACGTGAACGAAGGTCTAAAACTGTCAGTTCATGAGAGTAACCATTAGGCTTTATGCCGGGTATCATTCTGCCAGTTGGACAGGCCAACACAGGCGCTCTTTATTGAATGCTGCCATCCTCGGATATTTTGTTCGACTAATTTACGGCTTTTAGACAAGAAATATTTGCGTTGTATGACGTTTATTTTCTTTGTATCTAAGCGTCAGTAAAGCCTTATCTAAGGCGGTACTTCCAAGGAATGGGTTACTTCATCGAATGAGAAAGATGCAGAGAGAAAAACAGAGATAAAAATAGAAATGTAATATTAGTTTTTACATGCGAAATACATACTTACGAGGGGCGCGTTTTTCCCTTCAGGTACGTACTTTTGAGTGGGAGGCCACGTTTCGCGTAGCGGTACTCGCTGTTATGTGGTATAGAGACAACGGCAACGACAAGTCAATAAAGAATACACTGTGAGAGCTTTCGATAACAGGGAGGCGTCGACGATGCACTGATTTCGCATATGAAAATCACGTACGTCAACGGGGCACTGTACCTGAGCGGACATGACACCAAGACCCAGTCTTTTGTAAAAGCTGAGTACGAGAGGCGCGAATCCGGGGCCACAGCGTTATAAACTTGAAGCAGTCAAGCTCAACCACAACATACTTTGAAAAATGATGAGATCGAACAGTGCCACTGCACTTTGCCTTTGGTGACTTAGCGGAAACAGCGTATTTGTTTCTTCCGACTGTTTTCGAAAGCGCAGAATACAATTACTTATGAATCACGCAATTTCAGATGTATAGGAGGTAATTTTGGCCGTATGTCAAGGGTGACGTCTCTCGTCTTTTCGAACAACTTGGAACCAAGTTGTTTGAAAAGACACTAATGAAAGTTATTGAAGCGATGTTGATTTTTGAAACACTGAATCAGAAAGCTCCCCTTTTCGTCCAAGTAATTTATAAACATAAATTGCGTTTGAGTGTTCCTTATGGTGTCAGAACACTTCATATCATCCTCCTGTAAGAGTCTTCTAAAGTAGCACCTGTCATAGAGTTTCCTACCATCAACTAGAAAGAAAACTGGCACTGCTATCTGTTGGACGGACACATGGCAATGCTGGGATATGTGAACTTCTACTTGACTTGGATTGGTATCGTTAGCATGAAGCCTGGTCACCTTGAGAACGTACCTGGTTTTAACGCAATCCTTATGCCAAAATAGTTTATTTCTTACTAAAGAAGCACGCAGTAAGCTATTTACAACTTATCATTGCACAGAAACGAGTTTAGTTTATTATTAGAAGCTTCTGCGTTGATGTACATTTTAACAAAGTAAGAAAAGTGAAGAACGGCTGCTGAACGTGGCATCCATATAACGAAATCAGCGGTCACTCAGCCAATGCTAGTCGTCTGTTTCTTTTTTTCGCCATTTGGTTATGCTTCCAAAGTGACCGGATTTTTATTCTAGAACATAATACGCGCGAATAAGATTCGCCTATACAAGTTGTGCTTTAGGAAGGCTTTTTTTTTTTGCGCAGTCATACCCGCTTTTTAACCGACGCTTCGCTCAACACCAACCATCGCCATTGCCAGCAGGTAAAAGCAAACCTCAAGAAATTCTCAAGGGCATTGGCATCAGATTTTCCTCTACGTATTCTGAGAAAGTTCAGGACAACTGCTTTTACTGCGCGACCACCGACACAAGCAGCAGTGAACACTGATTGAAAGCAGAGTCTTCTGTCTGTATTTTTATTTTCTTGAAGCAAACCTCCTGGCATTTCCTGATTTTCCCTCAGTAACAGATTGTAGGATAAGAAGTTTACTCTACAGCGAATGATATGAAATAAGTTTATCTATATTAGATTGTTCAAAACTATTACTTGGACATTTCATGAAAACCAATGTATCATGAAACCACAGAACAATTAGTGGGCGCCAATTCGGCTGCTTGAAGTAAACATGACGTGTAACAATGACGTGTAAGGAAAGTGAAGTTGATGAAAACCTGTTGCCACAGGCGACCAAGCCTGTAACCTTCATATGATGCACTCATTGCTCTACTTATGCGTATTTTCGTATAAAGAAACAAATAACACTTGAAAGAATTTTTTTATTTGGTATCAGACAGTAGAACACGTAAACCTAATAATTGTTGAAATGAATATCTGATAGCTTACCTTTTATTTTCTGGCAGGAGTAACACTGTTGTGCATGTCACTGTTAACTCACACCAGAAAAACAGTCACCTAATCGTGTTGTCAAACCGCTAAGCAGGCTAATCATGCGACGTCCATTCGGTGGGGCAATCAAAGCCAATCAGCATAATATCTGACGCTGGGACTTCATCTTATAATAACGTAGACTAGTTGTAAATTTTCAGATTCTTTTTGAATTACTTTGATGATATTGCGATGGCTTCCCACGTGTTTTGGTGCTTTCATCAGCATTATTTCGGCCTACAATTTGAATAACCATGCTAGGTGACTTGCGCAATTCACTGACGTCACAATACACTTTACTAATAGCCAATTAAGATAAGTGCTCCTGGGTAGCAGGAATTTGGCAAGTATGGGTTATTTATTCTTTTGTGCATTGATATGGTGTAATTTAGAAGACGTACGTATGTAGTTGTTTTCACTGTTTAAAAATACGTTCAATGAAGTTTGGGGGTGTATGAGTAATAAAAAAATCTTAAGCTGTTTATTAGACATCATAAAACACAAAACTCTTTAAGTCTAATATTCGAGAACACTTGCGTACTCATACTTTCCTGCTTGTTTTTTATGTTTACACAATCGGGTCAAGGTTTTGTGCTCACTAGATGTCAGCCACTGATTATGAATTTCAAAGTATGTGCACTATTGCCCCACATACTTTCCAAATAACGTAAGTTTCATTACCTACACCAAACTTTATTCGTTTATGTCTTTTAAGGGGAGGGCCTAAACTCAACGGTCCCAGCAATCCTTCTGAGCTCATCACGACTAGACCAAATGCCACAAAAATGCCGATATACAGTTTTCACCAATGTTGCAGGTGATTCCCTCTAAACGAAAACGCACGGGCGTGCACTATCGAGCACCGTACTCTCGCCTGTAACTACCAAAGATCACATGTATAATGCAAACGCATCAGCAATAAAGTACACCGAAAAAGAAAGGAAAGTCCCTGTACTCATAGAGCTTCCTTATGTACACTAGAGGGAACTCTGGCGCTAGTGTCTAAGGGAGCTGCAACGCACGGCGCTTCAGCGAGCATGGGAATGTAGGTTAGTACACATATTTGTCTATGCTTCGTACTTCTAGCCTTTTTTGGCCCCACGTGCATTTGTATGGCTTGAAGCTGTTTTATCACAAAACAGAAATCAGCAATTGTTCAGCGGTTGTGCTTCACCACCTTATTTTTTAGGCTTACCTTTTCAAATCAGGACAAGAAGTTCAAAAGAGTTCATTTTTTCCTTCAAAACAAAACCACAAAACACCTATAACCGAAGCCGCAAGTGCGATACACCACCCGCAAGTACGAAGACTTAGCGAATCTGTGTACTACCTATCATTCCCATGGTCACTGAACAATTGCAGTACCAGAGTACCCGCTAGTTAATTTTAAGAAACTGTATGCCTGTCCTCTCGTTGGGCTACCTGTGTGCGCGAGAGACAGTGAGACTCGGTGAGCTGTTGGTGGACCTTCGAGCTGGAGTGGATTAATGTGAACATGGGTAATTGAAATTAACTCGTTAATTTAACATGGGTAACCTTTCGAAAAAGACCTTTCACGCTTATACACAGGTCACACTCTGCGTAGGCACTATGCCAACAAAATGCTTAGTGTGTCCACGCACCTCTGTTCTATACTGCATAAACTTTCTGGTGCTCTTGCGTAAGGAACGCTTTCACGAAATACGCAGAGTGCATGGTGCCTTACGCAAGGTCTTACTTTGCCTTTACCCCTCCGAAGGACTTCGCTACATGTGGAGCTTTTTGCACTGCGTTTAAAAATAAAGTAATAAAACTGATTTGAATTGGCGCAGCTCTTACTTGTATCACAATAAACCTAACTATGAAAAAAGCTAGATTAAGCTTTTACTTCGCTATGACAAGTTCCGTCTAGATCCAAGTGCTTTTTGAACATGTTAAGATCACTAGTCGCTTGCCGCTCCAGTGGCCTAAATGAACAGCTCAAAAAAGTTGCTTCAACATGTCGGGGAAGTGTGTCATCTTACTCATTGAATAAACAAGACCTATCACTTCTCCTGCAACTCGCAAAGGTTCTCGCTATCTTAATGATTGTGTTTTAATATAAAAAATTACCACAGTTTCCCGAGTGGGAACACTGGTTAGCATGCGGAGCATATATGTTGAAGTGCGATAAATGTGGTTTCTAACTTGCGACATTCGTGTGTGTTATGAGTGAACACGAGTCAACATGCACGCATGTATGCTGCGAAATACGATGTTTAATGATGAGACGCTATGGGTATTTTGAGCAAGATGGCTTTATGGTCCGTAAAGTGAAGAGTGAATGGGTCTGGTTGCAGTGGTCGAAGGTCAAAATTTGCAAAGACGTGGTGGATGCACGTCCCGCAAACCGCAGTCTGATGATGTTTGCCGTCGTGCGTTGCTGGTTTCAGCGAGTGCCGTGACTTCATGTAGTCGACCACCCAATCGTCCTTGATGACGTCGACGTTGAAGTCGCCAACTATCACGAAGGGTCGTCGTTGCGGCCGTTGTTTCAGGTATTCTTCCACAGCTTGGTCGACGTACTTCTCCTAGGCGGCACGCGATAGGTTCGGTGCGAGGTACATCGTCATGACGTCGACTCCTCAGATGCTAGCCACGCAGCGACGAAGGGCGGCGCGCCCCGACACTCGGTCATTTATAGCGAGCGCCGGCTCCAGACTGCGCATGCGCGCGTTAGCATACAGCTGGCGTACGTAAAACTAAAAGTCGCGCAGCGCGCGGAGGGGAGAAGCAAGCGCAGCGCGCGCTGTGTTTAGAGGAGGAAGAGATGCACAGATGGCTGGTGGAGGAGGAGGGGAGGCTGCGGGCGGCGACGGCGCATGACTAGCCCCTAGTATAACATGCTTCCCATGCAAAAAACAATTTGGGCTTGATTTTCGCTGATGCTGCTATCCTTAGAATGATTCTCTATACAAACATAAGAAGTATCATGCCGAAACGCGACGAAATATGTACCATAACTGAATCATTTGATTTTGCCGTCGTGATACTGACAAAAAACATGGCTTTCACCTTCCATAAAAGATTCTGAAGTTTTTTCATACCTAACAAATTTCGCATTGCATCGCCAGGACCGTTTATCCGGTCGCGGTGGCGGCGAGCTCATCGCTGTTAAACATACAATCTGTCACCTAATTATTAGCATTACCAGTCAAGTGGAAGCCCTTTGGGTAGCTTGCGAAAGTTCCCATGGGCTGATCATACTAGGTGTCTGTTACCGCCCCACAGAATCAGAGCCCAACTTTAACATTAACTTTAGCGACATCCTCGACAAACTACACAAAATGCATCCCCGTGCAAAGTTTATAATTTGCGGGGACTTCAAGAATCCGTCTATAGACTGGTAAAACAACGTTTCTCTTCGCAGCGGTGAATGCGGCGATTTCCTAGCCTGTCTAACACAAGTAATAACCCATGCCACCAGAGAAAAATCGCACAGCTCTAATATATTAGACCTTATTCTAATGTAAGATCCAAGTAGCCTGCATTCTCTCCATTACCTCAATAAAATAAGTGATCACAAAACTATTCTTGCCTCTTTCAGATTTACATTTCCAGAAAATAAGCCTACACCCAAAACAGATAAAACTCTATGGTCGTGGCATTTATGAAAAGATTAACACCAAACTTGAACAATTTTACGTTTCATGTGAACAGCGATTCAGCAAGCGCACCACAGAAAACATTTGGAAGTTATTAGTCGAAGAACTCAACCAACTAACTGATGCATTTATACCAAGCATGAAAATAAAAACAAAACATCCACCCCTTGATTTAACAACGCGATAAAAAAACTGATATACCGGAAAAAAGGCCTGTTCAGACGTACCAAAAAAAACAGAACCAACCGTCCTTATTAAAAGAATATTCCGACGCTGTGCGATGCCTCTCAATTAACATGCAAAATGCGAAACGTGATTTTTTTCAAACAACATTACCAGACATGCTCAAAAATAACCCTAAGAAATTCTGGCAAACAATAAACCCAAGAAACATGTCACCGATAACCTTATTCGTTACTAATGACAAACCGCTCAGTGACGCAGATTCGGCCAATGCCTTAAACCATGCCTTTTGTTCTGTTTTCACGCGTGAACATAGCAGTTTTGCGAACTCCGGAGAGAACATTGAGTCTAATATAAGCGAGCCAATGTCACCTATTGAAATATCTGAAATAGAAATAATTAACGTAATTAGAAAAATGAAACTCTCATCTGCAAATGGAATTGACAACATCAACAGTAAAATAATTAGGAATACAGAATTGATTATTAGCGCAGCATTTCAGCTGCTCTTCTCTCAATCACTTTAACAGGGATAGGCGCCAAGTGAATGGATAGAGGGTAAAATCACTCCATTGTTCAAAAATGGCAACAAAGCATTCCCGTATAACTACTGGCCCATATCGCTTACAAGTATCATGCCAAAAGTATCATCCAAAAGTATGGAGCACATTTCATTTACCAACATCTTTAATCACCTCGAACAGCACAACTTTATTCACCCTTCTCAACATAGTTTTCGAAAAGGCCTGTCGTGTGAAACGTAACTTGCTGCCTTCATCCATGACTTGCACACAAATCTTGACCGGAACATCCAAACTGACGCCTTACTTCTTGACTTTGAAAAGGCTTTTGATAAAGTTCCTCACCACCGCCTTATGACCAAACGTTTTTGCTTAATCTCGACCCATTCGTCTTGTCCTGGATTAACAACTTTCTCATTGACAGAAAACAGTTCGTCGTCATAAATGCAGATAGGTCCCAAATCTCGACTGTCCTCTACGGTGTTCTTCAGGGAACAGTACTTGGCCCCCTGCTTTTCCTGATTTACACCAATGACCTTCCACACTGTATTACTAACAACAGAAGATCATTCGCCGACGATTGCGTTATTTGCGCCACAATCGCTAGTCACTAAGATTAAATAGCTTTACAAGCAGACCTAACAGCTGTTCAAAATTGGTGCCACAAGTGACAGATGAGCTAAAAAATTTCTAAATGCAGATCAGTCTCCTTTCAGAGACGTACTAATCCGTTAAAGTACAACTATGCTCTACATAACAGTTTTCTACAACTGAATAGCTCGTATAAATACCTTGGAATACATACCTCAAGTGACCTATCATGGACCCTCCACATCAACCACGTCATTTCAACAGCTAGAAGATTTCTAGGTTAAATCCAAAGAACCCTGAAGTTTGCTCCCATCCATTTAAAAATATTAGCTTTCACCACAATATTACGCCCTAAATTGGAGTATGCCACAGCAATTTGGAACCCTCGCCAGCATTATCTCATCCAAAACCTAGAATCAATCCATAAACGCGCTGCCAGATTCGCCTTTTCGATTACTCATCGTTCACGAGTGTAACAGACTTAAAGAAACGTGCCGCATTCATCCCTCTCCATCATCATCATCATCTACATCACCATCATCATCATCATCATCATCAGCCTGATTACGTCCACTGCAGGACAAAGGCCTCTCCCATGTTCCGCCAGTTAACCCAGTCCTGTGCTTGCTGCTGCCAATTTGTACCCGCAGACTTCTTAATCTCATCTGCCCACCTAACCTTCTGTCTCCCCCTAACCCGCTTGCCTTCTATGGGAATCCAGTTAGTTACCCTTAACGACCAGCGGTTATCCTGTCTACGCGCTACATGCCCGGCCCATGTCCATTTCTTCTTCTTGATTTCAGCTACGATATTCTCAACCCCCGTTTGTTCCCTAATCCACTCTGCTCTCTTCTTGCCTCTTAAGGTTACACCTACCATTTTTTTTCCATTGCTCGTTGTGTCGTCCTTATTTAGGCTGTACTCTCTTTGTAAATCTCCAGGTTTTTGCTCCGTAGCCAAGTACCGGCAAGATACAGCTGGTATATACGTTCCTCTGGAGGGATAGTGGCAATCTACCTGTCATATTTTGAGAGTGCTTGCCAAATGTGCTCCACCCCAATCTTATTCTTCTAGTTACTTCAGTCTCGTGGTTCGGCTCCGCGGTTATTACCTGCCCTAAGTAGACATTGTCTTTTACAACTTGAAGAGCACTATTACCTATCTCGAAGCGCTGCTCTTTTCCGAGTTTGTTGTGCATTACTTTCGTTTTCTGCTGATTCATTTTAAGACCCACCTTTCTGCTCTCCTTGTCTAACTCTGTAATCATGAGTTCCAATTCGTCCCCTGAGTTACTCAGCAATGCAATGTCATCGGCGAAGTGGAGGTTACTAAAGCACTCTCCATTAACTCCTACCCCTAACTGTTCCCATTTTAGGCTTCTGGAAACCTCCTGTAAGCACGCCGTAAATAGCATTGGGGAGATTGTGTCCCCCTGCCTTACACCCTTCTTGATTGATATTCTATTGCTTTCTTTATGAAGCACTATGGTAGCAGTTGATCCCCTGTAGATTTCTTCCAGGATGTTTATACATACTTCATCAACGCCCTGATTCCGCAGTGTCTGCATGATGGCTGATATTTCTACTGAATCAAACGCCTTCTCGTAATCTATGAAGGCTATGTATAGTGGTTGGTTATAATCTGAGCATCTCTTTATTACCTGATTGATACTATGAATGTGGTCGATTGTTGAATAGCCTGTTCAAAATCCTGCTTGTTCCTTCGGTTGATTGAATTCTAATGTTGCCTTTACTCTGTTAGCAATTACCTTTGTAAATAGCTTGTATACTACATCCCTCTTAGTCAACGCCAGAAAACTGCGCGGCTCGTATTATTCCACAAATTCTATCACGCATCCCCATTCAGCATTTACGTCACCCAACGCCCCTATTTCTCTGCTCGTTGTTGCAGCAGTATGCAAGTGCATTACCCTCGTTCCAAAGCTACCGCATTTGCTGAACCTTTCTTCATTCGGACAGCTAAGGAATGGAACGCCCTACAGGATACTATTGTTAGCATTCAGAATGCCGAAACCTTTAAAAATACTCTGTCAACCATCACTGAACCAAAATAATTTTTTTCCGGGTGACTTACCATGCTAATTCTTGTGTAATGGTTTCTAGTATCATCTTCCTAGTATGGCGTATATGTATATTTTGTGTACTTGGCAATGTTTTGTACCTTATAAGTTGTATCTTTTGTAACTGCAAAATGTTTTTGTCTATAGTCCACAAACAAATGTACCTGTCACCCCCCTCTCTTCTCTTTTTTATTTTGTTTGTTTCTGCCGCTTTTCTATATCATAAAATTTGTTTTTGTGTTTTGTTGCACATCCAACTTTGCCTTTCCCCATTCATTGTATGGGCACCCCTCATGTAATGTTCCTTTTGTTAGGGACCCTTCAGAAAAATAAAATAAAAATAAAAAGAATCCTA
The DNA here is from genome assembly GCF_043290135.1 of Rhipicephalus microplus. NCBI lineage: Eukaryota > Metazoa > Arthropoda > Arachnida > Ixodida > Ixodidae > Rhipicephalus > Rhipicephalus microplus. The sequence continues at coordinate 7,466,499 of NW_027464595.1, read as the reverse complement.
TCGCACTGGTTCGGTTGCATAAACCATGGCCGCCTGGATCGGCGCGCCTGGCGGTGTTCCTCCGGCCGTCTCAATCAGACGGAGGAGGCGTGATTGCAAAAGGGGGCCTGACTGCTCCATTCGTCGTAAGAAGGCGCGCGCCTACTACCCACCGACTTCTTTGCTGTCTAGGTGGGATGTCGCTTTATAGAAACCACAGACCGTGGGTTAGCAGCACGCCTCATCGTTATTCGCCCCCAACCGCCTAAAGTAAAACAAATTGAAGAGTTGATGGTAACTGGCGCTATACTTTTTTTCCTTTTCTTCGTGCCACAGCTTCTGTCTTAATGATAGTGACCGAAGCGAAGACATCCGTGAGCCAGTTTTCAAAAAAAATTTTTTGGTTCCTTCCTCTTCAGTTTATGAGTAAAAAAGTACACAGGAGAGCAAACTCAAGCGATTGATTATTAATTTTTTTGTTTACAGCTTCCCGAAGAGCCAAACTACCTGAAATATAGCTCAGCTGTACCGCGTAGGTTGGCGGATATACCTAGGGGTGCTGACTCCTTCAATGCAGAAGCTTGTTGGCTTTACTCGCCAACAACTTTTTCGGCAATGAAAGGAACCATACGTAAGCGGAGCTTCCTGCAAGTGAGCTCCTACGCAAACTAGTCTGGTCTGGCGCGCGTCTCGCAACTCTGTGGAAAGCTATGACTGAGCGCAAGCAGCGTTAATCTTCATACAGACATGCATGCCACTTTGCGTTTGAGGTATACGTAGAAGGCGGTTTTTTTTTCACGCGTAGAAAAACGCAGTGGCACCATGTCAAATGAAATGAATACAAAGAAAAAAGTGGTGCGTGCTACTTGCCGCCCAAAGGAGCTTTTATCTAAAACCTACGAGAGTAATTTCAGATGCGGAACAGCTTAATGTGGGCGCACTCGCCCACACACACAAGCGCACGCACACACACACGCATACGCACGCATGCACTCAAACACTGAAGAGCACACACACATTCGCACGCACTCACGCTCAAAAGAACACGCGCGCACACACAGACAGACGAGCGCGCTCGCAAAGCACACACATTTGCACATACTCACCCACAGCAAAGCACACACGTGCACGCGCGTGTCCATGCACACACACATCCGCACGCACTCATGCACAAAAAACGCACACACAGGCTTGTGTAGAGTCGCCCACACAGGCAGACGAACGTTCATTCGCACACAAGCACATATTCGCTTACAATCGGGCACGGAAGTACACACACACCATGGCCTCCCCAATCGTTAGCACGGAGCCTTACCTTCTTGGCGGAGACCTACACTTTACCATAAGGAAGGACCAAGCGCAAACATCATCTTCATTGCATCTGCCTCAAATTTTCACTAACGGCCAACGCAGCTTTACCGCTCACACACAGATGCCGCCGACAATTTCAGAGAAAAACGCTTTTTAACAATGTCGTGCTTCAAAACGACAAGCTTCAGCTAAGCGAAAGGTAGTACTTTGGTCATGGAGTGACAGACCCTGGCACCCTATAGTTCGTAGGCGACCACAGCGACGCCCATCATTTTTACGTTCATAATCGCCTACAAGCGGCCAACCATGAAATAATAATGCCGCATTCGCATCACTGTCGTACTGTTGAGAATTATAAATGTTAAGCGTCATATTCACAATAACATTTCGCCGATCATCGTGCAGAAGGAAACTACTCGAGCATTAGCAGTACTGTGGTTTGGTTTCTCAGCAATGTGATGCTGTGAAGACCGAGCTGAACTGCATAACTTAGCTATGCAGGGTTGGCAACGACAAAATGCATTCTTTTAAGGAGAACAAGGCCGCCTAAATCGAGTCGCACATATCCAAGTAGCAATGAGACAATCAATCACTGAAACAAATAATGAAAAGCGTGGCAGACTACGTAGTCAGCGTAAAGCATGTATCAGGGAGACGAAATTTGCGAACAGCAGCGCCACACAAGGTTGCCTCAAGCTGCTTGGCTCTGTGTCAATTATGGCATGCTACAGGGAACAACACTCATCGTATCAAGCGCAATTAAGAATACAAATTAGCGTATCTTAACTCCAGTGACCACGTGAATAATGTCACATGCGCATTTTTTTCGAGCTGGTCAACGATGCGACCAACGTTACTAGGGCACGTCAGCGTCGGCGTCGTCTGCAGAATGGATGGATGAATTGATATGGCTGTATCCTTTAGATCGGGCGGTGGCTCACGCCACCATGCCGTATTACTTAATGAACCAAAAACTAGATTCATTTTTTCCTTTTTGATAGTGAGGTTGAGGACTCGTACTTTGCACTGAAAGGGTTTACTTTTCACTCGTGCCTTGACTTTAGCCACCAATCAGATAACCTCCTTCTAGTTAATTCTACCCGCTTGAAGTCTATTCTGCCCTCCCTGTCCATAAACCCTGGTGCTTTGAAAAACTCTGCGCCATCATCCTGAACTATAGGGGGAAGCCCTTTACAGAACATTATCAAGTGTTCGGCAGTTTCTTCTTCCTCTGCACACGCACTAAGGTGACAAGAAGGTTGCAGAAGGGACATTTCTAGCACGCAAGCTGGAAGCACTCATGAGGCAAGCGAGCACAAAACTCAAAAATACAGCAGGATGGATGGATGGATGGATGAATATGGCTGTACCCTTTAGATCGGGTGGTGGCTAGCGCCACCAAGCCGTAATACCACATAAACTAGAAACTATATTTATTTTTTCCTTAAATAGTGAGGTTGAGGATTCGTACTTTGCAGTGAAGGGTTTATTTTTCACTTGTGTCTTGACTTTAGCCAGCAATCAGATAACCTCCTTCTAGTTACTTCTACCCGTTTAAAGTCTGTTTTTTCCTCCCTGTCCATAAACACCAGTGCTTTGTAAAACTCTGCATCATCAGCCATCATCCTGAACTATAGGGTGAAGCCCTTTACAGAACATTATCGAGTGTTCGGCAGTTTCCTCCTCCTATCCACGTGCACTGCATACCGTGTCTACCCCTTCGTATTTGGCCCGATATGTCTTGATTCGCAATACTCCCGTCCTGGCCTCAAACAGTAGAGAACTACCCCGAGTATTATCCTAGATCCTTTCCTCGGCAATTTCCTGCTTAAAAGTTCGATAGATCTCTAGCGCAGACTTCTTAATCATGCCAATTCTCCACATATTGTTCTCAGCTTCCTTCACCTTCTTTTTAAGCAATAATCATTTTTGGTTTGGCCCCCTGCTGTTTTCCAAGTATTTAGCAGTCAGTTTTCTGGTTCGCTTCCTCCATTTTGTATAGATATTCTTTATTTACAAGTAGCTGAATACCTTCCTAGCCCAACGCTCCTCCCCCATTTCTCTCAATCGCTTCTCGAACTTTATCTTGCTTCTAGCTTCCCTGCCCTGAATTGATGTCCATCCTATATCACCTTGTACTCCCTGATTTGGCGTATTCCCGTAAACTCCTAAGGCAAGCCTACCTATTCTATGTTGCTTAATTTCTAATCTCACTTGAACTTCTGATTTCATGCACAAAATCGCATTGCCGAACGTCAGACCAGGAACGATGACCCCTCTTCATATTCCTCTCACAACATCATGCCTATTGCAATTCCACAGTGCCCTGTTTTTCATTACCACCGCATTCCTGTTACCTTTAGTCGACACGTATATTACGTGTTCCCTTAGGTACTCGGCCCCATTGCTTATCCATACGCTCAGATATCTGTATTTATCTGTTATCTCTAGCGTGACCTCCTGTATTCTAAGCTCACTACCTTCATTGTCATTAAAAATCATGACTGGTGATATTTCCTTACTGAATATGAATTCTAACCTATCTCCCTCATTACCACAGAGGTCCACCAATCTCACTGAACCATAATAACCATAACATGTGACGTATGACGTTGTGGAGTACATATACTAGCCGTATCTGCGAGTAATAAACTGTTTTTGCAAGTTAGTGTTGTGTTGTCCTAAATATGCCTTTTTTGTCCTTGTTCCTTGCCGGCGCTACCATATATATCATAAGCTACTATACCAGCAAGCCCAAATCGCCAGCCTCGTTGGCATAGACGCGACTGCTACTGTGATTTTAGTAGACCTATCTGCTCGGCACAGTTCACGTAAAGCAAATATGAGGTGCACAGCTGGATGATGCACACAAAGTAAGCTTTCAAAACAACAGCCTGCGTGGGCCTCAAATGGGTGCCGAGCTTTTATGGCGACTACGAACGCACCAGAGATACGAACATTGTATCGCCACGCAAATATTTACGATACTAAAAGCAATTGTGCTTTGCGTCGAAGATTGCAGACAGTCTTGAACTTCAATTTCACTTCGTATGTATGCATGGTATAGTTAACAGAAACACAGACAAAAGCCACACAATGGTTTGACGAGGTCTTTGTCTCTTTTTTTGGCAAGAAACAGTGAACGGGCCAACTCAAGAGACTATGCATAGAAGGGTTAGTGTGAAATAATAACTATGTGTCTAAAATACATGGCTGAAGATAAATCAATAAAAAAGTATTTCTGCAGCTATTCAAAAAATAAAAAAACGTTAGCGTGATTTCATTGAAAAAAAAGACACTTGCATCTGAAACATTGAACTGATTCCTGTAAAAGTTTGGAACGCGTCACTGAACACTTTAAACATATTGAGGAATAAATACAAATACATAAAAGCAGAATAATTATTTACTCACAAATATACAAAAGTTAGACAAAATTAGACAAAGAAAGCCAAAAGGTAGGTCTTCAAATGAATCTGCAGAAAACAAAAGTATTGCAAAACAGCCTCGGAAGGCAACAGCGCTCCGAGTTGGTAATAACGCCCATAAAGTTGTAAAAAACTACGTCTACGTTGGACACGTTTTAACAGCGGAGCTGAATCACGAGATTGAAGTAACTAGAATAGTGTGAAGCACATTCAGCAAGCACCCCCAAATTATGACTGGTAGATTGCCACTATCTCTCAAGATGAAGGTATATAACAGCTGCATCTTGCCGGTACTTGGCTATGAAGCAGAATTTTGGATGCTCAAAAAGAGTACTCAGCTCAAATTAGGACCAACGCAGCGAGTTAAGGTAAGGAAAATGATGGGTGTAACGTTAGGAGACAAGAAGAGAGCAGAGTGAATCAGGGAACAAACTGAGGTTAAGGATATAATAATTGAAACCAAGAAGAAGGAATGGACATGGGCTGGGCATGTGGCATCTAGACAGGACAGCCGCTGGTTATCAAGGGTGACTGACTAGATTCCCGGAAAAGGCAAGTGGGTTAGAGGCAGACAAGAGTTGTGACTGACTGGATTCCCGGAGAAGGCAAGTGGGTTAGAGGCAGACAAGAGTTAGGTGGACAGATGGGATTGAGAAGCTTGCGGATATATTGTGGCAGCAACAAGCAAAGGACCGAGTTGACTGGCGGAACATGCGAGATGGACCACCGCATTGACGCGGATGGATCAACACATCAGATTTTATGACGCCCGGGTCATCGACACGGAGGGCACCTACCCAAACAGACAGTTCTTAGAGTCCTGTCATATCCAAACAAGGCCTGGAAATGGAAAGTGCTCAACTGAAGCCTTACCCAGTGTATACAAGCAGGGTTTACAGAACCAGTTGAAAAAGCACCACAGCAACAACAACACTAGAAAGAAAAACAATAGAAAGGACGACACCAAGAAAAGTCGCTAGCTTTGGAACCGGTCGAGCAGTCACTCCTGAAGAAGGAACCGAATGGGTCCCGAAACGTCGGGTCAGTCTACACTCTTTGAGTTTTATCTTTGCACTATAACTTGGCTGGAGAGTTTGTTTTATCAGTAGAAAATAAAAAACTGACAAATGAATATAACACTGCACATTCATTACGAAAGCCCGCATAATTGTGTGAAGAAATGGTTGACACGTCTATATATGACTTGATGATGTACACAACGCAGAAAAGTGGGGTGCTTGCCGAACGGTATTGCGCATCCCAGTGTAACAGTGGTCTGCGATACGCCCTTTTTCAGAAGAATGTCTCAGTTTTGGTTACTACTACACCAGTAGACTTTCCACTTTGTGCGTTCTAGTAAAGTTCACTCAAGTATTCTTCGTTTTCGCTGTACCCTTTTCATTCTGCCAACCACAAATCCAAAGCATCTATCGGCAGGCAGGTGGCGGTACGATGACTCTCCAGCAATATATTCCATTCGCGCCACTGACGCGGTTCCCATTCATCATGCTTTTAGATGGCGAAACTGGGCTCACGGTTTCGCTTAAGACAATGGCGGCCAATGGAGACTACTTTACTCAACGATTTAGGAATCTTCCTGACCGTTCCATATTTATATCCAACGCCATTCATTCTTTTTAACCGTTTTTTCATGCATTCCTCTACCTTGCGTAGGAAGAAAATGTTTGAAAATATGCTACGAAAGTCTCCAACCACCTTCTTAGCCATAAATCTGGTCTGGCCGGAAAATGGCTCTCACCCTCCATACGTCGCGTAGATTATTTGTGGCTTTGGCTCATGGCACGTTAGAGTCTAGCCTTGCACTAAGTTCCTGGCGTAGAACGCATCACTCAGAGTCCTCGCTAATCAAGAAATGTATCGCTCGACACGTGCATAAGAACGTCAGATTAAAGTGTTAGAAGTGAGTATACATAGCGCACAAGAACTCTTCTTGAAGCACGCATAAAGGTGAACAAGTTTTTTTTTTACATGATATTTCTTGTGAAGAAATGAAAGAAAGTGGCCACTTGATACGTTTTGTGAAGCACATAGCAAAATAGTACATATGTTGCTGCTGTGGGCTTTCTCTTTTAGGTTTTCTTGGTACACCATGCGATATAAACTGGCTGTTTGAGAATAGAACTTGCAATGTTGATTGCGAGTCGTATATCTATTGAGTAAGGCACATCGATTGCGAAAAAAGTTTGTAGCCAACACCTGCATTTTCCTGCCGAATTTGGATCAGCTGTCAGCGTTACCGTAGCCGGCACCATTCTACCTAATCGCCTCGTTTCACACCATTCCAGGCGGCGAAAAATTTCAGGTTGGCATCATGGTTTCTTTCAGTGGGTAATTTGAAGATAACACAGCAAGTACGTTTCATGAAAAACCGAGTTTGCAAGTTTTTTCAGAGGGGTTGGCTAAAGTGCGCAAGTGTTGTTTCTTCGCTAGTAGAAGAAAGCACTTTTTACAGTGAAGAATAGTTTGTGTAATCAATAATTCATAATGGTACGTCGTATTTGGCCGTACGTAAGGAAACATAGATTTCCGCGTTATGTTGTCCTCAGAGTGCTTACACATCGAAGCCTACATGTTTGCTTCACTATTGTTTGTATCTTTTCGTTTCCAGCTTTCTTTGTAAGCAGTGCAAACACAAGCTCCCTCATATTTAGCCAAAAATTTTAAGGACATCTTGTAAACTACAAAGCATGTTCAGCGACAACTTTTGCTCGTTGAGAAAGAGCCCGTCAACTTGGAACGCGGTGCACTTGTCTCCCTTCATGCATAAGAGGGCGGACTGTGGCTGGGCTACAAGAAAGACGCGTGTGCTGTGGTTGACTAAATCGTGTGCTACAACAAAAAGTATGACGAAGGAGAATTGGCGAGCACGCCACTGTGCCATTACAATACTGCTGAGAAAGAGAGGAAAGTGAGTGAGTCTTAACACCTTCGCTATTCAAAAGTATGGCGTGAGATGATTACACCAGGGAAGCTGAAACTTTGGCCCCGTTTGTTGTCCCGGCGTGTTTCCCAATTTGTGATGTATAAAACCGCTCGTTGTAGTTTTTGGTTTGAACACTGAAGTTTTTTAAAGGCCAACTGCAACAAACTTTTACTTAAGGAGAAACCGCAATAAATACGTAGTATATATACGGTAAGTTGCGACAGCGACAGTGAAAAATCTTGAAGTCGGGTATTTATTTTATAATAATGATCTGATTACCAGCAAGCAGAAGACGAGGAGGTCTAGCGGTGTGCCGAGGCGAATCGGACAGAACCGGACATGGCGGTTACTACAGAAAGTTGCCGCGTCGATTCTTGTGAGCAATCCTGCCTGTCGCTGAATCGCTCTGTGCGTTCGCATACTGCCTCGGCGCCGCCTAAAGGCAGCGCGTTCGAAAGGAGCTTCTGCTGCTTTGAAGTGAATAGCAAGCCAAGTTCATTTTCTCTGCGTCATTGAGTAGGTAAGATTGCCGAATGCAAAATAAAGGAAGTGACAAATAATAAAATGCCGAACATATATTACATTGCGCCACAGAAATATGTGAGAAATCGGCGTATGTATGACTTGATTTGTACCTTTCGCAGCAATAAAGTGCTGCTTGTCCAACGGAACTGCGCAGGACAGTGAAATAGTGGTCTGCGATGTGCCCTTTTTTTGATGAATGCCTTGGTTTCGGATGCTACCACACATGTAGACTTTCCACTTTGTGAATTTCAGGAAAGTTCGCTCAAGTAGTTTTCGTCTTCGCAGTAGCCTTTTCATTCTGCCAAACGCAAAGCCAAAGCATTCATCGGCAGGCAGGTGGCGGTACGATGACTCTCCAGCAATATATCCCACTTGCGCCACAGGCGCGAATCCCATTCATCTTGTCTTTAAACGGTGAAAATGGGCTCATGTTTTCGCCTGAAACGTCGGCGGCCAACGCAGAGTTCTTTATTCAAGGATTTATGTGTGTTTCTGAGTTTTCTATACTTAGATCTAACGATCATTCATTTTTACCCATTGTTTAATGCACTTCTTTACATTACTTCAAACAAAATATTTAAAACATTACTATGCGATTTCTCCGCCGCCCTCGTTCGTCATAAAGTCAGTCACGCTAAAACAAATAGCTCTCACTCTTCATACTTTGCCGAGATCATTCCCGCCTTTGGTTTACTGCACCTTAGCTTTCAGCCTTGCAAGAAGTTGCTGACGTGGAACGCATCACTCAGAGCCCTTGCTAATAAAGAAAGATGTCCCTCGACGAGTCTATAAACACGTCAGATTTATGGTGTTACGAGTGACTATACGTACTTCGCAAGACCTTTCGGTGATGCACAGATATAACTACAACCAAGCTTACTGCATAATATTTATTGTGAAGAGATGAATGAAAGTGGCCGCTTGATACGTTTTGTGAAGCACATAGGAAGACTGTAAAATTATTGCTGCGGGGGGGCCTTCTCTTTTATGTTTCTTTCGGTACACCATGTGATATAACGTGGCCATCCGAGAGTAGAATTTACAATTTTGATGAAACGTCGCTGTAGATTTATTAAATAAGGCACATCGATTCAGAATGGACGATGTTTGTAGTCATCATCGCGTCACCTGCATTTCTCTATGCAATATTGATCAGGTGTCAGCGTTACTTTTACCGGCAACGTGCCACCTAATCAGCTCCTTACCGAACGCACCTGGCGGCAAAAAATTCTGGTTGGCTTCATGAGAACTTTCTGCAGATAATTTCATGGTAACACAACAAACACGTTTAAAGAACAATCAGTGTTTGGAAGCTTTTCGGAATGGTTGGCCTAAGCGCGCCCATGTAGTTACTCCGCCAGTGCACTAAAGCACTTTGTACAGTGCGGTATATTTTTGTAAATTATAATTTTGAACGATACATTGTATTTTGTGGTACGAAAGGAGATATTGACTTCCACATTATGTGTGCCTCATAATGCTAATGCATCAGAGCCTACATATTTTTTCAAAATATTATTTGTGTGAATTTTTCAGCTTACCTTATTTCCACTGCAGGCACAAGCACCCCCATGATTAGCCAAAAGTTCGAATCATACTTTGGGAATTACTGTGCGTGTTCGCAAAAGCGTGTGCTTATTGAGACGGAGTCCGTCCGCATAGAACGTTATGCGCGTGTTTATTTTCACGCGTGAGAGCGCGGATCGTAACATGAGTACAAGGGATACGCGTGCGGACTGTTCGACTAACTCGATTGATTGATATGTGGGGTTTAACGTCCCAAAAACACCATATGATTATGGGAGACGCCGTAGTGGAGGGCTCCGGAAATTGCGACCACCTAGGGTTCTTTAACGTGCACCCAAATCTGAGCACACGGGTCTAAAGCATTTCCGCCTCCATCGGAAATGCAGCCGCCGCAGACGGGATTCGATCCCGCAACCTTCGGGTCAGTAGCCGAGCACCTTAGCCACTAGACCACCGTGGCGGGGCTGTTCGACTAACTCGACTGCTGCAACAAAACGTCTGACGAAGGAGCGTTGCCACACGCACCGCTGTGCCAACACAATATTTCTGAGAGAGTTTAATTGAATCTGACCTTAATACCCTCGCTCTTCAAATATTGCGTACATACGATTAACCAGTGAATCTGAAACATTGGCTCCTGCCCTTGCCTCGGTGTTTATCGAAACCTGTAATCTATCGACGCGCTTGTTGTTGTAGTTCTTGGTTTTAACGCGAAAGTGTTTCACGACGGTATCACCAAGGTTTTTGTCGGGTTATTTCCGTCACGAAAACGCCGTCTAAGAATACGCACGAGCGGAAGATATAGAAAAAAAATCACAGCATATTCATTGGGCGGAGTATCAAGAGTTTGGGACAAAGCTCGTTAAGTGATCATAGTTACAGCGTGAGATATTCAGTAGTTTTCTCCAGCAGTCATCAAGGCCATAAAGTGTGTGAAATTTTATTCAAATTTCAATGACCGGCTGTTCTTTCATCTTCATGATTACCGCCTTCTGGTCAGTGAAATAGAGCAAAAGGTGTTCTTGCACTGGCAGGAATTTAAAGTTTTCAAAGACAACGTCTATGCCCGTTCCCCTCTGTGTGTGGAGTCGTTAGGCCGACGAGCGCAAGCCCCAGTGGCCTTCCGCACCCGGCGCTTCTCATCGTCAATACTCTGCCTGGAAGCACGATCCGCCAAGCGCACTTGTACGGCGACAACCCGGGTACTGAGAGCACTCCACTCGGCGCAACCACACGCAGCAGACTATCAGAGAGCAAATGCCCCATCATCGCTACCTAGCGTACCTTCACCTAACCGCCATATAGTACGCACGGCCTCCGAAATGGCGGGTGCACGGTAGGTTTGTCTCTGGCCATCCCAATCACACGGAGAGAGCGTGTTTCAAGAGGTGAGCGTGCCCACTCTGCTCTCCGCACCGCGGCGCTCTTTCTTTCGGTCGAAAAGGCTGCCGCGCTGTTGGCGAAGCTTCTCTGCGACGAGGACAAAAATTGTTTAGCACTCCTATAAAGCTTTGTGTTTGTTAATAAATGTCAGGTCAAGGAGCATGAAAAGCAAACTAAGTGCTGACGCGTCTTATGTTAAAATGGGGTTTTGATTTTGCTGTAAATTGGCACCGCCAAAATTACAGCCGTTAAGATTACGATTCCTATGCAAGAAATCCGCAAGTGCTCGAAACTATACTGCAAAGTGGACGGGCTGCATAGTATGGAGGGTGGGAGACTGCTGAAGAAGAAAGAAAATTGGCAACCATATCCGCGAGCGAGGTCAGAAGAGTGCCACGTTCAACGTCCGTGAATTACTCCTCTTTACACTCGATTGAATGTATTCTTTTTGCTCTCATCGAACTATAGCGCTGCTTTTCATTGTAACCTTGTTTAGAGACTTATTGAAGACATCCTAATGCAATCACAGCTGCACCACGACGTGATTTTGTTGCTTTTTAGAAGTGTTCTGCATTTCTAAGGCTGGCGTGCGTGGCGTCCAGCTGTGCTCCCCCCAACTGGCCTCCCCTATAAATGAGGCACGTTCCGTGGTACTTCTCATCAAGGAACAAAACACTGTTCAGCACGCTAAGGATATATAAACAAAATCACACATTTTGCACGGAGTGAATGAATGGTGGGTCGAATCATCCGTCCATCTTTGCGTTCGTCCATGCATTCGTTCTCCCATGCGTCCGTCAACTTCTATCACACTACAGCACGCATGGAATGGACGGACACTTCATCCCACTCATAATATCATTCACTGTGTGGATATACTGGCTATGCCGGATAGAATAACGAACGACCAAGTGATGCTATAAGGAACCTCGTCCCGAAAAGCAATAAAACCACGTCAAGCTACGCATCACTGCTGTGATTACGTCATCGTGCCTGTATTAATTCTCGGAACAGTGTTACAATGTAAATCAGGGGTAGTTCGACGAAAGGAAAAAGAAAGTGACCCATTTATTTGCGTGTACCCATGAACAGAAGCCTTATACAATATTACGGAAAAATTACTTCACACGTACCTTATTTCAATGACATTGCTAGGGCACTCAGTTACCTAGAGCCTAACTGCGCTTCGGTTGACCACCTCATAAATATCCGTGCGCGATATAACAGTAAAATTTCGGGGCAGGATAGGCGAAAATTACGAACCAACAACAATATTTGCCCAGTTATTTCCCATACAAATTTGCAGAATTGAGTAATGCTATAATGGCTCTATATTTCTCAAATCGAGGTGCTTAGCACCGAGCCGAAATGAGCCGTAATGTAAAAAGCAATACTGCCACAGACGAATTGATGCCTCCTTACGATTACCTATCAGGAAAATGCCGCAGTTGCCATGCTTTTCTTCATAATTGGGATGAATATAAATACAGTAACAAAAAATATTTTCCTTCAGTTCAGCCAGAAGCTTCTGGCAAGAATTCTTGCTCATAAGTGAAAAAAAAAACAATCACCTGCTTGAATCTCATGCTCTCTGCAGTCTGCCGTGGCGTCCGGATGGAAGGATGGATGAATATGGCTGTACCCTCCAGATTGGGCGGTGGCTAGCACCACCAAGCCGTAATACCTATTGAAAGAAACACTAGTTTTTTTTCTCGTTTAAATAGTGAGTTTCAGGATTCGTACTTTGAAGTGAATGGATTAATTTTCACTCCTGCTTTGACTTTAGCCACCAATCGAATAACCTGCTTCTAGTTAATTCTACCCGCTTTAATTCTATCATTCCCTTCCTGTCCCTAAACCCCAGTGCTTTGAAAAACTCTGCGTCATCACCCTGAACTGTAGGGTGAAGCCCTTTACAGAACATTATCAAGTGTTCCGCACTTTCCTCTTCCTCTCCACACGCACTGCATACCATGTCTACCCCTTCGTATTTGGCCCGATATGTATTGGTTCGCAATGCTCCCGTCCTGGCCTCATACAGTAGAGAACTACCCCAAGTATTATCATAGATCCTTTCCTTGGCGATTTCCTGCTTAAAAGTTCAATAGATCTCTTGTGCAGACTTCTTAATCTTGCCAATTCTCCACATATCGTTCTCAGCTTCCTTCACCTTCTTCTTAAGCAATATTTATTTTTGGTTTGGCCCCCTGCTATTTTCCAAGTCTTTATCAGTCAGTTTTCTGTTTCGCTTCCTCCATTTTGTATCGATATTCTTTATGCACAAGTAGCTGATTACCTTCCTAGCCCAATGCTCCTGCCCCATTTCTCTCAATCGCTTCTCGAACTTTATCTTACTTCTAGCTTCCCTACCCTCAAATGATGTCCATCTCATATCACCTTGTACTCCCTTATTTGGTGTATTCCCGTGAGCTCCTAAGGCAGGCCTCCCTATTCCACGTTGCTTAATTTCTAATCTTGCTTGAACTTCTGATCTCATGCACAAGACCGTATTGCCGAACGTCAGACCAGGAATCATGACCCCGTTTCATAATACTCTAACAACATCATACCTAATGTAATTCCACGGTGCCCTGTTTTTTATTACCACTGCATTCATGTTACCTTTAGTCGACCCGTATATTCCGTGTTCCCGTAGGTACTCGGCCTCATTGCTTATCCATACGCTCAGATATTTGTATTTATCTGTTATCTCTAGCGTGACCTCCTGTATTCTAAGCTCACTACCTTTATTGTCATTAAAAATCATGACTGCTGATTTTTCTTTACTGAATCTGAAATCTAACCTATCTCCCTCATTACCACAGATGTCCACCAATCTCACTGTACCATAATAACCATGACATGTGCCGTATGACGTTGTGGAGTACATATACTAGCCGGATCTGCGAGTAATAAACTGTTCTTGCAAGTTAGTGTTGTGTTGTCCTAAATGTGCCTTCTTTCGTCCATGTTCCTTGCCGGCACTACGATATATATCATAAGCTACTATACCAGCAAGCCCAAATCACCAGCCTCGTTGGCATAGACGCGAATGCTACTGTGATTTTAGTAGACCTATCTGCTCGGCACAGTTCACGTAAAGCAAATATGAGCTGCACAGCTGGATGATGCACACAAAGTAAACATTCAAAACAACAGCCTGCGTGGGCCTCAAATGGGTGCCGAGCTTTTATGGTGACTACGAACGCACCAGAGATACGAACATTGTATCGCCACGCAAATATGGGACGGCCAGACAAAAACACGCCACGCACCCTTGATCTTGGAGGCCATGTTGGACGCATGTGCATGGGCCAGCGGCCTTTCTGAATTGAGACGAGAAATAGAGATAACACAGAATGCGTTCAGTGCCGTATTATATATCATCACCCAAATGCGGTTTGCATGATTCTCTACGAGATAGTGCCTCCTATTGTACGATAAGAAACAAGGTGTAAGAAAAAGGTGACGACACTGTGCCCGGTGGCGTGTCTAGATTGTTTGTCACTTGGGCTGGTTACGCTTAATACAACAAATGGCACTCATGGAGGGTGGGTCATAGGAAGCCTTCATGTGCGCGCTGCCTCCGTGTTTTACGGTGGTGATGAGTTATGTCGTGGTTGCTTATAACTGGCTAAAACAGCCACCATACTTGACGGGACGCCATGGCGGTTCTCGGTGGTCGCTCATTTACATTAAAGGCAGTGTGGATTTCAACGAGAAAGGGGTGTTGTTTTATAAAGAAAGTTCTGAAAGCTGAAGGGATGTTTTCCTAATTTAGCCGCTATAATTAGAACAGGCAAATTATGTTTCTAATTTAAATTTCCTTAAAATACCAATAAACAGTTCGTTCCTCTTACCTGGTAGATCCGTCTAATTGTCGGATTGGGGATATTTAGGGATCCTATATTTGCGAGGGGAAGAACCTCGATGTCACTGTGAACGGACTTCACTGTCTGTGCGACATTCCTGAAATAAATTCATCTTCTCACTACAAGCATCTTAAAGGCCTTCAAGTGGAAGCTCGAGACCATAATGTAATATATTTCGGTACCCATAACGACAGGTACCGCAGATCAAACAACCGGGTAGCTTGCGATGTTCTCTGTAAACCACATAACTCCGCAAGCGTGCTTCTCATACTCGAAATAGTACTTTTGTGCGTAATATAATTTCCTTTAGCAAGTTTAATTCCTACGAAAGAATCTGTACGATGGACTGCTTAAAAACCTTATAAGCTGTAAGCTTTGCCAGAAAATAAGAGGGCACTCAATCACATTACACCCACTCTCTTTTTCTCCCAACAAACATGTATATTAGGCTAGCATTAAAGCAAAGCGTAGCAACGATGAACAAACCAAGTTTTTCCAAGTCTAACTTTATTACAAACAGCATGTTTATTACAAACAACATACAGCCTTGATTTCTTCAAACCGGTTATCCTCCTTTGCTGGAAGCGCACGTCCTCGCAGTGGGCCTAAAAAAAGGCGGAATGCCATACGTGGCGCCGACCGCATTTATGAAGTCCATACATATTTTTTGTAAAAACACTAAACAGAAACTGAGCTCACGATATCAAATCATCTTTGTGACTGGTTATGAAACAAAAAGACGACGAAAACAACGACGTAGCACCAGTCTTTGATAGGGCATACTTGAGATATGGGCCAACAACCGATTTGCTTAGCGCACATATACTTCACCGTTTACGGCTGACAGACAGACAGAAGGACGAACGGACACGAACAGTGAATCTGTCGCACTCTACAATATTAAAGCAAAATCTGTTTTGCTATTGTTGAGCGAGTGTCGGTGTGGTTTCGCCCAATCGCCACACAATCTTGTCGTTCAGGGTTTCCACTTTTGAAATCATAAATCTAACATAGGCATATCGTGTTCCCACCTAAACAAAACGCCTCGCATAGACACTCCTACATGCTTTATTCCGTAATTTATAGAAAAAAATGGCTTGCATTTTCATGCTAGACAGATCATTGCCAGAAAAAAAACTCAGCCGTGGCCCAGCCAGTCGTTTATACTCCATAAATACTCATGTGCGCAGTAATCATGACAATAATACATAAAAGAAGTCCTCGAGAAAAATAAGTACGGAAAGACAGAAAGAAAAAGAGAAATCAATCTATAGACTGCCACTGAGAAACCATGTCAGAATACAAACTTTGTTGGAAACTGTTACTAGCGGGAAATCACCCGTAAAGGTAATATTTAGGGTTTATCCCTTAGAAGTCGCGGTTTCTTCTTGCAGAGGACGAACAAATTGCAAGCAGTAATTGCGTATTCGATTCCACAATCCAATGCCCTTTGTACCAAGCAAACAACCGAAGCCAGCATTGCAATCACTTTCCAATAGCAATAATACTATCCAGGTTTCCGTGCAATTCAGAGAACGCTCTCGCAGTGACGTGTAAGATAGCAGCCTGCTTTTTCACAAAAGGTTATATATGACTCTTGCCTCAATCCTGCTTATTCTAGAGCGTTGTGTGTGTTTATAACCTACCATATCGACGCAGTTGCTATAGCCAGCTGCCCACATCTGTCTGCCTCAAAAGAACCCAGTGATATCAAAGTGGCTTCACCGTTCATAACCATCCCCACTTACAACCCAGTCTATGATACGATCCTTCTTGCAATGTTCTTCGAATACCAAGAATGACAACAACATCTACAGAAAAGTGAACAATAACAAAATGCGTGACAGACAACCAGACTGCTGGTGGAGATGTGTGAATACATTCTTCGAGGCTGCCTTGTTCGTGCGCAACCCAGAAATAAAAGTATGACTGAACTGCGACTGGTATACTTTTGTGACTAACATCCGTATAGTCACTGCTATATTCTATTGCGTTTCTACAGAAGCTCCCTCTGCGAGTGGTTTAGTGAATTGAGACTGTTCTTTTCCTCTAATGGGTTCTCCTTCTTGCCACCACTGCAAAAGGCGGGGGGCAAGTAGGGTCACTTATCACGGGCGCTTTCTGGCAGATCCGTCACAATTACATGAAAAAGCTCCTTTTTTTATCCATTCGATAGAACACAAACTTTCCTCCGTCGTTGGTTTTCTTCTTTTATTGTTTCCAGGCAGGATCCACAGCATGTAACGGAATTTGTTGTTTCAGTTTCTTTAGCGCTGTGAATCCTAACAATTCCTGTGCATTTTGTTTTTTATTGCCGTGACGCATTACTGACGGGCTGGTCTTTTTTCCAATTACTTCTGGTTGAAAAATCGGTACGGTTTTACTGAATATTGAAGATACGCGTTTTCGACGATGCAATTGGCACAATATTTATGGATCTGCTTCAAGAAGTTTAGTTCTATACATGTGATGTGGGAGCTTGAATTTACGTACACAGAGACAGGCGGAACAGAGAAGAGGTCTTTATCCTGCAGTGAATGTAGTCAGGCTGAAGATGATGATGATGACACAGAGACAAATTACGCACCCCTATAATTGATGAACTTTATTTGGAAAACTTCGTTGACAAGAGCTCACGATGCAATGCTATTACCTTAATAGCGCTCAAAGCACATTTATTTATGATGAGGTCATCTTACATTCTAAGCTAAAAGAGAGCACCGGGCTGCTCCATTCAGAGAGCAATTGCATTGCCACTCCCATTACTACCCTAAAAGAAGTAACTGCAGGAGGACGAACCATTGCTCTCCTTTCAGTACCTCGTTTGGGGGATGAACAGTTAGGCCCTCCAGTTGCTCCCCGAGAACCAACCATTTTCCCCTCCCATGGCTGCCTGTATGCCAACGGTTAGTCTTGACCCTTACTTTCGCGTTTTCGCAGTAACTTTCTGAGGAGCAACTGCTCAGGCTTCCAGTCACTCCTAGTGGGAATGAATCTCTAGTCTTGGTAGGCGCTGAACACACGGCCAGAGCTCCATGGTGGATCACTGCTTGGGTGCTTGTAACAAAAAATGGACAAATTTTAAGTAAACATTAATGCTTTATTATCTTTCTTTCGGTTTCTTTTTCTTCAGGTGACGTGTGAGCACACGCAGTAGAGTTCGTGACACTCCTGCCAACGTTCACTTAGTGGCATAATGCATCAAAGAATTTCTGCGCCTTCCGTGGAAAAACGATCTCAAATTCCCAGCACAGGCCAGTCTGTGTCATCATGACAAACACAAGGTCAACATCTCCACTTGTGGAGGAGTCAAGTTTTTTAGGAGCGAAGCTCCTTATTGCGACACTTGTTCGTCCCGCGTATTATGTAACCAGTCTTACGCTTTGACCTGCAAACATTTTGACCTCCATGGTTGTGCCGGTGAGAGATTCCTTCTGTGCATTGTCGAACAACAAAAAATAGTGCTCAATGTACATGCCAATAGCTGGTAATGGGGTATGAGAGACAGCAGCATTTGGCTTTTAGTTAACGTGAACGCTGCGATCCCCATTAGCAGCCATTGCATGTACATTGAACTCTATCTACCAGGAGAAGGTTGCTACGTTATACTCGCTGGGCGTAACCTCCTTCATTTTAGAAAGGTTTAGCGAGTGTTGGGCCGCAGTGCCATGAATACAGTGAACTGGTATATATCATGAACTCGAAGTGGTTAAAGGTGGGAAGTAGACCCGAAGCGCAAGCTGTTAGAAAGTGTGCGTGTGCCACCTCTCGTTTAGTCCTTAGAATGTCCGCTGGATGGCGGTGTTTCTATATGGGGAATATATGATGAAACGATGCAAGATGGTGCTACTTGGAGTGTTGAATAGATGGACGAACGGACACACAGACAGATGCATGAATGGACGCATGAACAGACGCAGGGGCGGATGCATGGTCGAACGCAGGAACAGACGCACGCACGGGTGGGCGGATGGACGCATGGACGGTCGCACAGACCGAAGGAAGCAAGAATGAATGGACGGACGAATGCTTCGCCCCACTCTCCATCATTCACTCCGTGGATATGCTGCCATTTTTTTGGGGGGGGGAAGGGTTAAAGCCTTTTGCCCGTTTTTAGGTGGGTGGGGAGGTAGTGGGGTTGATCGGCTTTGAGGCATTTGCCTATAGAAACGAACAGTGTGTGTAGGCCATTTTTTTTGAGGTCCTCGTTTCGCACGCGTTTCGGCGTTTGATCGACTTCGACATTCTTTTCCCAAGTTTTGGTGCTCCTCTGCGTGTTACACGCGCTGCAGCAGCTGTATTTGCAGGTCTTCTGTGTCAGCCAGCGCTGCTTTTAAAGTTTGCGGATGCTAAAATAAATAAATGTTTTCTTTGGTCCAGTTCGGCACAGAAAATAATCTGGCCTCTCAATATCAATGAAGGCGCATATATCTTTGTGGTGTCTTTCAGGGGAGTAACCGTTGCGTGATCGGACAATTACTTCCATTCCTACTTCAGTTGATCCCTAACAAACTTAAGCCTAATACGATTACTTCCTTGTTTTTCGACATGTCAGCCATGTTGCTCCGCTCGGTCGTTTCGAAGAGTAACAGTTGGTATCAAAGACTAAAAGCACCCGTTGCTCCCATTTAGGTCATTTCGGCTTAGAGTGCACAGTGTTAAAAAGAAAAGCAGCATGACGTCATTGTAGCAGAATTTAAGCTCAAAGACACTTGAACCATAACGACTTTTGTTGAACGCTGTACACTCGATGATGACATTTACGAAGTTCATCACAAGAGTAGAAGTTGTTAAAGACTCATTTCTGACTTTTTGATATTTGTTGTCCTGAAACACCTAAATCTGACGTTTCTTTTGGTTTTATTCTGAAATGAGTTTGGATATCCACAATCAGCGATCCGCGTCATCGTCGGCGCTCTCCAATTCTAACGCTTCGACGCTCCTAACAATACCTTTTCCAAGTATGTCAACTTTTCGAAGACTGCGATCATGTACAATAAACAGATAAATCACAAGATGATCGTGACCACAATCAGTTTGTTTCGTTTTGCCGTTGGTATCCGCGATAGCCGGCGCTATCCTATAGGCCTTGGTGTTGCCTTTCGCTATACACCAAGAAAGTGCGCATGCATGTATTTCCTTTCGTAGCATATACAAACGGATGACAACCGTCAACGGAACATTCTAGCTTGCGTAATAGAACAGTTCAAAGCACAGGAAGCGAGAGATTGATGGAGAATGCAACTGTAAATGAATTATCAGGGCTATTCGTGCTGGATGAAGCGAGCTTTGTACCATTGCTCTTAAGACAGACAGCTCATGTATGCACTTTGTCGCTTTGGCATTAGCTGTGTGCCCAAGCTTAACGCATTTAGGCGAAACAGAAAGAACGTCGGAGTGCTTGCTCGAACTCCATGTCACGCGATGCTCGCTTGCACTCAGAGTGACAGTTGCAGCAGGCCCAGTAACTGAAAAATCTGTCGCATGGTACCCGCAGTTCAATTTGACAGGCTTCTCATTTTTCTGAAGCAAGGTCAGACTGAAAAGAAAAGAGCTTTCCATGCCCTTGATTTTCAGGAAACCGCGCCTCAAGACCAACAAAAGAGTAGGGCCTATGCAAGTGTACTTGCGGGCGGCTCTCTGTGCTCTACTCATTTATGGCCAGCGCGTCGATGGGGGCGCTGGTAGTGGCGTTTTTCTCAGCGCCGCCTGGGCAGAGTCTGCGTCTATTTTGAAAAAAATATATTTACAAACTTGGGTGTTATCAACGCAGTTACAAAGAGAAGAGTGGTAATTTACCTGATTACCAGAAAGCGAAACTTTCTTTTTTCTACGTTGATTATATCCTTTTCCCAAAAATTGTTTCTTCTCTCGGGGTGGAATGCTTCAGGACCCCAATAAAAGTTTTTCATCCATCCATTCATCCATCTCTCGAAGTTCTTTTCGTCACCTACATTTTTTCTTTACCCTTTTGTGGCGCCTAATTTTGCGGCATTCGGGCCACAAGAAATACGACAGAGCATTGTTTGCGCTTCTTCTTTAGCAAATATTTACATCTCGTTTACGCTTCGCTTTTATTCCGATTAAATCTAATTTTATAGAGCTAAGACCACAAAAAAAAACTGACACCAGATACGAACCACCGACACCGGAGAGTTTTCTTCACAATACGACCTTTTTTCCGTTGAACACGCATGAACCGGTCGGTCGGTCGGTTGGTCGGTGGGTCAATCGATCAGTCGGTCATTCCATCGGTCGGTCGGTTAACTTCGTCAACCAACCAGCCAACAAAGCAACCAACCAACTTCGTCGACGCTTGAGCTTTACCTTCAAGAGTAAAATGCGATTGCGTAATCAGTGCCCGTGCGTATCGCCTTCTCAACTGCTAGTCATGCTTCGGTTGACTGTGCATACCTCAACTGTGTCGTAGGGAAAAGAATGACCATCCGCGTATCATTGCACGTTTCAGACTATGTTGACATGCTGCAGTACAGTTGTTAAGGGTACACTACGCCATAGTTCATTCGTTTGCGAACGAGCTAAGATCCCACTACCGTCAGTAAGGCAACACGCTGACCTATGCAGCTGCTCACATTGTTGTTGGCTTTCCTAATAATGACGAATATTTATGACTGAATGCTTTTAAACGGTTGAGCCCTTAAAACATCCACTCGTAGTACAATTCAGAAGCTTTAAAGAAGCCTCACGCGAATGTACGCTTCTATAACTAAATATAAATGCACTAAGTCTACTATAGTCACTATGTGGCATTCAGTAGCGCTTTCTTCTGAAGTGGTTTCTTGCAAAGGCTTGACTTCGTAGTGGAACACTTGCTTGTGAGAAAGACGGTCTGGACTCGTTTGTCACTCAAACTGAAAGTCTTTGTTATTTTGTTATTTATTTTATTTATGTATTCGTAATTTTTTAGCTCACAGACATAATTATTTTTTGCTCAGTAACACCTATGTCGATAGCGACACTAGAATTTCACTAGACGACAAAAAACAAACAAAACAAGAAAAAAGAAAGCAAAAAAGGAAAAGAAGAAATGGAGTCATATAGAGACATTGAAATTCATACTATAAAATAATTACCAAGTGAATTTTAATGAGGTATGAACTTGTACCGGTTGGTAAGGCATCACGGGTGTGAAGCAGCGCGAAAATGATGAAGACACACAGAAAAACGCCAATGGTCCCGTCAGATTTTCTCTGTGTCCTCGTTCTTTTATTCCTGCTTCGCACCGATCAAACCAAGTTGAAACGTTCCTAAGAAGCCTTGTGACTGAAAGGCGACGCTGTCCTATGGCCGTGTGCAAAGGAGAAAAAACTGATCATGGCGTGCCATAAATGAATGTGACGAAGTGACAACGCCGTATGACAGCACAAAGAACCATAAAACAGACAATGAAAGCCTTGTTGATCCAAGCGGTGTGGTTCTGCGAAAAGATGCCTGTTTAAGATGCAGATAATAAGGATATCAAACAAACATCATGGTTTGATGAACATGTTGTATAGGAAGTGAAGAAAGCTTATGAGATTGTGAATATGTGGTTCTAGTACAAACACAATCACACACGAAAAAATTCGCTTCCGTGTCAACTTAATAGCCTGCCTTTCGGGAAGAAACAGAAATCTTGCGATTACTGCTATTATTTTTTTCCCTTAACGTTTGAACCTGGATGACAGCATAATAGCTTTTGGAGACAACGTATACGGACACGAAACTACGCAGGTGACAGTTCTTAATGAGGGTGCGTCCTGTGAGGACTGGTACACCCTACCACTTGACGTGAGAACACTCACCTTGTTACTTCCATTTTCTGTTTCTTGACACCAGTCTGTATACAACTAGCAATGTAGTGTCTCAAAATCGAAATATATTGTGTCATGATAGTCCTGATAGTGCGGGTCCGCAATGTATTCCTCAAAACACTGGAAGAAGCCAGAATAAGAAAAGAATCACGACATTCGATACCACATTGTTCTGACAAAACTATTTCAATTACTATAAGATGCACTCTTCACGCTATTTTATTGCGAATAAACCAAGCGGAAAAAATGCAGTGTGCTGAATGGTTATAGTAAAGACATTTCCTCATTATGGCATCATGACCGCAGATTAAACTGAGCAGCGAATTTCATGTAAGTTTTTTTCACAGTTTTTTTTGACAACCCCATACAAGTTCACGGCAGTAGACGTTCTACTTAGTGACAGCTTTAAAGAAAGGCCCTTTTTGGGAAGACGAAAGACCCATCAACTTTGACGCTTCAACCTTAAGAGATTTTACCCCTCATGAATTTTAATGACGTGTGTTTTAATTGCAATCATTGCATTCGTTTTAGGTAATGCCTGGCTAATTCTATTGGTTTATTGCTAAATATGATGAGTAGGGGTACATACTGATCTGAGAATGTACGCAAAGAACATTCTGCTAAGCGGAGGTGGTACGTTCCGCTGTCTAAATTACGAAATAGTCTTCTAGCACGATATTGCGACGACTTCACAGTGCTCGGTTTGAATATTTCACATTGAAAAAATAAGTTTGAAGTGAATACTGAATAAGTTAGGAATTTTTGTTAACTTTGAATGGTGAAAACTCAATCATCAGTTTTCACTAACTAGTATAATTCAATTCTCCATACAGGGGACTTCTTTTTTATGTAATATATGCGACAAGTAAAATATTCTTAACTATCCTTCGGCCCGAATAGTTTGAGTATGCTTCTTTAAATAGATAAGATGGCATCAGACATTTTGAATAGTGAACGTGAAGCAGGATTTATTCGTGCAATAATCACAATATTTGTTCATACACATGAAACTATGATGGCTGATTTTCGCACACTTAGCTGTCACCGCGTGTCTGGCTGCAGAAACGTTGCCTCTTCGCAATTCGTTCAGTACTTACGAGATAAGTTGGTCAAGATGTCTATCGCGACTAACCCGTTTGGAAACCTCTGAGAGCGAAAAAACATGCTCGTCATAATATTGCGTTTGTTCGACGTAAATGCAAAAGGCACAGCTTGAATGCCATTGGAATCGTAAGAAGTTGCAGCAAACTGTTAGTGGTGTTAAAATAATTACTCAGTCGCCACCCTATTGGTTATCATATATCAATTCCAAAAAGATATTGCTATCACTCATGAGGCACCCTTGCAAATGCAGTTTCTGCAGATGCGTGAATAAAGCGGAAGGGGCAGGTTGATTCGGGCCGGAAGGGCCCATCGTCATTTCATCTAACTTAATACAAGTGATTGCAGCCCTCAACTT
This sequence comes from Rhipicephalus microplus, assembly GCF_043290135.1. Classification (NCBI taxonomy): domain Eukaryota; kingdom Metazoa; phylum Arthropoda; class Arachnida; order Ixodida; family Ixodidae; genus Rhipicephalus; species Rhipicephalus microplus. Next base: position 7,442,257 of record NW_027464595.1, on the reverse strand, counting down.
ATCGTTCGCAGAAATTTATTCACGCTATATGTAACAGTAGCACAGCGTGCTGTGGCACTAATCACGATATAACATGTGGATGGTAACCCTACACCTTTAGTAAGTATTAACATATATTGCTCGCCGTACCTGGCTCGTTATGATTACGTCACGTGCTATGTCGCTCTTTGTGCCTTACGCGTCACTTGAGGTAAAAATTGCTATAATTTTAAGAGAATAGGCCAGCAGAATCGAAGTGTAATGTTCGCCGCTTCTTCAATTATGTGTGAATGAACCGTTTTGAAAGCGTTACCTGGCGAGACGCTATGAGTGGTTGCTGCGGCTGAGCTGTAGTTTCTGCGACGTTGATGCAGCTTTCCTTGCACTCCAACAGACGAGATCATTGTGCAATGATGTGACTTGTACGTGGCAGATCTAAGATTCAAGCTGATTCTTCCGTAAAATTCCTGCTAAACAGCAAAAATACCAGACTGTTACCTTTAGCAGATGAGGTATATAACTTTGCGAAGGTGTCGTATTGCAGTGAGCTTTTCACTGCCTTATCCTGAGAATGCCAGCGTGAGGATTGCGGCATCACGCTCTAAAAAATAGGAAGATCCTAAACTTAGTATGACGATTTCTAAGCTAACAGTGATGAGTTGGCATACCCATGAAAAGTGAAACGCTAAACGAGACTTCCCAGTACACATAATATTTAAGATTTGCAACATGAACAGAGGCGTGAATAAAAAATAAACAGTATCTTAGTTGCGTTCCAAGGGACAGGATGGAGCAGTAAGTTCTTAATTATGCAGGGCGTCTCAGGAAATGTGTCGAATATTATTTAAAAATCAGCAAAAAAATACTATTTGGTCACTGTTTTCATAGTTGCTTTTTCTGTGGCGGCGGGCTTCCTGAGAAGGTTGAAGGCATCGTTTTGAGCAGTTATTAGAAAAGTTAATATATACTTTTTATTTAGTAGAGTGAGGCACATAAGTCGAATGGGAGCATAGATGTAATTCATGCAAACAACCTATTGCCGCTTTGAAATTTCATATAAGCGTCTTTTAGAATAACTACAAAAAACTACATTCTGATTTCTGCGTGGAAATCGAAGCCAAACGACCAATGAGCGCAATAGTCACGCGACTACAATAACGTCACCATTCAAAGCAGTAGTTACAGGGCTATATTTCTTCCCCTTTTCTTAAAGTATGTACGTCATGCATGTTGTAATTGCAGTGCCGCATAGACACTCACACTACGACGCTGGTATTTTTTGTATAAAAGTGCTCTCTCACTTTGGGTGTTTAAGGCTGGTGCACACCGGCGACTAGCAGCGGTCGCGCGACCATTTGCGACTGGTCGCAAACAGTCGCGAACGGTCGCAAACGGTCCCAAAGTGGCAGCTTTCGCTAGTCGCTTCCTGATCGATTTTACAGTCGCACGACTGCGGTGGCAAAGCTGCTGGAACCAATCAGCGATGCTCAATATTTGTTGTTTGTTTTTTTATTGCGCTGGCCATAACGGATAAAAACAAGAAATGCGGCGCGCTCGGTTTGCGGCACTCACTCAGCTGGCGGCAATCAGCTGATCTGGGCCGGTCTCCAGAGTTTTCAATGATAACGAGATCCGGACGTAACTCTACGCTATTGCGACTTCCGGTCGCTCGAATGCAGCCACTGCCGGTGAGAACATCAGTCGTTTTTCGGTCGCCAGTCACAAATGGTCACGTGAACGCTGCTAGTCACCGGTGTGCACCAGCCTTTAAACCAATGTGGCCGTTGCACACTTTCGCGTTTATGTTTCGGTTTCACCACAAAATTCAGGAGAAATTCATCTATTCGCTGTTATAGCTGGAAGCCACCTTTCCGAAATTTCAAAGAGCGATTGGGTTTTTCGCATAAAGGACTTCCATGCTCCCATTTTGACTTCGCTGCCTAACTACACTAAATGAACAGTTAATTAATTTAGCCTTCCTAATCATTGTTCCAAATGATGTCTTGAAGCCTTTTAAGATGACTGCCGCTACAAAAAAGCAACTGTGAAAACAGCGAGCACACAGCGCCTTTTACTGATTTTTGAAGAATATTAGGCAATTTCTTACACACCCTGTATATTGAAATGAATTTAGTAATATCATACTTCATTGTTCGATATATATAAATTTTTCATCATAATTTTCAATATGATTGCAAACGTCACGTCATAGAAAAAAGAACTGCCAGAACGCTATGACCGTGTAACTTTTGTAAATAAATTTGTTTTAAATAAACTTGGTTTACAGGCTCACAACTGAATTCAGAACTTTCGCAAGCGTAAGCAACTGCACCATTAGGAAGCTTATGACTTCCTACTTTGACAAGTCATCAAGTATATTTCCTCATCGTAGGAACGAAAACTATGTATTTATTCGAGAAGCGTTAAGTGAGTAGCTTGACGTACAGCTTATGAATATGTGACAAGCAAAATAAATACCAGAAATGAAAATGCAAGCAAGTGTCAGGGCCACAATTTTCATAGTTTCACAAGTTTATGAACGTGTGTTTACAGCACGTTTTTGAATGCAAGCAGATTAGAGAGAGGGATAATTTATTGGAAAACAGAGAGGTCAAAAGCAGAAAGGCAGATATATACAACACATAGCACAGCGCTTTGCCTTTATGCCGGAAAAGCAACATCAACAGGCATGAACGCTTGCGATTCATAAGTATAGTGGTATGGATATAGTTGTGGCCAATCAAATATTTTTAGAGTAGAGCCACCACATGTAACGTAATGCTTGCACATCTCAGCTGTAAAAGACATTGAAACAGTACCTTTTGCAATAGGAGATGGATGCAATGAATTCCTTGCATTCGGTTCCTGTGTTGACATAGAAACCATCGTAACAGTGCAACTAAACAAAACACAGAAAAAGAAATGACCGAAGGCAGATTGCGCCTCTCCTAAGCACCGACTCGTCCAACAGCTAACTCTTTTGGGGCTTCTATTTTGTTCCGTAATATAAATCCTGATGCGGTCCGCAAAAGAGGACTCCGATAAGACCCTATGTCTTTGGCCTGCAAGTGGCGAAAAGGACGCCCGAGAAACCGTGGGCCGAAACGTGTAGGTTCACTTCAGCTGAGGTGTTTTCGAGATAAAGGGGGCCAGAGCTTTTATGATCAGGCCTACCTCCACCCTTTCCTTTTTTTTTCGGTTGCTATTACGTGTGTATATCCTGTCGAACTTGTCGTGGTCCTGTTAACGTGAGTCATGCGCTCTCTGACAAACAGATGTACACACGCTTGACGCTAGGCAGGTCTTCTCCAGACAGTCCTGCATCTGATAAGATAAGACTGATGGACAGACAGCGTGCCGTGTGCCTAGAGGCTTCGTGATTCTGTCTCAAGTTAAGTCTTTATATACGATAAGTAGTTCTAAGCGAATCAGAAGGCAGCCTAGCTAGAAATATGACGGTCAAGTTGAAACCACTGAAGTGAGTTCCTTTGGGCATGCACCTAAGCGTAACGCTATTGTACGTTTCCTAGGTACGGAAAGGATGGCTTAATTACCACACTTGTCCCACCGAAGATACAAATAGCCAGTCCCGTAGCCAGGAGTGGAAGTGCTGGCTAGGGGCCGGGGCTCCGACATTGCGGTGAAAAAGGTGCATGATTCCTTTACCAAAATAAAATAGAAGTATGTGTTTTCTCGTGCTTAATAGTTTCAACTTTTGGTTCACCAAAAGTATGCTCATGGCGCCGGACAGGGCCGGAGCATACCAAAAGAACCATCAGAATTAAATGAAAAGCACAATTTCTCTCGCCATCACTCATAAAACAGGGCGCAATCAGTGGCCTTCACGTTCATTCGCCATTCTGGCTTCGCAACTCAAGCATTATTGAGCAATAAAAACGAGCAAGGTTACTTACGTAGTATTTTCTGCCCGATAAAAAGAAAACAGTCCTTTGTTCCTATCGCATTGACGTATGTATGGATACAGTTGGTAAACATTGTGCAAAAACATTATTAGGGTAATTAAACCACAATTGCTTTGTTTTGCTATTTTAATTTTATAAAACCAGGCCCCAGATGGCGCTTCTGATCACAGAAGACAGTCATAAAAAGTTATCAAATATTCATGCTAGCTTTGCAATTTTTCGGGCTTATCTTGCAAAAGACGTTATTCGGTTAGTTATTGACAACTAGTGATAACTGTAGATTGATGTACATGAGGACAGAACAAAACAGAGGAACATACCAGACTTGATATCAGATGCCTAATGGTACCATCACTAAATATATTGTCTACATCCTAGCACCTTCTGAATATATTAAACACCTTTCCTTGCTGCACCTTGTTAGAGCCTACGCTACATTTTTTATGAGCCCGATCGCGTGCATAGTTAGCGTTTTGGCATCCAATGTTGTGCATCCTTCAACTTTTTTTAGAATTCACGTTCCACCAATGAATTTTTACATTGAGTGGACCACCCACATTTCTTGCGTGTATGTTTGCTCCAACTGCGCGTATTTACTGGCCAGCACGTGCGTGGCATGGCGTTGGAGGTGGGGGTGGTGATGTCTGGCGGAATAACTGCGGTGGGGAAGTGTCGTGACGGGGGTGTGGTAAAGCATTCTAGAATTCAAAGCGTCTAATGAATTCTTCGCGGACAATGTCGGCGATCGCATTAGCTTGTGGCTGCGGTGAAGGTAACAGTTCGCGAAGCCAATCCCGCATGATCACTCGAATAGTCTCGAGCACATCGTCGGTGCTGAAAGCTTCGGCGCAGTTGAATGATGCGCGGCGGTTGTACTGCGTTGTCCGCATATCAAGTGCCTTTTATATGGTCGTGGCCTTGGTAAAACATTCATTCACAGTCTTGGGCGGGTTCCGGACAAGTCCTAAACCAGCTCTTGCTTGATGCCTAGCATAAGGCATCATAGTTTCTGCTCAGCCATTACAGGGTCGGCCCAACAAAACAGCCGGTTCATCTCTTCGACGAAGATGGTCCCTTTTTTATTGGGGAGTAGCACCCGTGTCTCCGGCAAGTTGGCGGTTCTTTCCTTGTGAGCGACGCTTAATAGGGTGATAAGGAACATCGTCTGAAAGAGATTCCAGGTTCGTAGCTCGGATTCCCAGTTCTCGAACACCATCTTCACGGCGTCTCCGTGGCGCGAACGTACACAGAGTGGCTTTTCTTTGGGACTTAGCTGTTCTCAAACGTGTGCCTCAATCTAGCTTTCAGCGTCCTCAATTGGTGATCCACAGAATTTTGGTGGCTTCTGGGCTGTCGGAGAAATATTGGGGCAGGCTGCACGGCGGTGGTCGTCATTGCTGCTGTCGCAGTCGGGATCCGAGGCTATGTAGTTTCAGGAAGGGGCCGGGCTCTGGTTGCAGTTCCCTCTGTCTGCGCCTTGTTCGCTGTTGGGGCTTGGTATGAGTGTCTTCTGGTGTCTTCTAGGCACAAGTACACACAGAATAGTTTTTGTTTGGGCCCCAGATGTTCAAGGCGGAGACTTGAACGTATGTCTCGATCCAGCTTTCCAGCTCCTCAATCGATGATCCACGGGATGTTGGTCGCTCTTTGGGCTGCCGGAGAAAGACTGGGGCAGGCTTCTCTGGAACGGTCATCATTTCTGCTGTCGCTGTCATTATGCGGGGCTGCCTTGTTGTTTCAGAAAGGGCCCCGTGCTCTGGTTGCTGTCACATCAACCTGCGGCTTGTTCGCTGTGGGGGCTTGACGTGGGCACAACAGTTAACTCTTTTAGGGCTTCTGTTTTGTTTCGTGTTATAGATCCTGATGTGGTCCGCAAAAGAGGACTCTGATAAGACCCTATGTCTTTGACCTGCAAGGACGCCCGAGAATCCGTGGGCCGAAACGTGTAGGTTCACTTCAGCTGAGGTGTTTTCGAGATAAAGGGGGCCAGAGCTTTTATAAACAGGCCTACATCCACCCTCTCTTTTTTTCTTTCGGTTACTGCTACGTGTGTATATCCTGTCGAACTTGTCGTGGTCCTGTTAACGTGAGTCATGCGCTCTCTGACAAACAGATGTAGACACGCTTGACTCTAGGCAGGTCTTCTCCAAACAGTCCTGCGTCTGATAAGATAAGACTGATGGACAGGCAGCGCGCCGTGTGCCCCAAGGCTTCGTGATTCTGTCTTAGGTTAAGTCCCTATATACGATAAGTAGTTCTAAGCGAATGAGAATTGATTGATTGATATCTGAAGTTTAACGTCCCAAAACCACTATATGATTATGAGAGACGCCGTAGTGGAGGGCTCGGGAAATTGAGACCACCTGGGGTTCTTTAATGTGCACCCAAATTTGAGCACACGGGCCTACAACATTTCCGCCTCCATCGGAAATGCAGCCGCCGCAGCCGGGATTTGAACCCGCGCCCTGCGGGTCAGCAGCCGAGTACCTTAGCCACTAGACCACCGCGGCGGGGCTAAGCGAATGAGAAGGCAGCCTAGCTAGAAATATGACGGTCAAGTTGAAACCACTGAAGTGAGTTCCTTTGGGCATGCACCTACGCGTAACGCTATTGTACGTTTCCTATGTACGGAAAGGGTGGCTTAAGTACCACACTTGTTCCACCGAAGATACAAATAGCCAGTCCCGTAGCCAGAAGTAGAAGTGCTGGCTAGGGGCCGGGGCTCCATCAATGCGGTAAAAAAGGTGGGTGATTACTTTACCAAAATAAAATAGAAGTATGTTTTTTCTCGTGCTTAATAGTTTCAACTTTTGGTTCACAAAAAGTATGCTCATGGCGCCGGACCGGGTCGGAGCATACCAAAAGAACCATCACAATTAAATGAAAAGCACCATTTCTCTCGGCTTCACTCATAAAACAATGCGCAGTCAGTGGCCTTCACGTTCATTCGCCAATCTGGCTTTGCAACACTAAAACATTATTGAGCAATAAAAACGAGCAAGGTTACTTACGTAGTATTTTCTGCCCAATAGAAAGAAAACATTCCCTTGTTCCTATCACATTGACGTACGTCTGGATACAGTTGGTAAACGTTGTGTAGAAAAACATTATTAGGGTAATTAAACCACATTTGATTTGTTTTGCTATAATAGTTTTATAAAACGAGGCCACAGATGGTGATTCTGATCACAGAAGACAGTCATAAAAAGTAATCAGGTATTCATGTTAGCTTTGCGATTTTTTGTGCTTATCTTGCAGAAGACGTTATTCGGTTAGTTATTAACTAGTGATAATTGTATATTGATGTGAATGAGGACAGAACAAAACTGAGGAACATACCAGACTTGATATCAGATGCCTAATGGTACCATCACTAAATATATTGTCTACATCCTAGCACCTTCTGAATATATTAACCACCTTTCCTTACTGCACTTTGTCAAAGCCTACGTTACATTTTTCATGAGCCTGAGCGTGCGCATAGTTAGCATTTTTGCATCCAATGTTGTGCATTCTTGATCTTTTTTAGAATTCACGTTCCACCAATGAATTTTTACATTGAGCGGACCACCCATATTTCTTGCGTGTATGTTTGCTCCAACTGCGGGTATTTACTGGCCAGCACGTGCGTGGCATGGCGTTGGAGGTGGGGGTGCTGATGTCTGGCGGAATAACTGCGGTAGGGAAGTGTCGTGACGGGGGTGTGGTAAAGCATTCTAGAATTCAAAGCGTCTAATGAATTCTTCGCGGACAATGTCGGCGATCGCATTAGCTTGTGGCTGCGGTGAAGGTAACAGTTTGCGCAGCCCCTTCCGCAAGATCACTCGAATAGTCTCGAGCACATCGTCGGTGCTGAAAGCTTCGGCGCAGTTGAATGATGCGCGGCGGTTGTACTGCGTTGTCCGCATATCAAGTGCCTTTTATATGGTCGCGGCCTTGGTAAAACATTCATTCACAGTCTTGGGCGGGTTCTGGACAAGTCCTAAACCAGCTCTTGCTTGATGCCTCGTATAAGGCATCATAGCTTCTGCTCAGCCATTATAAGGTCGGCCCAACAAAACAGCCGGGTCTTCTCTTCGACGAAGATGGCTCCTTTTTTATTGGGGAGTAGCACCCGTGTCTCCAGCAAGTTGGCGGTTCTTTCCTTGTGAGCGACACTTGAGAGGGTGCTAAGGAATATCGTCTGAAAGAGATTCCAGGTTCGTAGCTCGGATTCCCGGTTCTCGAACACCATCTTCACGGCGTCTCCGTGGCGCAAACGAACACAGAGTGGCTTTTTTTGGGACTGAGCTGTTCTGAAACGTATGCCTCAATCTAGCTTTCAGCGTCCTCAATTGGTAATCCACAGAATTTTGGTGGCTCCTGGGCTGTCGGAGAAATATTGGGGCAGGCTGCACGGCGGTGGTCGTCATTGCTGCTGTCGCTGTCGGGATCCGAGGCTACCTTGTTTCAGGAAGGGGCCGTGCTCTGGTTGCAGTTTCCTCTGCCTGCGGCTTGTTAGCTGTTGGGGCTCAGCATGAGTGTCTTCTGGTGTCTTCTAGGCACAAGTACACACAGAATAGTTTTTGTTTGGGCCCCAGATGTTCAAGGCGGAGACTTGAACGTATGTCTCGATCCAGCTTTCCAGCTCCTCAATCGATGATCCACGGGATGTTGGTCGCTCTTTGGGCTGCCGGAGAAAGACTGGTTCAGGCTGCATGGGAACGGTCGTCATTTCCGCTGTCACTGTCATTATGCGGGGCTGCCTTGTTGTTTCAGAAAGGGCCCCGTGCTCTGGTTGCTGTCACATCACCCTGCGGCTTGTTCGCTGTGGGGGCTTGACGTGAGTGTCTTTTATTGCCACTTCAGCGGGGTTGACGTCATGACAGAGGGGTCTGGAACGTGAAAAAAGCAGCCCCTTCACCAGATGTCATGAGTTCGTAACGTGGGTCAAAGGAGTTGACTCGATGTTCAAAGTGAAACGTTTTCGACCGAATATGTGGTCGATAAATGGGAAGCCAAATCATAGCAACACACTAGCACTGATAGCGGTGCACAGAGCGTCGGCTGTCGTTCAACTGACAACCGGCTAAGCGCGTCGGCATTCATACATGAGCCGTCAAATATTCAAGCCTGGAACAATCTCGTGTGTTCGCATCTTGCGCGAAATCTTAACAAACTGATCCACAATGCTCGTGAAACTTCTCGTACAACGAAGCGCAGTTTGAACTTATGATTCCTGACAGGCTTTGTGAGACGAAACCAAAATGAAAGTCTCAATAGGAAATTCGCGTGGGAGTATTCTTCGTGGTGGTGGTGGTGGTGGTGGTGGTGGTGGTGGTGGAGTTGCAGCAGGTGGGATTAGCCTGTCCTGCATGGCCGGCAATTGCTCCGCCTGAGCATCTCCTGAATTTGTAAAATGTCACCACGTGTCAGACAGCCCAGTGTCTCGCAGGAAGACCAAAAAAAAAACTCGTTGCACGTTAATCCTAGTTGCCGCGGGTCCTTCAGGAAAAATGACGTCATCAACTGTCCGGTGCCTATGACAGCCTTTTGGCAAGGTGCGGATCATCGCTGCCCTTTGCACATCAAACTGTGGGCAAAGCCAAAGGAAATGTTCAATATCCCCGATGTCACCACAGAAGGCACAGAACAAAGAAGCTGTCTTTCAGTCTTTAATGACCAGGCTGGGGTGTATGCGGAGCCGGTTCTTATGCGGTATAACAGCGTCGCTTCTTCACGAGAAAGTCCACGAATTACACATGCCTGGTGTGGAAACGTATAGACCGCCTTGAAATGATTGCGTATCACATCTTTGTTGCTCTGGTAAGTCTTGGGAGTTCTTAATTTTGGAAACGATGTACGTGCTTTGCATGCAAGGGCATCAGCCTTTTCATTGCCCTCAATGTAAACGTGGGATGGGATCCACTGGAACGTTATATTTACACTCTTGCCATTTAGGTGTTTGATTAGTGCCAGAGATTGCCTGGTGAACTTTTCTTGAGGTAGGCCATGGTGAAGTCTTTGTAGCGCCGATTTAGGGTCCGTCAGCACTCCAACATCTCGTGCAGAAAAGGATCGCAATTTTCGCAAAGCCGCCGTGATTGCAGCACTTTCTACCGTTGTGGACGAAACCACGCGATCCAGGCGGCCCGACCACGACACGCCAAGGCAGGGTATGCAGAAAGCCGCTGCGCAGCTATCCGTTTGCGTGCACACTGATGCGTCGGTGTACATTTGTAGGTGGCTGCGGTACATGGTGCTCAAGTGGTCCAGCGCAAGAAATTTTGCTTCCGCGGCTGAAATAGTGCGCTTCGCTGGTAGATTGGGCACGCTGAAGTTACACGCAACATCCACAAAAGACCACGGCGGGTCCATAGGGCGCCGTTTAGGCAGTTTGAAGCCTAAATATCGAAATGTGTTTAGTGCCGCGTTGAATTGTGAGGCAGTTCTTGCTCTTAGCCGCTGGAGAAGCGCCGTGCCTGCGAAAAACTCGCCCAGTCTTGACAGCTGCGTCAATAAGGCCTGAGACGCCAAAAGGCGGAGCGGAAGAGACTCAGCTTCATTGGTGACCTTCTTGTTTGAAGCCGTTTGAGGGACTCCCATCGCCAAGCGAAGACCCTTTCTGTGCACTGCCTCTAGGCGTTCGAACTCGCTTGGTGATGGTGATATCAGGAGCAGCTGATAAAGAATGCGGCTTGTTATAAGCGCATCATTCAATTTAAGCATGGACATAGGATTGTTGCCCCAACGGACCACTGCCATGCGACGAAGAGCGTTGATCCTTTGCAATGATTCATTGACTATAGCATCAACCGCACGTCGCCATAATAGCTTGTTGTCGATGGTAATGCCCAGGAAACGGACACTTGTTTTACAATGAATTGAGTGGCCTCTAATATTGAGCGACAGACGTGTTGACTTCCGTCGCGCTCCCTGGAAGAGCATGAAGGCCAATTTTTCCGCTGATAAAGATAGGCCAAGTGTCAGCAGGTGACGCTCAATGATTGAATTAGCGCTCTGTGCTATCCGGCCCAAACGTTTGTGCTGGTACCCTGAGATCCAAATGCAGATGTCATCGGCGTAGATGGATATTTTAACTACTTTCAGAGCTAAGTGCAGAGTGTCGGGAAGGCTGGCCATGGCAGCGTTAAAAAGCAAGGGAGATAGAACACTTTCTTGTGGGATGCAGAGGGAAACGCATCTCTTTTCGCTCGTTACATTTCCAAGCTTAAGACGGACACAGCGGTCTCTGAGAAATTCACGTACGAACCAAAGAGCATTTCCCGACACACCCATGGCTTGGAGCCTGTTTACGATGCCTGCCTGAAGCACACAATCATATGCCTAGGCAACGTCCATGAAGACGGCGAGTGTCGAGAGTCCGCTGACGTGGTGGTGCTCGATGGCTTAATAGGTCCAAAACACTGTCCTGGGCACTCAGTTGTGGGCGAAATCCTGTCATACACGATGGCCATCGTCATCCTTGTTCAAGGTACCAACTTATTGTTGTACATATTATTATTTCCATCAACCTAGATACGCATGATGTAAGAGATACCGGTCAATATGACGCGAGGCTTGCAGGATCCTTTCCGGACTTTCGGACTGGCACCACCCATGCTGTCTTCCAAACAAATGGAATCTCTCCCGTGCTCCAGACATGATTAAATATGTCCAAAAGGACCTTTTTCGCTCATATGGTAGATTTGTCAGCATTTGATTGCTGATCAAATCGGGACCCACGACACAGCGTCTTCTTAATTTGCTGAGTGCCATATCCAGCTCTCGAAAGGTGAATGGCGTACCCATCGTGCGAAAAAACTGGAGTGATAGAGGAATCGCCGCTCCTGGTGATCTGTGCTGAAAGTGGCAGAGCACAAACGCTATAATCATCGTTAATAAAATGTCTTCCATGGGGCATCTATCATTCCGGAGATTCGTTTGACGAGTCGGAAAGCGTTGTCAGTATTGGCGACGATCTTCCGCAAAGTGGTGCCATTGCCACCCTTCACTTGAATAAACATGCCAAGGATCCCGATGGTGTCTACCCTTAGGATTTCCTCCCTGTAACTTGTGTAAATGTGTATATCGCTTTTTTCGACGGATTTCCATCCCTTAGGTCGGTCCCCTCGTTCTTTTTTATAGAGCAGGAGCTAAGACTTGGCGGGTGAGCATCTGAGTCCCGCTTGGCGCAGGTAAGACTCAACTTCGGCTACTGCTTCTTGAAGGGCACCTTGCACTCGGCCTTCGTTGCCGCCAACGCACCAGATTGTGACGTCGTCGGCATAGATGGTATGCTTGATGCCGTCCACGCTGGCCAGTCTTTTCGACAGTCCGATTATGCAGGGATTAAACAGCACCGAAGAAATCAAAGACCCCTGGGGCATGCCTTGATGTCCGAGTGGTACGCCGTCAGAGAAGAACACGTGACCATGGGCTCAGAGGTGTGGCTATTATGTAGGTGCTGTCATAATTCCTTATGATTTATGAATAAGCATAACCCCCCTTTCTCCCACATTCCCACTAAGTGCGATGCTGAGCTCGATTGCGCTGCTACTCGATAATGTGTGTGTTCGTGTGATTACGTTGCATTTGGAAATCTGTTCTGAAGAATTTCCTAAACCAAACACTTCGGGTAGCCTAGTTTACCACAATTTAGTCTGTAGCACAAATACGGTGAAAGCAAGACAGGAAACAGCGTGAACCAATTTATGAATTATCTCACGTAAACCAATAAAATAGGTGTTCCACACAATACTCATAACAAGTTTTAGAACAACCACGGGCTCTAGGAGCTTCTAACTCTCTATATTAGTGTAAATCACGTGTTCAACTGATCACCAACAAGAGGTACTTTATTTATGTATCCCTTTTATTGTAGTTGGAGAGGATGAAATTTAGCAAATATCTTTAGGATCCTCAAGTTATTTTGTGCTGAAATGTGCCTGGCTGCTTATGATGATGAGGAATCAATATTTATTGCGCCCCACGTTGTAGGTAGTGCGCGCAGGTAGCAGACGGAGCAGTTCCCTAGTTGCGAGACCCGTATGTATCCAGCAGCCCCTGGCCCCTGCCTGTCAGTGCAAGCTGAGTCCGTATAGCGAGGCTGGATAACAAGGTCTCCCATCGTTCAAGGGGTTGGGGTACATTGGCCGAGGTTGAGCAGTTTCGCGTGGCAAGAAAAAAAGTGAAGCGCTCGCACGACGCTACACCAAGCCATTGTCAAGGTCACTACATCAAAAAGAAAGTGTTGGCGGTGATGCCAGTGCACTTAAACGCTTCAAATCATTTGGTTGATGTCATGTTCAACTGTTATCCTATGGACGTGAGTGAGTGAGAGAGACAGAGAGAGAGTGTGTGTTTGTGTAAGCGCGTGCATACGCGCGTGTGTACACTTCAGTAAAACGACGCTGGTTTCAGTCTGCCAGCTGTCACTGGGGTACCTTTCGTCTTGTCGTTGAAACACAAGCCACAGATGGGAGATAGTAAGTGAAAAGCGCTGTCTGCGTTTGTCCTCCTTGGTTTTCATCGGCCGATTTCCGCCGCCTCGCACGACATACAAGACACGCGTGAGTAGACGCTCGCTGGACTTCCGCGAGCAATTTTCTCGCTTTTTGCAAGCGTGGATGAGTGGCGTCACCTGGTGTCGACTTTCGAACTATTGCGAGAAGAAGGGAGTGCAACTGCCACCTTGATCCCTTGTCCAACGCCATCCCATCTTGACATCTTGTCTGCGCTCACACTTGCGAACATTGCCAATCAAAAAGCAAATAATACGCATATTTGAGGAGTAACACCAGTATGTAATTTTGCAAGTGTCTTTCATTTAAGAAATTGCGTAGATGAGTAATTCGAAAAGGCAGCGGGTTACTACGCTGCGCTGACCATAGGACGCTATGAACGGAACAACGGGTGTTTCCTTCGCTTCGCTGAAATATTCAGGGGCGTTAAATAAAAATAGAATTTTCGTAAGCACTACCTTTATGTATCACTGCACCACTTTGTCACTGTATATGTTTCCGTAGAGAGTTTATGCAGTGATTCGTAACATCTCCTGGTGCTACGACCTTCCAGGATTAATGCGTTCTGAGAAATATTTGTTTATTCACACCACTGCCAGTGCCAGATGGTGCCATACCTTACCCAGCGGCTGCAGAGAAAAATTTATTGTCTTGCAATGATTCTTTGCAGCTAAGCACGGAGACACGAGGCCAATTGTTTTTTTTTCAGTGGGGGAAAAGGGGGGGGGGGGCTCGTGTTGAACACCTATATTTATTTTATGTCCTCAGTAAACACAGCTTCATCGAAATTTGAGAGCGCGAAAAAATTCTTGCAAGCTCCCCCTCCCCACTCCAACTACGGGCTTGATATGAGCCATACTTGGAAACTCTGTAAACTCAGTGTAATTGCATCTATAGTTGCCGAGGGTAGCTTTATCAGTAATGTAGAACATAAGGTTTTTTACTCCCTCATGAGGCATGCTATCTCGTAATTAACTCTTGTTGTTTTCGATTTCGTAAATTTTTATCTGCTCTCAATTAGGTTGACATCTCACTTCCTAACAGTTCGTACCATCCCAATCCTTGAGTCTTCGTTAAGAAGCGATTCATACTGCGATAGCAAATTAAATGGCAAATAAACGATTTTGTTTTGTTCTATTTTTAGCATATATAAGTGATGGTGTTAGCGAACTCATAGCTCGAAAATTGTGTCGTCGATCGTAAGCGAACAAGCGGCGTTATCAAAGGGCGAAAAGTTGTGATCGATACGAATGATGAAAATCTTGGGATCAAGCTTAAATACCGGGTGTTCAACGTTAAGCTTTATGAATTTCCTCAAATTAGTCGCTTGAGGGCACGTGATATTCACTTGTGCAAATAAGTGAAGTGGCCAGGAAGACAGAAAGTTAGACGATAATCATCGCTGTCAGCAGCTGAAATGACTAAAATTGAAAAACTAACTTTTTACTGGCTGCGGCAAATTGGCATGTCTATATTGAAAAAAATTTAGGCAATGATGATGTACACATTTTATGTTGGAACATTATTCAGTTGGGATGATTCTCATGGCCTTTTTCTGCAGACGATAGATATCGGACAGCTTTCATTATGTCGTTGTGATCTATCCTAGATATCCATATGTTAATGTATCATAAAAAATTGTACAAAAGCAACTTGATTTGCTTTAGCAGAACGTAACGAAAGCTTATTACAATACCACTTTTGGGGAACGTTTCAAGTGGACGACAATAATACTGCATTCCATTGAATTAATTTTGTTTGAAAAAATTGGCAGATCCCACGGACTAAGGGAAGCGATGATATGCGAAGCACTAATGAGAAAGGTTGATATGTAACTTTAAAATCAGCCCTACGTTACGAGATGGAGGTAAATGATGGCGTACATGACTTTTGTGTATTAATTACCGTGTTTGGCTGTGTCGTTTACCTTCGTAATCTAATCATGTCCAGTGATACCAAAATTAGTATATGTGGAGCTAGCGAAACGCCCGCGAGCACGCTATGAGCGTGATATGTTGTCAAGTTCTTACATAACACGCGTGTCAAGATTATGATGTTTGCACCAGTCATAAATTTCGTCATCCAACGACATCCCGTAACACCAAATTTGGTATTTGTGGAGCAAGCAAAACGGCCACGAGCGCATCACGAAGGGCCCAATGTACTCCAATGCAGCGTTGACGTGCGCGCACGGCGGGAACAGCGACGCTACGTTAGCAAAACGCGAGCACTCCATAGTCTGACGCCATGCAGGCGCGACCGGCGCGACCGGCGTCTGTCAGCGCGGCCCGATGACAACTATCGCGAAATGCGACATGCTGCATTTGGTCCCGATGGATTACTCAGACAACACTGCGTCTCCCTGTTTTCGTGATGGAGGGACGCTGAACGCGCTGATACGCCCATGCGTCAAAGCAACGCAACTCGGCACGCGCCTGGGAGTACATGGCTGGACCGGCGCCTGGTGTGGCAGCGCCCGCGTGACGCGACGAAATGAACGCCGGCGAGAACGCGCACAGCGTCACGGAGAAATCTATTGGCGCCTTGACTGTGGCATATAGTCATGTTCTCACAAGACACGCATCTCATGATTATCGTGTTTGCGCCAGTCCCATACTTTCTTCATTCATTGACGTCACGTAATACCAATTTTGGCATATGTGAAGCTAGTGAAACGAGCGCGAGCGCATCATGTGTGGCATGTAGTCATGTTGTTACATGACACGCATGTCGTGATTATCATGTTTGCACCAGTATAGTACCTTCGTCATCCTTTCACATCCCGTAATACAAAATTTGGTATAAGTGAAGCTAGCAAAATGGCCGCCAGCGCATAATGAGCGTGGCATATAGTCATGTTGTACATGACACGCATCTCATGATTATTATGTTTACACCAGTAGCATACCTTCGTCATTCATTGATGTACGTAATACTAAATTTAGTATATGTGACGCTAGCGAAACGATGACGAGCTTATCATGAGCGTACCTTGTAATCAAGTTGTTACATGACACGCATGTCATTTTTCATGTTAGAGTCTGTCGCTTGTGTTCGCCATGCAATCATGTCATTCCGTAGCAGTTTTGCAACATGCCATGCGAACGAAGCTAGCGCAAGAGACTCAGGACCATGAAGTGTAAATGATGACACTCATGACACACATGTCATTATTTTCATTTTATGCCTAGTCGTATATGTTCTTCATACAATCATGTTATACCATACCAAGTTTGGTGTTGATACCATTATTGAAACGGCCAAGAGAGAGCTAAAAGGCGTAGACGGCTACATAGATAGATCGATAGATAGATAGATAGATAGATAGATAGATAGATAGATAGATAGATAGATACGCTCAAAGTCACCGAAGTTCTCTAAGGAATTCGTCGCATTTAATAACACCCAAGAAGTTTTTATTCATACCAGTTTCATTGCTGAAAGCCCAAGGTGCAGGATAATATTTCAATTATTTGGCTTACTTTCAAGGCGAAGCATAACTGCTGTTGTCATTGATACATTTAAAGTTAGGAAATTGACCTTGTGAAGCAGTGCAAGTCCGGTTTATGTGCCGAATATATTTGGAAAAAGGGAGGACGGATCAACAAAATTTATTGAACAGAAAAAGAAGACGGCTCAGTGAGACGCCTAAGAGACATTGTTTAGCTCGTTTTGACAGAGGCTGTTGTAAAGGCTTGTTGACGTTCGTCTTTGTGATCGATAGAAGACATCGAAGCTTATTTGCCTTCCAGTCGAGGCGAGGCTGTTCTGGTCGCCACCACACAAGATCTCGCACTTCGGCAAAGGACATTTGCGAGATCACGCTCTGTTAAGCTGTTGCGTAAGAGCGCAACCGAACTCTCTTTACGAGAACGCGTACTCTGCGTTAGTCTTGTTTATTTCGGAAATTCACTATAAATGAATATTGTGCAAGCAGGCTGAGGAAGAACACTGACGAAGTCATGCTAGGGCTGTGCGTGGTTGCAACTAGGATTAAATGACGGCTGGAACGTGAAGGCGGCATTACAAATATTGGAGCAATGTAGCATCAACAATCTTTTCTCACGCTCTGCATGGTGTCGTCATCGGGTATATGCCTTCCTCGTAGATTATCTTCATTGCTTGGACTATGTTCAGCGACTAGAGTTGTGTGTCCCCAAATGGTGTATACGAATATGGGCAACGCAACGCATGTGGTATAGCAGCAGAAGGAACGCAGAGTGAGTATATAGGCCAACGATTATCTAGCACAAAATTAGTTGCCAATTGTGCGTTATTCTTGTGAATGCGCTTTTTGCAGAGCTGGATCTTTTACGTTCTTTTGTCGCACCGAGTGGTGGGAACAGTATTTATCATTATCACGAATCAGTACACGCTCGCTGCGCGCTGTTTAGCTTCTGCTGCACTGACCCAACGTGTGCGCTGTTTTGTCTGGCCTGGCATATAATAACTGTGAGGGCTGAGTGAGTTACATTAACAAAAACCGCGTAACATCAACTAACGAGTGGTGAGGTGACTGAAATCACGTAAAAGGTTGTCACGCAACTTAATATAACATGAGATGGCGTAATCACTAGACACCTTACTAAAGTACGTAGCGCCACATAATTATCCATCCCCTGACAAAAATATGCTTTGACGCGGCTTCAACATGCTCATAAATGCAAACGCACCTGCGGCAATGATTGTGCGTGTCGTTGAGCGTAAAAAGAGGAGCTCACACATGTTGGTTAATATTTCTTCTACATAGTTCCAAAATAAATATCCCTCACTTGACTGGTTAAGGCAGAACAAGGAATCCTTTGAAAAAAGCAGGTAGAATTTAACAAAATGAAGATCAAGAATAGAATACGAAAGATCCATCTGCGCGCATATTTGGCAGAGTAAACCAAGTGTAAAGGTGGTTGAATATATATGTGTCAACTTTACGCGCTTCAGTGATGCTTTCGTTGCATTACGTTACCTCAACTTATATGCCACTGTTCAAGCCTTGAACGCAAAAAAAGGGGGGAGGGGCTCAACTCCATTTGATACATGATAAGCTGAGCGGTGACACTCTGCGAGTGCGCTGAGTATCACCGCGCATAATATTTGCCATTCCGGCAGCGCAGGAGTAGTATGTCGAGTTTTCCGCCATTGCGACACAAAAATAGTTTAACATTGTCTATTTCAAGAGAGCCATGTCATCAAGGCATGTCCAAACAGCCGCTAGCGCTGGTTTGTTAACCATCGCGGTAGTCTGACGCTTTATTTACATTTGAGAAGTGAAATGTCCACGAAAACACCAGAGAAGACCTAAACCGATGTCCACGCGAATAAAGAACGTTGACATTCGTTCCACCTCTCGTACAAGCCACCGTTCGTGCCACCCTCGGTACTTAAAAAAATTCATCTATTTTGCCTACGTTCTCAGCACTAATATTTCTACTGAATTCAAGTTATTCACAAAAAGTACTGAAAACAATCTGCTCGCAAATTTGCATACATTGTTTAGAGAAAAACACCAGTAGAAACGAAACATAGAAACACACCAGAAGCGGTGGCAGCGGTGGCGGACACAGCCAGCAGTGAAGAAGCGAGACAGGTTGGGTCATACCGACTCGCTGCTGCTGCTGCACCATCTACTTCCAGTGCTCTCGGTTGATTGATTGATATATGGGGTTTAAAGTGCCAAAATCACCATATGATCGAGACGCCGTATAGTGGAGGACTTCGGAAGTTTCTACCACATGTGGTTCTTTAATGTGCACCGAAGTATGAGCATACGGGCCTACATCATTTTCAGATCCTCCAAAAAATGCAGCCGCAGCGGGGCTAGCTAATCGCGGCGGGTATTCCAGTGTTCTCGGCAATCGAAATCTGAACCAAGCTCTCAATAAAAGCGTTTTAGTTGAGGCCATTTAGTTTCATCGTGCTGCGCAAGTAGCTTGAAATTTGAGCTGATGCGTGCCACTACCGACATATTGGCCACCATCACATGACTTTAGCAACACCCAAAGCCATGAAGTGGAAAGGCGATCTGCTTTCGCGGGGTGAAAAAATTTGCCTCGGACAAATTTTTTCGCGGCGGCTTGCTGCGTGGTTTTTCGGCCGCTTAGGTGCCGAAGCGAGTGAAGTTCTGGTGAGTTTTTCCGCTTTCTCTCTCTTCAAGGTCAAGTGTGAGAGCGACCTAAGGGTTATGAGTATGAGACTCAACTGCTGTCCCAATTTTCGTGAGATCAAAGTATGGTGGTGCCAGGTGCAATTACAAGTAACCCACTTAATCACATCATGCTTTTAGGAAAAAAGATCTAAACTATATTTGCCATGGCTTTTGTGCGATGAGCTCATACACAGAAATTTTACCTTAGCAAGACCGATTCCTGCACGGTCACGCAATAGATTCTCTGTATTCGCAAAAACTGCAGCGACAAACGGTGCACAAAGTTGGTGGAAGCATTTGCTGTGAAACTATCCCCACAACAGCAGCGCTGTAACTACAGAGATTGTGGCTAAGGTACACGGCTGCTTACCCGCAGGTCGCTGGATCGAGTGACGGTTGTGGCAGCTGCGTTTTTGGTGGAGGCGACAATGCGGTGACAATGCTGTGCACTCTTAAAATCATAGGTCGGCATATTCACTAACATAATACTAAGCATTCTTCGTCACACTAAGCACTAGTCTCTTAGTAAGGTAAGGTAGCAAATGCAGTTTAGTGAAAATTACCACCTTGATGAAAAGTGAATAGTGCTGACACGAGTGGTTAGTACATTACTAAATTGTTAGTAACCACCGCAAACACAGGTTTATGCCTAATTCGTTCATTGTTTGTGAGCGTTGCCTTATGATAATGATTTTATTGCAAATGTAAAGGATAAAAGCAAATTGACCAGACCCTCGTAAATTAATTATTGGCTTTTACCTAGGTCGTATTACGATACTGTGGTAAGTGCGCATCCTAGCAATATGCTTATAGAGAATATACTACATGATCAAGTCAGATTCACATATTATCATACATACGTGAGTTTAATATGCTCATGTGAGTTCTGATACTTTCATTATAGCATGCTCATAAGAATATGTGAACTCATATGAACGGATCGCGAGAACACGCATGCAGACGCATGCACAAGAAAATTTTCAAGACTTTGACATAGCAAATTTCTACTGTAGCAGCAGCTTGAAGGATATATATACCCCTGCTTTGGGATTGCACACCACGTGCAGATTAGCAGCCACAGCATTGATAAAAATTGTTATTTTCTGCGCCTCAACATGCCCTCTTTTATTTGCTTATGTGTGTGCCAGTACGCAGCACGAAACTTCTATTCCAAGGTAATCAACAAAATAAAAGTTTGCTGAAATATTGCTTACGATGCCATCAATACGGCTAAATATACTACCACATCCACGAGAGATCTGGCAACGTAGGTGGCTTAGTAGTTGCTTAGTTAAAAACACTAAGGAAGGTTCTCAGGTTAGTGGCTAAAGTTACCAGCTGTACTAGCTAGTGACTAGTAAAATTATGCCTCGAAGGTAGTAAAATACTCCAGAAATTAGTAAACAAACGAGTTTACTAACTGATTACTAAGTTTTTTTTCTGAGAGTGTAGGCTCATGTGCTCAGATTTAGGTCAACATTGAAGAATCCCAGGTGGTCAAGATTGCCGGAGTCCTCTACTACGGTGTCTCTCCTAATCATATGATGGGTTTAGGACGTTAAACCCCATACATCTACCTGCAAGTAAAGAGATTTAATTTTGAGTGCTGGGCGGCCTACGACAATTCTACTAAACACAAAGACAGAAAATGGTGGGCTTCCTTCACATAAACAAGAGCCCATAAAGCGTAGAAAAGCATACTATTTGTGGGTTAGTTATTATCCTTAAAATATCCCGAAAGTGTTATAAAACATCTATAACAGAAGTGTTATAACACATTGTTATAACAGGCGTGTTATAAAACGGCAGTACGCAGCCTAAAGTACAAACTCGAAAGGCTTAGGCGCCTCAGCAAACACGAAACTTGATCGTTGGCGCCAACATTCAGTAGCGTCAGAAACAGCATATAATAAAAGAAATGGACTTCACCTAGTAACTTCATCATACTACGTCATCATGGCAACGCCAAAACGTACAGCGTCATTAAGGCGCCCGTTGATGTTACTGCGACATCACGAGACAAGTGTGACATTATGACGTCATCACAAAAGAACGTTGCTTGGTCAAAGGTGCGCTGATCACGGAGCTAAAGTAGGCGAGGTTCCTTAAATACTGAAGGCCCTACAAAGCTACGTTAAGTGCAGAAAGGTTTTTGAGGCCGGCGAAGCAGAACTAATACATCAAATGAGAAGCAAAAAAAGTTGGCTTCCGACTTTGAAAGAAAAAAAAACAAAAGAGAGGAAAGTCAGGGATGTTTTCTCCTCAGGGCGAAGAGATGGGATGATTGAAAGAAGGGTAAATAAAAAAATGAGAGAGGCAAAAAGCTCCTTGTTGCCACAGGCGTCTCAAGGAACGTTGTGGGCCATACGTATGCAAAACGAATATGACTTCTTGAAAGCCACTCTCAGTCGAATGAGTTGTAGCTGAATGGTCTCTCTTCACCGGAGTGCAGTAAGTAACAAAAATCACCGCAACGCGTTGAACTGGTGTGGCGGATATATTTGGTTTGGTAATGTAGTCTGTGTTGAGTGTGAAATATCCTTTGTGACTTTTCGAAGCATGACAGCAGCCTCAGATCTTGCTATGCGTATAGCTTCTACCTTGTCACCTGTATAGCTTACAGGGCAGTATTATCGTGACTTGACCACCATTGAAACTACGAATGAATGAGCTTTCTTACCTCTAAAGCGATTGTTTCTATGGTAAAAGCCGCAAAACTCACAGGGTATTGCAAGTCACCAAAAGATGACCACCATTGCGGTTGTTTGAGATTCATAACACAAAATGTGGCGTAAAATGGTTTGAATTTCGCGTCCATTGGCGTTGTTGGCTGGTCGGTCTGAAGCTAAAAGTTGGATTTCTCGGGGGCACAGCCACCCCTAAAACCAAGGTTTGGATGCTCGTAGAGCGATCAGTATAAATATGTACATGGTCGATGTATTTCTTGTGCAGTATAAGCAGAGATTGCTATTTCAAGACCAGCGATAAAAATATGATTTTTTTTCTAATTCATGGTACAATAAAGTGGCCTGCAGGATGAACCAAAAATGAATGTATAGTGTAGATGTAGGGTTAAAGCTTGACATTATATAGGTGGAGTGGGTCGATTTTGTTGCGCAGTATGATGGTTCCGGTCTATCTGAGGGCAGTGTTGCCAGGTTGTGCTCAGGAGCTCGAGCAAAATGCCTGATATGAGTTCGCAAGAATTCCAACTCACTGTGCGAATGCATAGTTTAGACGTTGGCAATGGCAATAGTCGCCTCTGTTGGCGCACGTTTGGGCAGACATAGGCAAACTCTGAGGGTCTGAGCTTGTCCAGCTTGTAAAACGTGAAGATTCCTCTAGCCGTATTGGTTAGTACAGGCACACAACATCTTTGAAACCAGAGGAACAGTGTGTCACTTGTGATGTTAACCAGAGAGGCTATCGCCGGGCTGATATCAGGAGAAGATGTGTTGGCCCAACGAAACGCACCACGAAAGCACAGACAATTGGATTCGCTTCTTTTTGGCGCGCCAGCGAACGCCGGCTGCGGTCCGAAGAATGAGACAGAACCATGAGTATAAAACAAAGCAATAATATATTCTCAAATATGCTAGAGCACACAAACATGCACACTCAGCAATAATTTAATATATTATGTCAACAATCACAAGATACTCAAGACAACGGCTACATATCAAAGCAAAATACACTCAAAACAACGGATGCAAATAACATGCGCTACAATGCAATCTCATGAATAAAATAACCACGACACTTCTAGACTACAACGTCCTACAAATGCATTCAGACCAAAGTGCTTAGAACAAAGCTTGAAAACAATAACTCAAAGTCCAGCGCCGATTGTCGACCCGCTGCACCAGAGGTTTCTCTTCCAGGGACCCTCGGGTTGATAAATGTCCACGCTTCTATAGGAAAATCGACAGTAACACGTCAGCCACTCACGCGCTGCGACTGCAGAACACGTCTTGCCCCACGGTTTGTTTACACACACTCTTCTCCTTCTTCTAGCACAAGCCTTCAGCCACAGGTGGAAAATCTCTTTATCTCGTGCCCTAAGCATGCTGGCGCAAATAGTTTTCAGCTCCGAGGCCGGGATTCCAGCTCACGAGAGGCTAGTTTCCGAAACATCCACCACGTGCCGCATGACTTTGAACACTCCTCCTTGTTCTCGCTTTTCTCCTCCCATTACCGAGCAGACGGGCTCCGAGAGGAACAGGTACAGTGTAGAACAGGTTTTTCCGATGCCTGCCATGTCAGCAAAGATACTGTATACCACGGAGTCACCCGGCGAGCCCTCTCCCCTTTTCCCCGTCGGAGGAGGAATACAAAAATACATACTGAGGCAAGATGAGGAAGAGACACGCCACAAGAAAAACTAACTGCTGTGCGGAGAGGGGTGAACACACAAAAAAAGAAACGAAACAAAAAAGACTAAGAAGGGAATAAACAGCGCTGGTCTGCGTCGCTGAGATGGCTGTCAATTTTTCCACGTAGAATTTTTTTTTCTACATCTGTTCATAATTTCTTAAACACTAGATTGTGTTTGTATTGATGAAGGTCGTTCTCAATTCTGGATGTTAAAGCAATTTTTAATCACCTTAATAATACAATCTTGTGATAATTCCCTACCTTCAACATGATGTATAGCGGGCAGTTTGGCTGCAATAAATAAACATTGTGCTATAGTGTTGTTTGCGATCTCATTTCATTTTGAGAACTTGTATATTTTCACTCTGCTCAGCTCTGCCGATCTTTGAGCGCGAAAGTTTCCCGCAGCTAAGCGCCAAACCCTGTTATATAAACTGGTGCCAAAGCCGGAAAAGTACAGCGGCCGACGCGTCAGGCGTCTCAGAGTTCAAGAGGCACTAGTTTTTTATACACCTTGTTCTCTCTACTGTAGCCTCTCATTGACGCCAAGAATAGTGAACCTGCCACCAGCCATATTCTTCGCAGTGAGTGAGTTCCTCA
This sequence comes from Rhipicephalus microplus, assembly GCF_043290135.1. Taxonomy (NCBI): domain Eukaryota; kingdom Metazoa; phylum Arthropoda; class Arachnida; order Ixodida; family Ixodidae; genus Rhipicephalus; species Rhipicephalus microplus. Next base: position 7,417,736 of record NW_027464595.1, on the reverse strand, counting down.
CTTTTTCCTCTGAAGTAGTGGATAGCGTGCTTCCTTTCTTCAGGTGCAGATTTTCTCAAATCTTGAAGATTTTCTTACTTGACCTTGGACATTGTTGTGCCACATTATGCTTCGCAGAAGGGATCGGCTAATTCCAGCATGTATTCAATAGACTTCGCTTTCCTGTCTTTAAAGTAAAGTGACAGGCTCAGATGGTAACTTGAATACTTGCTCCCAGATAAGCATCTCTCTAAGCTCCCCATACTCCTGTGCTGTAACTGAAAAATCAATTCATCTCTCAAAATATTCGCTCAGTCAGGCAGCGCACTGCAGAGCCATCTCACCATCAGCTGGTTTTCCCGTCCGAAATTTGTCTACGAAGCCTTTCATAGTTAATCTGAATGGCTTTAGCAAAGCACCTCTCACTATTGCATATTTAGTTTTATTGGTTGATTTCAACCTTCCAAACACACTGAGCACATCGCGACTCAAATAAGTCCTCAAAGCAGTTGCCCATTATTGCTCCGGCCAGTTCTGGCTCCTAGAAATTCTCTCAAATCTGTCAAGGTACACATCGAGGTAGTCCTTTATCTCATGAAATGTCACGAGCAGTTCGCTTGGATTCAAGTGGAAGCTATTATCGTCCCCTTGCTGCTTTCATGTCTAGCCTTGAGGAGAATTTCACTACGCTGCTGCAAACGTAGCCGTCCGAGTTATATGACGTACTGCCGCTCAACTATCTCAACTGCTGTGTGTTCTCACAACTTTCGCTTCTTTGCTTCTCTTCACATTTTCAACTGTCGCTCCTTCGCCTCTCTGTCTTCTTTCACTCTACCTCGTTTTCGTTTTCTTTCTGACTAACCCACTTCCGTAATTTCGCATCAGAAAGACCCATCTTCTCACCAAAAGCAACCAGATTCTTCGAATTCATGGTGACTTTCAAATGAAATTCTAGCCACGTGCACAGAATCTCTGCCTAACTCTGTCTATCGAATCTCTCTCCACAATCGATAGTGAGAACGCCACGCAACACAGAAAACATGTTCTGATACCACTATCAATACCACGAGGCTTCTTCTCCCTACATTGGACGTGCTGCGCACCAAAAACTTGCTGTCAAGGACGCCAGAATAATTGTCTCTGGTCCCGTTAGCAAGAGAGGCAAACGCCGAGCTGATTCCAAGGGTGGACGCATTGGCCCCCTGAAACGCATCACGAAAGCACAGACACTTCAGAATTGGATCTTTTTGGCGCCCCAAAGGATGCCGGCTGTGGTCAAAAGAACGTGGCTGAGCCGATAGTTGATAACAAAGCAAAAAGTTCGGCAGATCCCACGTACCTGGGAATTGACGTTTAGCGAAGCATGCGGAGGTAAGTTGACTGAGTGTGAATTTTTTATTAAACAAAGCATCACTAATTGACGCCAATTATATGTGTGAGCGAATGTTGCAAGCACATACTAATGTTGGAGAGTTGCAGATACGCTTGCACTTGCACAACGATGCCAACTGGAACATGTGTATTAGTACATGTGAAGCTGATATGAAGCGCTGCTGCTTAAGAGGATGCTGGCCCTGGACACTGCTACATAAATCAACTGCAGCGCACGGCAACTAATCGCAATTGACGTTAAATCGACATGACGTTTGTATCAAAGGAATACGTATGTAATGTTTATGAAACTGGGAAGGCAGCACTGCAACCGTTATTGACGTTTCGCGAAGATTGCCGTCTATTTGAAAAGTAGTTGCGTAGCTCTGCTAAAATGCTTTATTGCCACGCAGAGGGCTTGCGCTTGATTCCAGCTGGGACCCTTACATTTATTCTTTGCATTCGTCGGGTCGACGCTACTGAGGTCAGGTATTTTTTGACGCACGAGCGTGAAAATTGCCCATGTGTGTTCTCGTCGTTCCTGGGTAGATACTAAGAGTCAATCTTTTGTGACACATACCCGCATACCAGCGGCGCACACCCGCCCGTGGGTATGTGCCACTGTCTCGGGAGCAGTGTTTGACGACGTCCACGACAGGGTTTTGACATATTTGTCAAACCACCTTACCCTCGCAAGCTGGTATTGGTTCACGCCAAGTTGAGGAGGTGACTACGAGAGCAACCAAATGTAGGCGGCTAGAAAGATAGATAGATAGACAGATAGATAGATAGATAGATAGATAGATAGATAGATAGATAGATAGATAGATAGGTAGATAGATAGATAGATAGATAGATAGATAGATAGATAGATAGATAGATAGATAGATAGATAGATAGATACGCCTAGTGTCACCGAAATTTTCCAAGAATTGCTTCATATTCAAAAATTTTCTTAAATACATCAGAAAAGCACGCAAACATGCTCACTCAGAATATTACAATGCAATATGTCAACAATCTCAAGATACGCAATACAACAGCAGCATAACACAGAAAAATACACCTAAAAAACGGACACAAACAACTTTCGCTACAACGCAATCTCATGCATTAACTATCCAAGGCACTTTTAGGCTAAAGCTTTCTGCAAACGAATCAAGTAAGTCCAAACTACTTGGAACAAAGCTTGAATGCATCTCTTCACTAACTCAAAAGTGCGGCGTTGATTGTCGACCTGCTGCACCCGAGGTTTCTTTTCCAGGGACTCTTGCGTCGTGAAATATCGAGAATCCTATAGGAGAACTTCTTCACGAGTAACACGTACGTAGGCTACTCACGCGCTGCGACTGCAGAACACGTCTTTGCCCGCGAGTGGTATACACGCACTTTTATTCTGCTTCTAACACAAGCCTTCACCCACAGGTGTGAAACCTCTTCATTTCATGCTCCAAGCACGGCAGCGCAAAGCTGTCTTGATTGCCTACTGCTGCTTTCTTCGTTGCTGGCTTGCATGCAGTCGTCTTGAGATCTGGAAATTTCTAGTCATTTCGTGGGCACACCGCACCTCAAGGTTGTGGAAAGGTCAGGACCCTTTCGTAACGTGACGCAACTCTGCATCCTCACGCCTCTTTCCTTCTAGCTTTCTTCAGAGATCATTCCGTGACAGATGCGAGGAGGTTGGTCGGCGTGGATACAGCGCTTTTGAGGGGAAAGGCGATATAACTAAGGAATTCTTTGATGCTTGTATTCTTCTTCGCGCCAATGTTTGTCGCGCCTGTGTGGCGCCTCGATTTCACGCAGTGCTTAGAACTCGCAGGCACGCGCTTTTTAGAGCGCTCGTTTGTGACAGAATGCTCTGTACAATTCCATCATTGAATCTAAGGACTTACCGCAGTTTTTTTCCTCCAAGGAACATGAGCAGCTGGACGATTGCCTTCAAGTACTTCTCCAAGTAGCTTAAGTGTGGGCTCTAATGAAGGTTTCTCTCAATAATTATACAAAAAAACTTCTACATTCTGGCACGAGGAACCGTCTGCCCATTAAGAGCTATGACAAACGGTTCCATTGGTTTGCACGTGAACGCTATTAATGTACATCGTTTCCAAAGAGATCTTGAGGCCTTGTTCGGTGAGGTAGTGCGCCTTCAAGCTCGCGATCTTTTGAAGCCTTGCGCGTATTTTAGGCCGTGTAACAGGCGAGGTCATGAAACGTATGTCGTCTGCGTATCTCTCGATCGTACTTGGCAGGTATTCGATAAGTTGTATGAGGGCGAGAATAAATCGTTTGGCGTTTAGTACTCCATCTTTAGAAACGCCTCGTTAGGTATAGCGTCTTACGGTGAGCCGCCTTTGGTCGACACGAAAATTATTCCGCAGAATGGTAGTTACCCATTTATTGAAAAATGGGCCACCAAGCCCACCTAACTGAAATGCGTCGCTAGTTGTCTCGTGTGGAACATGTGGAACGTGTGCACGTGTGCTTGTGTGCACGTGTGGAACGTGCGGTGTCAAAGGTGCCTTTGACATCGCAAGAAATGCTGCTGATAGTCGTTCATGTGGTCTGTGGGGTTGAATCTACGTAACAGGGCCTTAGAGTTCAGAAAAATATTCTAGTTTTTTAGGTGCTACTCCAGATGACCATAGATAATGCATTCCATTATCTTCCCTACGCAACTGCCTATTGCAATAGGGATGTAGGAGGCAAGTTGAAATGGGGACTTGCCATGCGTTTGTAGTGGTACCAGTCGGCATGTATTTCATTCATTCAAAACGACGCCTTCTTGCCACGAGTTATTGTACAGTCACAGTACTTGTCCCCGCACGGTCTTATGAAAATTGCACAAGACCCGGTGCGATATGTCATCTGGTCCCGGAGCTGAAAAACACCTGCATAAACACTGTGGTTCCTATTGTTCCTCCATGCTAAACGGAAGGCCCATTCGGCTGTCACGGGAGCAGAGGTTGGCATTTCCGGCGACAGAATCTGGACAAACCACTTTATTGGCAATCCTCGCGTAAATATTCTTTGTAACTTCAATGACTTGTCGCTTCTGAAAAATTGTCCCCACCTTGAAGAGAAAATGCTGTTCAGGATAGCAGCGCGAACCACTCACTGTTCATAAGACATGAGAAAGAGGCGTCGGGGGTCTTTTGCGTGGCAAAATGTCCCCCGCCGTTCAGAGCCAAACCTGTGCACACGACGCTGACTTATCTTTTCCATTCGCTTGGTTGTCCTCAGGTCATGTATGGACTTAGCAAGCCAATTTTCTCATTGCGTACGGCGGGAAAGCACTCAAAGTTATTTCAATTTTGTATCGAAATTGTGTGGCTTGGAAGAAATCACTATCGGGCATGTTGCGTCTTCAATCGTGCACTTCAGTGCTTGGTGTAGCCCACCGGCTAAGTGCGCTTGGCATACATCTTTCATATCACATTTGAAACAAGTCAAGTTAGTCATTCCGACGGTCTTCAGTAGACAAGATGTAGAGAGCCATTTTATGTGAAGATAGGTAAAAAAGGGTCACTTACGCCTGTTTTTAATTACCAGACGACCACGCAATACACCAGATAACAGAGCTGCAGATCCGAGGCCGTAATACTTCTTGTAGAGCGGCTGGAGACAAAAGTAAGATGAAAGCAGCTACCATTTATCACACCTCGAAGAAACATAGGACTGCCGTACTTTAGGAGAGAAAGCCTTGCTGGGAAGCAAAACTTACCAGTATTCGCCCTCTTGTGTTTCTCCTTGTGTTTCTCTACTCCATATAATGCATACTGAAAGCTAAGAGCAGGATCTATGAAGGAGCTCACACTGTAAATATATGTTCTAAAATTTGTGATTGAAAAGTACTGGAAATGTGTATATGAACACCATTTAGAGTTAACGTTAGTTCTCTCTGTTTAGATCAGACGCACGTGCTGATTACCTTGGAAAGCAGCAGTTGGCTATAGCAGATAAGTGAGTTCACTCCAAATATATAAGATAATTTTTCTCCAAGCCTTATTTGTTGAAAACGTGAGACTCGTACCCCGATAATATTTCAGATTTTATTATGTTGAGCTCACCAATGACGATGATGGGAAAACTGTTAGTGTGCATAAACTAACAAAAATTATATAGGCGTGGTTTGGGCCCTCTCACACTCCACTGCATTAACGACACTGCCTTACCTTCTGATCGAAAAAGAAAGCGTGTTTGCTAGCTACATCTTTACTCAAGAGATTCAAGTACTGGGCTCAAGGCGTCGAATATTTTGAGCGCACACTGTGCAGGAGGTGTCCCCATGTAAACTGAGAACTTTTGAATGGCGCCAAACAGAGAACAAAGCATGGGGAACAATTGATTATGAGCTCTTTGTACGTCATCAGTGGCGCATAAATTCTCCAAAGGGGGTGTCATTTCTTGAGGTCCCTTGACACGTATGTGGTTTGGAAGTGCACAGGCCTTTTATTTGGGCAAAGATCCCTATCCACCGGTGTCTTTGAGCTGATTGATGCTATGACAGTATGACTTTGTGGAGGCGCATTGCAGTAGGCGCTGTCATTTAGAGCTTAACCTTTTTAGGTCCAAAGATGACGCTTCCGCCCACGCCGACCTCGAACAGTTTCTCCAGTTTTTTTGTTAGTACAGTTGTCCTTCGCTATTTCTTTGAGAACAGTACACTTTTTATTAATTAGAGGACAGTCTTTCGACGAGGCAGCATGAGAGTCATTGCAGCTGGGGCACTTAAGAACAGTGTAGAGCAGCAGGTCTTTTTCACGTATGGTTCAGCGCACTATTGGCATGTTAACGAGTTTGGACACCCGCCCTTGATGTGTCCTAACTTGTATGACTGATGACATTTTGAAGCGTCTTTTGTACGTATTGGTGGAGAAGGTGTCGGATATGTTTGGATTTGACGTAGGATAGTATGGAATTACTTTTGAATATCACTTTCAGAAACCACGTCTGGCCATGACCGCGCATTAGCGTGAGTACGATGCCCATAATTGTCGTTTGATTAAGGCGTGTAGATACACGTTGGGAACTGCAACATCGATGTCGTAAACGACACCGTGTCTGGATGTATTATTCATAAAAATAAAGGGATGCACAATGATTCCGCATAGCTCCGTGATTTGCCGTATTTTTAGGAACACATTCGTATAGAACACGCCTAGGCGAGAATATTTTCCGGTGTATTGATTCTAATGTCTTTAATGACATTTGACACTACACATTGTAGGTAAGCGGATAGGGCTTGCCTATTCAGCAATATTATGTCTCCTGAGTATTCTAGTATGAAGATGCTGACGTGCGGTCAACGTTCAAGCCTTGGCTGCATAGTCACTGTACAAGTAGAGTTGAGTAGTCACGTTGAAGAGCTTACTTTTCACCCTCTTACTCAGGAAGGGGGTAAAATTGTCATCTGTTGAGTCATCTTCCGGGGATGAGTACAACTTTCTGTCCTTGGTGTTACCGAGGAAGCTTCCTCGTTTCCTTTCGTAGAGATCCGTGATGTCTTCTGGCCAGGCGGGCTTCTGGAAGGCTCCGCGTCCAAGGCCATAAGGTGGGGAGCCCAGGCAACATAAAGTACTGTAAATTTCAGTAAAATAGCAGAGAGCATCAAAATAAGCCCTACGTGATAATAACAAATTTTATAATTGCAGGTCCATGACCGCCACGGGTGCGCTAGACACAGGTATCGATAATTTTTACACCTACTAAAAATGGCCTTCATCAGAATGTCACTAAATCGATGCGAGTAAGTGAATTGTTGATACTTTACATCTCATACCTACTGACGCTATTATTGCAAAAATTAAGCAACTTTGAACTTTTTCCTTGAATGAGGTTGTCCAGGTCACGTGAAGACCACTACTAAAGGGAAGTGTCATCTGTTGGTTAGCATTGATGTTCTCACGTCGAACAAATTTTGTTGAGTGTCCGCACCAGCTTCACCGACTGAGTCTCCCATGGGAAATGCCTGTCAGGCTGCCTCCGTAGAGCTCTTCCGGAATCTCAACGCTCGCGCTAAAACTGAACGCGCTGCATGGCAAATGATGGTCTTTTCATAAAGCCAAAGGCATCTATGCTTGCGCTAACGGGAGCACATACGGCACCATCTGGACATAAATAGTTAAAGCATATCCAAGGAGAGAATGATAATGAGTAGGGTGAAGTGTCCGTTCAGTCGTCCGTTCATTATTTATTTATTTATTATACCCTCAGGGTTTTCACATTACATATTACATCATGCGTGTGCACTTCCGTCTGTTCATCTGTGCATGCGTTCGTACGTCCGAGCGTCTGTCCATCTGTCTGCCTGTTCGTTCGTCCATCCATCCATCCATCCATCCATCCATCCATCCATCCATCCATCCATCCATCCATCCATCCATCCATCCATCCATCCATCCATCCATCCGTCCGTCCATAAGTCTGTCTGTCTGTCTGTCTGTCTGTCTGTCTGTCTGTCTGTCTGTCTGTCTGTCTGTCTGTCTGTCTGTCTGTCTGTTCAACTCTATCACAGTTATTCAATCATATGAATTGCGATACTCCCCATAGGCTCCTTGTATCAAAGTCCGAAAAAAACATTGGCTCAAATGGCAGAATTGAGTAGACTGTAGGGCCATCTCTTGACAACAAAACTAACTGGAAAACGCAATATTTTGTGTTCTTTCTGTTTAGCAAGATTGTGAGCGCCGCCGCTACCTGCCAAACAGCAAGGCAGCGCCTGCATTCTGTTCTTAGGTGAATTAGTGCCTAAGTGTGCTGGACATGTTACTTTGCCGCAGTGGTGAAGACGTGATAAAAAACAGAGGAGCTGCTTGTTCTCTTAATGTTGTGCCTTTTTTTTCACGTTTTTCGTATTGCGCTAGAAGTAACGTGGCTGTAAGTGAAATGTTCGTGTGGTACACGGCTAGAACAGCGTAATTAACGGTGCAACGAAGTCGGTAGTTTATCAGATTAATATGACGAGCCCGCGACGTTTATATTTCGGCCAAATAGTGAGCGGCAGGGCGTGATGCAAGCGGGATGCAGCGTTTGTTGATGCGGGTTGATCTAACCTGTGAGTGTGTCGATGGCAGCAGACAACGTTGCCCCAGCAGCAAACGCCAGTGCTTTGGAAAGACAACACGTATATAACACCTGAAGAGAAAAGAACGCTTGCAGTGCTAGTTGCAAGTAAATAGCAATGATCAATGTTCCCACTTTCTTGTCATCGGCTTTCATAACTTTTTGGTATCCCAGCCGGTGTCTCATTGATTTTGCTATTAGTGGAATTCAACCGCTGCGTGCAATACAAAGCGGCCGATTCGCAGTAAGTACTTATCGGTACTGTTGTGCTTTGGTTTGCACTCTACCGTATCTGTGTCTTGTTTGTGCGGCCATCACTCTCGTCGTGTTAGTAAGACACATCGTGAACCACAGAATGGAACAGTTGAAAGGATTCGTCAAACTTCCCGTGAGCAATTCATCTCAAGCGCACATTTTGAAGCGAGAAAACGAGGAGTAACAGAAATAACCAGGGCGCAGCGTTAAAACCACGGTAGCACAAAATTTTAAGCGCCACCTTCGACGAAATAAACCATTACGCTTTCGCCCGGCTTCGATTACGCATTTGCAGAGAGAAAACAGCTGACAGCGCCGGCGGGCACCGTGCAAGCTAAGGTCATTATTGAGGCGACAACGCCGGTGTTGAATGCGGCGTTGAGCAGCCTAAAAAAAGCGAACGCACAAGTGGTCATGCAGCGTTTCGTATTGTCGCTCCCAGATGGCGCGACGATCGGCTTACTTCCGTTAGGTCGGCAAATAGCGTGTCTGGGTTTCGGAACGCAGTTTCGCAACTAATCTAAATGAATAACTCTGATTTCTAAGAGACAGCGGCATCTATTGTAGGATAAAGGCAACGGTACTGGCCACGCCAAAACACAAGGCAGGACGACCAACCAGGTGAGAGCTTCGCCCCTGAAACCACTCACTGTCCAGTAATATTCACAGCTGCACCATGAAATACAAACCAGGATCCAGTCACTACTGCTGTGTCTCCTTGTCTAGTTGGGTTCGCTGTTGCGTCTGACGGCCTCAAACAGTTTCTCATGTTCTTGCTTCCTCATGTTCTTGCTTCCGTCCGTCCATGCGTCCATCTGTGTCACCGTCCATGCGTCCATCCACCCGTCCTTGCGGGCGTCTGTTCGTTCGTCCGTCCCTGCGTTCGTCCATGCATCTGCCCCTGCGTCCGTTCATGCGTCCATCCATGCATCTGTCTGTGTGTCCGTTCGTCCATCTATTCAATACTCCAAGTACCACCATCTTGCATCTTTTTATCATATATTCACCATATAGAAGCACCGCCATCCTGCGGATATTCCAAGGACTAAACAAGAGCTGGCACACGCACACTTTCTTACGGCTTGCGCTTCCGGTCTACTTCCCTCCTTTAACCACCTCGAGTTCATGGTATATACTAGTTCACTGTATTCATGGCACTGCGGCTCAACGCTCGCTAAACCTTTCTAAAACTAAGGAGATTACACCCAGCGAGTATAACGTAGCAACTCTTTCTTGTCAGATAGTGCTAAATGAACATGCCACTGGCTGCTAACGGGGAATGAGAGACAGGAACACTCAGTTTTTAGTTAACGCGCACGCCGAGAACTTTTAGGGACGAAGCTTTTTATAGCAACACCAATTCATCCCTCGTAGCTATTTTAGTATGTAACAAGTATAACATTATGACCTCCAAGGTGGTGCCGGTGAGAGATTTCTTCTGTGCGTTGTTGAACAATAAAAAATAGTCCCCAATGTACATGCCAATGGCTGCTAATAGGGAATGAGAGACAGGAGCATTCGGATTTTAGTTAACGCGAACGCTGCGATTCCCATTAGCAGCCATTGTCATGTACATTGAGCACTATCTGAAAAGAAAGGGTTGCTACGTTATACTCGCTGGGTGTAACCTCCTTAGTTTTAGAAAGGTTTAGCGAGCGTTGAGCCACAGTGTCATGAATACAATGAACTAGTATATACCATGGATGAATTCGAAGTGGTTAAAGGTGGGAAGTAGATACGAAGCGCAAGCCCTAAGAAAGTAAAAGCCGAATTCTCCTGTCTCTCATTTCCCATTATCAGCCATTGGCATGTACACTGAACACTATCTGACAGGAAAAGGTTGCTACGTTATACTCGCTGGGTGTAACCTCCTTAGTTTTAGAAAGATAAGCGAGCGTTGAGCCGCAGTGCCATGAATACAATGAACTAGTATATACCATGAACTCGAGGTGGTTAAAGGTGGGAAGTAGACCCGAAGCGCAAGCCGTAAGAAAGTATGCGTGTACCACCTCTTTTTCAGTCATTAGAATTCCTGCTGGATGGCGGTGCTTCTATATGGGAAATATATGATGAAAAGATGTGAGATGGTGGTACTTTGATTGTTGAATAGATGGACGAATGGACACACAGACAAATGCATGAATGAACGCATGAACGGACAAAAGCGCGGATGCAGGGACGAACGCAGGGGCAGACGCACGAACAGACGCACGAACAGACGCACGCACGGACGGGCGGATGGACGCATGGACGGTCACACAGATGGACGCATGGACGGAGGGAAGCAAGAACGAATGGTCAGGCGAATGCTTTGCCCCACTCTCCAACATTCACTCCGTGGGTATACTGCCAATTTTTTATTGTTCAAAAAAGCATAGGAAAACTCTCCCACCAGCACCACCTTGCAGATCAAAATGTAGCACTGGATGCACACTACGACTACGACTACGACTACGAGGGACGAACGGGTGCCGCTTTAAGGAGCTTCGCCCCTAAAAAAATGGTACACTTTGCAGCCCTCTGCTCTGGCTTGGATTTACTTGTGGCTGCGTTTACCTTACCTCGAAAATATGCGCATGGTAACAGCGTCATCATCTGTGCACAGCTACAGGAAACATGCGCGAGCCCTGTAAACCAAGCTTGTTAAGCTTTGTGCACCACGAATCATCTGTTTACCCCTGAAAACGAAGCCATGATCGACAATATACGTCTGCCATATTCTCTTTACATATATTTATAAGAAATAGGGCAATTTTAGGAATGAATGAGTTAAATAATGCAGGCCGCCGTCTGGAAAGATTCGCAATGGGCGGCTCTTGCTTCAGCAGACATCGCCGTCTTGCCTAAGATACGAGAGAGAGAGAAAAACGAGAAAAAAGGAAAGCAAGTAGGTTAACCAGACGCTAGAATCCGATAAGCTACCCTACACTGGGGCTGGGGAACAGGGGGTTGAAACAGAGAGAGAGTTAAAAATACGCCTGACCTGCGCGGTAGGCGCAGCACAGTCATAGCGAAAGCTAGAAGAGCGGCCTTTCACAGCCTTTTCAAAACACTCATTGGGTATTTACAGGAAGCAAGCTTGCTTGGAACCCACTACGGCATTATTAATGAACTCTTTGGTATTATGCTGGCATTCGCTTTGCTCGTTTTCTTCATTCTTTTGAGAAGCGTGAATCCGCTAAACACTCGCAAGGAATTTTGTGCTAATCGTCCATGCAGTGACTGACGACGATGAAGAATTATGGCTGAAGTGTGTATGCACCATAGTTAATAGGGGAACAAGAACAAGCTTTTGTGGGGGTTTGGAGCGTCGGACGGCCCACACGTTATGCTATTCGCATTGTGGGATGACTGGTTATCGTTTCGCTGTTGTCAAACGCTTTATAGGTTGTATTATCGCGATTGATTTCCCGACATCAAGCCTGCCTAAGGTAAGTTTGACAACAATTCAGAAGCAGCGGTGTAGCTCCGTGGCAGAATACTGGGCTGGCACCCAGCGCACCGGGGTTCAAGTCCGACTGTGTCAATGCAAGTTTATTTTTTCTATCCTATTTTTGCACGATGTTGTTACGGACAACGGCGGTGGACAAAAACGAGTGCGCGTGACCCGAACAGTGATCTCATAACATATATATATAGCTATCTATCTATCTATATATATATATATATATATATATATAGTTTGTTTTAGACCCATCATTTCCCCTGTCTCAAATTGCACTTAATTGCCTGCATCGATGCCTGCTCCGATATACTTCTTTTGCAATTTTTGGCTTTTCTTTCTATATAACTTTTTTTCAGTCCAAAATTACTTCGCGTTTGAAAAACCATAAGCCTTTTACTTAAGATCCTGTCGCCCGGTTCTAGGCTGATCCCTCTTTGTGGGTGTGCGCCAGAGTAACAAGGAGGATCATTATCATCGTCAACATCATCTGTAAAATAAATAAAAGCAAGAAACTGACACTCAGGCATACACAAAATGTCCACTCAGAGGCGTTTCGACAGCACAGTAATTCGCAAAGCGCCCAGTAGTGCTTGCACGGCCTTCGTCGTGATGATCAATCATGATGATGGCGCACTTTACTTTTAAATGCGCAGCATTTCTTAGCCAACTTCGGCGACTTTCAGCGTATCTATCTATCTATCTATCTATCTATCTATCTATCTATCTATCTATCTATCTATCTATCTATCTATCTATCTAATGATCTATCTATCTATCTATCTATCTATCTTTCCGCGTAGGTTTGGGTGCTCTCGTGGTCACCTCCATAACTAGGCGTGAACCAAAATTAGCATGAGAAAGTAAGATGATATGACGAATAGGACGCGCTGGTCAAGACATGAATAAGATCACAATGCCGTCACGTTCGTCATCAAACGCGTCCCGTCAGACAATGGCACATACCCACGGGCGGGTATGTGCCGGTGGTTTGCGGGTGCCACGGGTGATTGACACTTAGTATCTAACCAAGAATGATGAGAACACACATGGGCAATCTTAACGTGCGAGAGTTAAGAAATAACCAAAATAGGTAGCTCAACCCGACAAGAGATAGAGAGAGAAACGTTTTATTTTAAGCATAGAAAAATGTCAGGTGGGGCTCTCAGTCCAGAGCTCCAACAGCCGCTGATGCGTCCAGCGGGCGCTGGTTCAGCGGGCGCTGGCCACTCGGGCTTTCCTCACGCAGCATGGCCTCCCAGTCTTGTAGGGTAGGAATAGGAGAGGAGTTGGCAGAGCGCCTGGCCTGCGGACGCTGACATTCCAGCGTTACGTGATATAACATCGGTACCACTCCACAGCCAGGGCATTTATGAGGCTAAGAAGTGGGACGGAGGATGTGGGTGAAATAGAGGTTAGGAATTGTGTTCGCCTGCAGTTGACGCACCGCCGTTGCATCTTCTCGTGTAAGCGTGTGGTGTAATGGAGGGTACCGTATGCGTTCTCGTCTATAATAATCTAGAGTGTCTCGATATTCTAGAAGTTCTGTGTTTGTGTCCTCCTCATCTGGATCGGACAGCTCTTCCTCTGGATCCCGGTTAGTGAGTGCTCGGGTAGCTGCATGAGCGCAGTCATGACCGTGAGAGAGGCATGCCCAGGGGTCCAGACTACTCGTAACCTGTGCGGTGTGTGGAATGTGGTGTTCAAAATTTGGTGTGTGTGCTGTAAGAAAATACCCCGTTTGAAGGCACGGCAGGTATTCATTGAGTCTGTAAAGATTGAAATAACATCTGCGTGACTAAGGTTTATGGCAGCGTGGGAAATCGCCAGAGTGACGGCACACTCTTCACCTTCAGATATGTTCTTTGTAGGTACGCTGATTGAGGCGACTACGTCGTGATCATTGTTCACCACTGCTCCAACTGTAAAACTGTGGGAGTGGTGTCTAGCGGCGTCGCAGTATAAGAGAGTGTTCGGAGGAGACTGATTTATGAGGCGCATGAGGTTTTTCACACTTGCGCGCCGGCGCTGAGTGTTGCGCTCAGGGTGCATATTGCGTGGAAGTGGCGCGAATGTTTTTCTAGATCGGAAGTCAGTGCGTAGCTGTTTCCCTGGTGCGCTGTCCCCACATAGATTCGGAGGGTACCCTAGCCTGACGAGTAGTCGCTCTCCCACTTGGGTGCTGCGGAGTCTTCGTAGCTGACTATTACGTTGTGCCTGGGTTAGTTCCCTCACGTTGTTGTGTACACCCATGACTAGAAGACGGTTGGTGGATGCGTACGTTGGTAGTGCAAGCGCCGCCTTGATTGCTCTACGGAAAAGAATGTCCAGTCTTCTCTATTTTGCAAGCGTTAGGGTTTGAAAGACACGTGGTAGGTGATGCGACTTACTATGCAAGCATTAACTATATGCACAATGTCTTGTTCCTGAAGTCCATGCCTTCGGTTGGTGATGCGGCGGATCATATGCGTAATTTGAGAAAGTTGATGTTCTAATATTTTAATTGAGTGTGTGGCCTTAAGATCAGCTTGTATATGAAGGCCAATGACGCGGAGTTTCTGTACGCAGGGAACCACATGGTCTTCTAAGGTGACTGTGATTTACGGGCTGTTGTCGAGCTTTCCATGGAGACGACGAATGAGTAAAAGTTCCGACTTATTTGCAGAGCACGTTAGACCACCTGCTCGTGTGTATGCTTGAACAGTATTTACTGCTCCTTAGAGGGCATCTTGTATTTGTCCGTCTGAGCCTTTGGTCACCCTTATAGTGACGTGATCAGCGTATAAAGTATGTCGCAGGCTTAGAATGGTGGCGAGTAGAGGCGGTAACTTAGCCATGGCGATGTTGAAGAGTGTCGGGGATAACACCGGTCCTTGTGGCATGCCTTTACCCGCGAGCTCATTGATGCCACTGCGAAGAGAGCCTAATCCTATGATTGCCGTCCTATTTGTTAGGAATGCTTTCACATAGTCGTAAACTCTTCGTCCACAGCGTGTGGACGCAAGATTCTTCAGTATTAGTTCATGCGAGACGTTTTCAAACGCACCGCGGGTGTCCAAGGCAAGCAGAGCTCTAGTTTGCGTAGAACTGAGCCTGTCCATTACTTCCTCTTCTAGTTGGAGAAGTACGTCTTGCGTTGAAAGATGGGCCCAGAACCCTTACAGTGTGTCCGGAAAAAATCCCTGGGCCTCAAGATATGGTTGCGGTCTTTGGAGGACGACATGCTCCAATAATTTACTGAGGCAAGACGTCAACGAGATCGGTTGCAGGTTTCCAAGCTCTAGAGGTTTGCCGAACTTAGGAATTAGTGTTATTTTGGCATGTCTCCATTCTTTGGGTAACGTCTCGGATTTCCAGTGATTGTTGTAAAAATCCGTGAGCCGTTCTAGATCTTCGTCGTTGAGGTTTCGTATGTGGGAGTATTGAATGTAGTCTTTCCCTGGCGCTGTGTTGCGCTTGATATTCAGAAGGGCAACTTGAACTTCGTGCACAGTGATATCAGCATCCAGTGGTGAAGACTCTGTATATGGGTAGTTTTTATATTTTGCTGATGGCCTGCAGCGATGTACTTTTCTTGAAGCGTCTGCAAGATGCTGTTGTCGTCCCAATCCTGCTGATGAAGAAGTGTTTGGATGGTACTGCTCATGTAGAACCTGGTGCTTTGCGGGTCAACAAGGGCTCTTAGTATGGCCCAAGGGCGCGCAGTGCTTAGTGTTCCATTAGGTGACTTACAAAAGTTGTGCCAATTGTTCGGCTTGCAAAGTCAGTTGAGCAATGCGAAGTTTAAGCTTGTGATTGTGTCTCGGCATACGCCAGTGTTTTATGAGGCTTCTGCGTGCTTCGCACAGGAGTAGAAGGGACTGGTCGACATCTGGAATCGCGGTTGTAGTGCTTATCCTCTTGGTTGCTTGATGAAGGTCAGCTTGCAAGCACTGTAGCCATTCATTTAAAGGTATCCCATTGTTGTCTGTCTGAGCGAGTTGTTTTCTAAATGTATCCCAATTAGTGAGACATACCTTCCGCTCTGGAGAACGGGGGTAGGAGATGTGCAGTGTAGTAAAAATGATGCAATGATCACTACCTAACGTTTCATGTAAATTTGACCAGTTATAATTGCTTAGTCCTCTTACAAAGCTTAGGTCAGGGCACGTATCTCTGGTTGCGCTGGTTCCAATTCTGGTTGGCTTTTGCGGATCTGTGAGCAGTGTGTGTGATTGCAGATGAGGCGTTCTAACTTGGTACATTTACGCGTGGCCGATAGGTATCCCCATGACGTGTGTGGGGCGTTAAAATCTCCAACCACTACAACTTGTTCCCCTATCTTGCACGTTTCCGCAACAAGTTACCCGAAGTTGTCCCTCCTAGATTTAGGGGAGCTGTAGATGTTTAGTATAAACAAGCTATGCTGACTGCGTTTCTGGGGAATAATTTCAACAAGCACAAGTGGAATGAATGACGTCAGTGTGTGTTCTATAGCTGTCAAGTGTTTGGATACGAGTAGTGCGACAAGTGATGGTGTTTGTTGATCTGTGTATGTATGAAAGCCCGAGAGGCTAGGTGTGCAGTGCGTCTCCTGCAGAGCCAAGATATCCGGAGGGTGCGCGTAAATGGTAGTGTAATGTTGCAGGGAGCTCCTCTTTCGTCGAAACTCCCTGCAGTTCGACTGCCACATGGTGAAGGCAGGACTAGGGGAGCCCATCTTGCTCTTTTTGGACTGTGTCCTAAGTTAAGAGTGATGGGCGGATGTAAGGGTGGGGCCATTCGGTCAGACGTTTGGGGTTTGTAGCTAGTGGCAATGAGTCTTGGGACTCTGTTCTAAATGACGCAAAGCTTTCTTGTATGTGCTGCTTTAGCTCTGTTACAAGTGCTTGGGTATGGGCCTTTAACATATCCCTAAGTTCTGCACAGAAATCAATAATTGCCTTAGTGATCAAGCTGGTTACTTCAGTTTTAGGCGAGTCTCTCAGTTTTGTGAGGGCATCTTGCAGCTATTGCTTAGAACAGTTATGTGCGTTAGATGTTAGAGGTACGTTGGGGTGGTTGTGTGATGAGGGCGGATGGAAGGAATCAGGTAAAAAAGATTTCAGGCTGGGAGGCCCCACTGCCTAACTCACCTTAGCTGGAGGCGTCTGTCCAGTGGGCGCTGGCTTCTTTGCTGGTGGCGATTCTGGTCTCTCCGCACTCACGGCTCTGTTCTTTTGGGGGATCAGTCCCAGGGTGGTGGTGCTGGTTTTGAATGTGGTTCCGGGCATGTTGTTTAGGGATTCCAAGGCACTGTCCTAAGGCTTCCCTCTGCTCTTGGATTGGCTGCGCCTCGTTCTGGACCTGGGCCGGTGTCCCTTGGGTGGTTATGTAGGTGGTGGTACTAATGCGTTCTCCTCCAGTGCTTTCTTGATGTAATGCTTGTTTGGAGGTTTATGTTCTCGCGCAGGATATTTGGGGTGCGTAGCTATGTGGTCACCCTTGCAGTGGAAGCATTGAGTTGTACAGTCGTGCTCCGGCGCTGGTGTCTCAACTCCACATGCTTGGCATCGGCGTTTTGTCAAGTGCAAAGAACATCTATCACCAAACACCGCATCCTAATCAATCAATCTGTTAGACCTATTTGCCAGCACCCGTGCCAAGTGTCACCAAAAGAGAGAGGTCATCAGAGGTGAAGTTGAAGAAATGTTCAGGGACGACATAATTCGACTTTCGGCCAGCCCATGGGCCTCACCTGTAGTACTGGTAAAGAAAAAGAACCAGACCTTACGCTTCTGCGTTGACTACCGAAAATTCAACGTCGTCACAAAGCGGGATGTCGATCCCCTTCCAAGGATCGATGACACCCTTGACAGACTACGAGACGCGAAATCCTTCTCCTCTCTAGACCTTAAGAGCGGATACTGGCAGATAGAGGTGGACGAACGAGATCGCGAGAAAACTGCTTTCGTGACCCCAGATGGGTTATTCGAGTTCAAGGTAGTCCCATTCGGCCTGTGTTCCGCACCCATCACATTTCAGCGGATGATGGATGCTGTGCTGTCAGGGTTAAAATCGCAGTCCTGCGTTGTTTATCTCAATGACGTCGTGATCTTTTCGGCCACCTTCGATCAGCATGTGGAACGACTACGGATTGTGCTCGGAATAATTAGTTCAGCAGGGCTGACGATAAAAGTCCAAAAGTGCCATTTTGGTTTTCATGAACTGCTTTTCCTCGGTCTTGTGGTTAGCTCTGAAGGCATTCGACCTGACCTCGAAAAGACAGCAGCTGTAGAAAGGTTTACTAGACCGACGCATAAAAGGGCTGTGAGACGATTCTTAGGACATTGTGCCTATTGCAGAAGATTCATCAAAGATTTTTCGAAGATTGCGGAACCACTAACCCAACTGTCGAAAGAAGACACGCCTTTCACCTGGAGAAGCGAGCAAAAAACGCGTTCAATGAGCTACGACAGCGACTCCTCAACCACCCCGTCCTGGCACATTTTCACGAAGAAGCCGAAACAGAGATTCACACTGATGCAAGCAGTTTGGGACTAGGTGCCGTCCTTGTGCAGCTGCGAAACGGAGAGGAAAGAGTGGTCGCGTATGCTAGTCGCACTCTTTCGAGAGCTGAAATAAATTTTTCGGCGAAGGAAAAAGAATGTCTGGCGGTAATGTGGGCCATACAGAAATTCCGAGCGTACTTATATGGTAGACCATTTCGAGCAGTGAGCGACCATCACTCGCTGTGCTGGCTTGCAGGCCTAAAAGACCCTTCTGGGCGACTTGCTAGATGAAGCCTCAGGTTTCAAGAATACGACATAACAGTCGTATACAAGTCGGGTCGCAAGCACAGCGATGCTGATTGCTTGTCACGCGCATCAATGGAATCTGCACCTGTGGAAGATGGAGACAAATTTCCGTTTCTCGGGGCTGTCAGCACCGCAGACATGACTGAATATCAACGATCTGACGTGGAGTTGCTTAAACTAATCAAGCATCTGGAAGGGCAACCCATGCGTGTTCCTCAAGTTTTCGTCCGAGGATTGTCCTCGTACCTGATGAGAAACAACGTTTTATACAAGAGAAACTTCGAGCACAGCAGGGAGAAATTCCTACTCGTCGTTCCTTCGGCCTTGTGACCCGAAATCCTGAAAGCCTGCCACGATGACCCAGCAGCAGGACAGCTCGGATTGAGTAGAACATTGGCTCGCATCCGCACCAAGTCCTACTGGCCAAAGTTACTGGATGCTGTACAGCAATATGTAAAGACATGTAAAGAGTGCAAGACACGCAAAACCCCTCCATTAAAACTTGCAGGACTTCTCGAACCAATCGAACCACCTCAATCTCCGTTTTAAAAAGTAGGAATGGATCTACTTGGTCTATTTCCCACGTCATCAATGGGCAACCGATAGATAGTATTGGCGACAGACAACTTAACTCAGTATGCCGAGACAGTCTCTTTCACCAGGGGCACGGCTATAGAAGTCGCTAAATTTTCCGTCACTAACATTGCACTACGGCATGGTGCCCCAAAGGTGGTTATCACGCATCGAGGAACTGCATTCACAGCCAATCTGACGCAGTCCATTATGAATCTTACCCACACATGTCATAGGAAAACAACGGCTTACCACCTCCAAACGAATGGGCTAACCGAGCAACTTAACAGAACTCTAACCGATATGTTGTCCATTTACGTTGACTTGGAGCACGATACGTGGGACAAGATACTGCCGTACGCCAATTTCGCTTACAATACTGCTGTGCTGGAGACTACTAAAGTGACACCATTCCAGCTAGTCTATGGTCGAATAGTAACTACACCGTTAGATGCAATGCTGCCTGTAGGCGACAACACAGAGCACAAGCCTGTCATCAGCGAATTCATTCAGCGAGCCGTAGAAGCACTGCAGTGGGCGTGACATCACATAAAACAACAACGCGTGGATGCAAACCGTTACAATCTTTGTCGGAGAAGAGCCGACTACTCACCAGGCGACCGATTTTGGATTTGGACTCCCATGCTGACGCCTGGCCTTTCCGAAAAGCTCATGCGCCGCTATTTCGGCCCTTACCGAGTCCTTCGTCACGTCAGCTCCTTGAACTACGAGGTGTCACTGGAAGGACAAGCGAGCTCATCAAGAAGCTGAAGGAGGACAGAAATCGTGCATGTAGCCAGAATGAAGTCATACTATGACAGGCAATAAACATCGTACTATACACACCCGATCATGAGGAATACCTATTTCTCCAATGAAAACCACGCATTCAGACCATCTCAGCAACACTGCTTTTACGCATTGAGACAATGCGTTTTTTGAGAAGGGATAATGATGCAAGGCAAACGCAGAATTCAGTCTACGTGCGCTAGTTCGTGCGTCCCCCGAAAGACCAGCAGCTTGATGATGAAACAAAAAAAGGTCGTGACGGTGCGCACCTCCACAGCACGGGATTTTGATGAAAAAGAAAGGGTGCACTGCTCGAGGGCTTTCTCGGAGATTTATCCCCTTTTGCTGATCACCTGTTAGAAACGCTGCTACAATTTCCTTTACTTTTCGGGCACAAGTCAGCCCCAATAAACAGTTATTCGTACAATATTTGGATTTTACGCAACAATGTAGTCCTCAAACCTCCTTCAATTACGGAACCTATTCTGTTGTTCTCCCAGCACCCCCTCAATCTTCACCTGTGCCTGTGGTCTTTACAATCTGCATCACCAGCCTGTACACTACTGATGTCACTGTTATAAGACGGTAGTGGTTTATATCGGCTTTGTCTTCCTTTTTTTATAGACCTTGCTCAACCTGACTATTTTCTACCCTTCGAGAGCTCCAACATTCATTATTTCTTCGGTCGCTGCCTCTCTCATTGTTTGCTTAGAGTTTGGTCCTAGCTTCTTTATTAGTATGGTTGATATGCCCTCAGGGCCTGTTGATGTGCTATTGGAAAAGCTTTTCTCTGCTTCTTCCCGCTTTCGTCCCAGTGAAGCCACTGAGTTAATTGGTACATCCTCTTTTCCTACGGTGCATGCAGTGCTGTCTTGATGTTAAAATGTTTCCGTCATCATTGTTTTTAAATATTCCGTTGCCTTATCCCCTTCCAGTCTGATTCTTCAACTGTAGCTATAAACCACTGTTTCATTCTTGTCTTATTACTCAGAGAATTGAGATTGTTCCAAAACATTGCAGCTGCCTTTCTATCTTTTTTGCTTACTTCGGCCATTCATTGGACCCCTTCTTCTTATCTTGTCACTGATCAAATCGTACGCTTCCCTTCTTCAGCTCAAAAAGTTATCCAATTTCCTTTTGACACCATCTTCCGCTTCACCCACCTGTTTAGCATACCTGTGTTTCCTGGAGGCTTCCTGATATCTTACTACGGCTCTCTTAACTTCGTCATCTCACCAGCTTTCGGGCTTGTGTCTGCTTTTTCCGGCTGATTTTAGTCGTACCTCAGCACGCTATAATTCAAACAATCAAACTAGATTTGTGTACGTCCACTCATTTTTGGTGTCCTCGGCGATCATTGTTTCAATCTCTTTAGTTGGTATTGCAGAGTAAGTCTTAGGCACAGACTCAGCCTCCGCGAACACAGTGCTGGCGTCTGGAAAGCGGGAAGGGTTAGCCATGTAGGCGTGATCGCGGGCCCCGGCATGAGCCGCCTCGTTTGCCTCCAGCCCTTTGTGCGCAGGAACCCATGTTACACAGGCGAACGCCATCTGAGTGCTCTGGCGCTTCAATATCTGAATTGCTTGGTTAGACACTTGATCTTTGCTGTAGTTTCGCATAGCTGCTTGAAAGTCTGTGAATACCACAGCTTCATCCAAGCACGTTGTGGTAGATAGGGCAATTGCCGCCTCCTCGGCACTTTCTGGGCTTCGGGTGCGTACTACGGCAGATGCGAGCTCTACGCCCCGAATATTAACGACGCTCAAAGCGTAGGCGTCTCTACCAAGATACTTGACTACATTTGTATATCTGGCATCCGGATCTTGTCTGTGATTTCGTCCTAGAGCATTCACTCGTGCCTGCCTTATTTCCTTGTGTACATCATAGACAGGCACACAGAAAGTATCCACCACCGCACTCGAAGCTCAACAAAGAGGACAGCACAATACTGAGAAGACTGCAGCTCAACACTTACACGCACGACATACAGATGCACCAATTTTACGCAATATTACATGAATATGTTTGCCCAATTCGCGTCGCACCTGACACGTTGGCCCACCTGACCCTCGAGTGTCCATGCAATACAGAAACAGATCTATCGCCTCCGCCGAACACCTGCGACGCTGCTAAAGAAAACCAACACTTTCTCTAAACGTGTTAGGGCAAGCTCGCCTTGGAGGACCTGGACCAACAACGACGTCTCGTCGCCAGGGCCAAAGAGGCAGCGAAGGCCAGAGGGTTCCTGGAATGAGAAGACCTCCCACCTAAGGTGAACGCGGAACGTACACCGCTACACCGTTTCGAAAATAAACATTTATTCCTCTTCCTCCTCCTTTTGTTCGAATTTATATTTGTGTTTTTGACTAAATATAACCTTTTGGTTGCTCGTAGTGCCACTCTTCTAATTTCATTTCTCTTTCAAAACTCAGCTTGATACGTTTTTTATCACTACTAAGGCTTCTGCACCCATATTCATCTATGTTCATCACACTCAGCCGATCACACTTCCCTAGTGACCTTGCGTAATCTTTTGTCGACTGCAGCCTTCCCAACTCCCATGATATCTGCCCTTAACATTTCTCGGTGCTGTTTCAAATGAATAAATTATGCCTTTCACACATGTCCATTAGCATTCTGCCCGATTGGTCAGTATATATATCCATATTTTCTACGTGCGCATTCGTATCTCCTAGTATAAATACCTCGCACTCTTCTGCTAGTTCGTCAATGTCATTTTCTATGCACTGCACCATTTGTTGATTTTCCTCTCTGGCTTTTGTTCCTGTCCCCAAATATACAAAACCTAGGCACGTCAGTTGTTCGGCCACTTTCTCTTTTAGCCATAAATGTTCCTTGCACTGCTTCTTTACCGATTGCCAGTCTGTACTTTTATAAATGAATGTTCCAATGCCACCCACCTCTTTCTGCTGCCTTCTGTTCTATTACATTGTTCCCATGCATAGTACGGATTGTTAGGTGGTTGTTCCGTGTCCCGAAGATGTGTTTCCACACAGCAATATACCATCAGCCTCTCCTTCTTTAGCTGTTCTCCCATCTTTTCCCTCTGGAGCCTATTCCTGCCACTCTGAATGTTAAATACCCTACGTCTGAATTGGCTCCGCCCTCGTTGCCATGCCGATTTCTGCCCCCGACTCTACTTGTCTTGATATTCGTGCCACTTTGGAATCGTATCTGTCTATACCTTTTGCCAAAGTGTGCCCCTGGTTTTTTCTCTTGTTACTAGCTATCCTGGACACCGAGGGGCCCAGGTGCCCCCCGAAAAAGCTGCTGGGCATCCTGCAAGTAGCCAATCCACCTCATGACCAAGCCTTCCATAGAAGTGACTTCTGTCTCGTTAAAAATCACCCAACTATGCACCTCTATGTTTATTTCCACTATCCTAAAGCCTTTCCCTCGACTCCTCTGCCATATCTAATTGTTTGCGTTGACAACCGCTCTTTGCAGGTTGCCGTCATCCACCGGTACCTCCGGTAGCGTGCATATCACTGCCTGTACCTGAAAAGAAATGGCACGCTTGTCATCGGTCCCTTTTGCCAATGTGGCTTCTAGTCCTGCCCTATCTTCATCTAAGACATCATCTAAACCACCTGCAATTATAACGAGGTTTCGTCCATCAGCTGTAGTTCTGAGTTCTGCGCTCGCTTGCCTCATGACTGCTTCCAGCTTACGTCCAGGGAACGTCCCTGCTGCAACCATTTTGTCACATCTTACCCTCTATTTCATTGCTTCTGCGCATCGATATAAATTTGAATCCCCGGCGATTATCACGTGCTGTGACTTTTCAGCTGCAGTGTCCTCAACCTGGGGGTTACTTGCACCTCTGACACCAGCTGCTTTGTCTCCTAACGCCCCAATTCTACTTCGCTGAAGCTGAGTTTTGCGACCATTAAACCAGCTAAGCATGTTTATTCCGAACTTGTTTGCACTATCATCTCCACCGTTATGGCTGCCAGTGCCCTACCATTCTCCCCATCGGCCGCTTTGTTCACCTTCGCTAGTGCCTCCTCGGCGGGCCTGAGCCTTTCTCCCATAGCCTTTCTTTTTTCATGTTCTGTCGCCAACGCTGCCTCCAGCTCGGTGATCCTCATCAGCAGTTCATTCTGGGCAATCAGCATATTCGCCTTTTTTTCCTCAACCTCACATTGCCTACTCTTGGCATAAGCCTCCTCTACATTCGCGTCTGCCCTTGCGTCAATTTTCAAACTCACAGCGCATCCAGAACATCTTACAGCCTTTAAATAATGTCTTTTTGACACTAATTGCCCCACTCTATAATTACAAAACACGACGAACGACGACTCCTGCCTAAAAAAAAGTCTAAGCTCTACTACAAAAATTTGCAAGTTCGGTGTACGTGCACCTCCCCCATGAGAAGACCGGAGAAAAAAACACACACCCAAATAAGTAAATACATAGTAACTGACCCCCCGAAAAGGCCGTACAATGTATAAGTGCTATAAAGGTGTACAATGCAACCTTAATAGTTATAAAGTCCAGTTCAAAACTTGCAAAAACACTCATCTGCGCAGTCGATCGGAGCCCTAAAAAACGCGTCCATCCACCGTGCCAGTACGAACTGAACGGTTTTTACCCGACGAGGCGCCACGTCACGTCGATAAGAGAAAGCCAAATAAACAAACGTAACAGTCGTGTTTTCTAGCTTACTTCGGCCTGAAATATATAAAAATTTTAACTATACTCACATTGAGCGTGTGAAGAAGCGTCTGCGTGTGTGCAGATGACCATTCTGGCGAGATTAGTTCTATCTGAACGAGTAACTGAGCCGCCTTCGTGTTGAGACAGCAAATTAGCCTGCATGTAATTGTCACGGATGCGGTCTCCAGGAAGCTGTCTAATTTGTCGGCTACGTGGGAATGGAAATGACACTTAAGATTTCTGCCGTATATTTAGCTATCTATTTAGTCATCTATGGTGAGTACTGGAACCCACTCCAGGTGAGAATCTCAAAAGAGAACTTCTCAAATGGGCATGCAGCCCAAGAATAAGGCAAGCTCCGCTACAGAGTACACCTGGTGCGAATGTCAAACGAAAAACATTACAGGGGAGCATTTGGCACACGTATAGGGCAAGCCCACTACGGAGTACACGAGGTGCGAATTTTAAACAAGAACTCCTCAAGCGCGCATGCGGCAAAGGAATAGAGTAAGCCCCAGTAGGGTGTACACCTCGTTCGAGCGTCAAAAAAAAAAAACTTCTCAGAGTGGCATGCAGCCCAGCAGTAGGGCATGCCCCACTGCGGAATACACCAGGTGTGAATGTTAAACGAAAACTCCTCGAGGGGGCATTCGGCACATGAATAGGGCAAGCTCTACTATGTAGTACACCAGGTACGAGTGTCAAACGAAAAATCTCAAGTGGCGTGAGATGCTGGAATAGGAAAAGTCTCACTTGAAGTACACCTGGTATGATTGTCTAATGCAAACCCTTGAAGGAGGCGTGTGGCACAGGAATAGGGCGAGCCCCACCACGAAATACACCAGGTGCAAGTGTCAAACAAAAACTCCTCAAAGTGGCATACGGCACCAAATAAGGGCGAGCTCTACTACGGAGTACTCCCGGTGCGAGTGTCAAACGAAAAACCTCAGGTGTGCGTCAGGCGCTGAAATGTAGAAAGCTCCACTATAGAGTGCACCTGGTGGGAGTGTCAAATACACCTCTAGGGGGCAAGTGACACAAGATTAAGGCAAGCCCCACTACAGAGTACACTAAATTCGACTGTCAAACCAACACGAGCATGCAAGAAGAGTAGAAAGATTGTTATGCGGAAGAGAGCAAGAAAATTGAGAAAAAGAAACAGGAAGGGAGAATGAATAGAATGAAGACATAGAAAGGTAGACGATGACGCAGTTCGACAGTCTAAACGACAAACAAAGAAAGAAAGAAAGATAGAAAGAAAGAGAGCAAGACAGGAAAAAATAAGTAAAAAAGAAAGACAGAGAAAAGAAATAAATAAGAAGTACGCTTAGAGTTACCAGACCTACTTTCTAAGATGGCAGCCTGTAGCGTTATCAGTGTGCCAAACCTCATCGTTTCTTATCTTTCGCCATGCATAGTGGGCAAGTCAGCCATACGAACACATGTTTTTGTGTTCAATATATGCATACATATATATGTATAGATTTGTGTGCCTATCTCGGTTCTATTTTTTTTCGCGCTAGCTTTTCTTTTTGAAGCCGTGCTGGTCGTACGAGGTATACAGAGCGAAACAGGTGTGCAGGCATGAGGTTGACGCTGTGATATGAATTGTAAATTGCATGTCTATGCCGACAAATAAGCAGATAAACGCCGCATTCAGCCGGCCTGTGTGAGGCGCGTAAACACTAGCGTAACGATGCGCGCACGACGCGTGTGTAAGGCTGTGCATTGTTGAATTCCGTGATTGACGGAGAATAAATTGTATGTGTTAAACGCAAGCGCACTGTTTCTAAAGTAACGCAGAGCGGGCGATTTACTGAAACTATACGTGAAGCCGTGCGTGAATCGTGAACAGTAACTTTTGTCAAACGCCCGTAGATAGTCGCATTGAGCATGAGAGAAGAAAGTGGTGGTTTAGGCCTGTATACGCGCACGGTTGCAAGAAGGTGTGTTTGTTGATGTTGCCTTTTTTTATGTTTGCCCTAAATCTGGCTATGGCTACGAAATTATTTACAAGAACTTATTCGGGTCATGAGAGTACTGGAATGCATAGCAACGTACTTTGACGGAAATGTCATGCTCCAGTCTCGCAGAGCTAACTGCATCAAGACTTCGTTGCGGTGATTAGGTAAAACACGCTTTCACGTTGCACAAGTGAAACCATGGTGTTCCCTGCAATGCGAAAGGTGGCGTTGCGAACGTTGAGCCATCATGAGATTGATGGTTAGTGCACGGCCTAGTCTTCGTGCTTAGGGCTTCGAATACTTTTATTGCTTTGTTTATTGCTTTCTTTAGCTTTTCTCATGAAAATAATAAAAACCGTCAGGCCTAAACGGAGAGCACAGCACTGTCACAGTGAAAGCTCGAAAAGCGGCATTTAGGAGTCTTTCTGAACACTCTATGGTTAGCTGCTGTAAACCACCTGCCGAATACCCGCTACGTTGTAAGTCATCATAATTTTTGTGTAGAAGGCAGTTGTTCTTGTTCACCTTCTCTTGTGGCGATACCCACTAGGGGAATTGGCCAAGCATTTGCTATGCTACCCTTCGTCATTCTTCGGAGAAGCGTGATACACACTACAAAATATAGAAGAATTTTTTGCAAAATATGTCTGTTGTGCCGAAGACAATCAAGAATTCACGCCTGGAGCTTTTGTACTGGGTTCGAGCATTCGACAACCCACGCGTTCTGGTATTCACAATGTTTCATGACTGGTTGTTTTTTGCTATTTTAAATGCTTTATTACTGATGTTACGCGATTCTTTTCTTGACGCCATGCCTGCTCTGCCTAAAGCTAGTTTGCAACGGAGTGTCAATGACCGGCGTCGCTTTGCGGTAGAACACTGGATGGCTCACGAATTCTATAGGGTTCAAGGATGGCTCACGAACACTGAATGGCTTCAAATCTCACAGGATTCATGGCGTTTTATAGCAAAAGCTCTTATGTGATCCCAATTAGTGTCACGTGCACTTGTCCGCCGCCACTGCCGCCACCGCTGCCGGTGTCCGCAACCACATTGCACGAAATTAAAAAAAAAACGTGACACAGTGGCGGTCGAAACCCGGGCCTGCTTGGTGCCAGCCCAGTATTCTACCACTGCAATTGGTTGGCGCTTGTGAACTGTTGGCAAACTTGCCTTAGGCAGGCTTCATGTCGGGAAAATAACCGCGTTAATACAACCTCTAAAGCGTATGAAAACAGCGAAAGAAGAACCACTCGTCGCGCAATGCGAATAGCGTAACGAGTTTGCTGTCCAATGCTCCAACCCATTACAAAATTGTGTTCTTGTTTTCATAATAACTGGGCGCATACCCACTTCAGCATTTATTCCTCATCGTTGTCAGCTACTGCTTGGACAATTGGCATGAAATTCCTTGCAAATATTTAGCGAATACCAGGCTTCTAAGAAGAA
This sequence comes from Rhipicephalus microplus, assembly GCF_043290135.1. Classification (NCBI taxonomy): domain Eukaryota; kingdom Metazoa; phylum Arthropoda; class Arachnida; order Ixodida; family Ixodidae; genus Rhipicephalus; species Rhipicephalus microplus. Next base: position 7,389,396 of record NW_027464595.1, on the reverse strand, counting down.
TGACAAAAAGTAGCATAGCGAATGCAACCTACTACCCAGAACTTTATTAATGATGCCCTAGTGGGTATCAAGCAAGTGTGCTTGCAGCCGTCATTCAATGTTTGTTTAGAAAAAGGCTCTCAAAGGGTGCTCTTCTAGCTTTCGCTGTGACTGTGATGTGCCTTCTATGCAGGCCTGGCGTTTTTCTTTAATTTATTAGGTTCCTATTTGGAGCTATAGTGGATATGGACCCCGGCGGCGGCGAGCAACTATGGTGCACACGACCCTTGTGATCTCATAGAAGCTTTCGCTCTGAACAATAGTTCGTTCTCCTCGTGAGATGAAATGTGTTGGTCAAAGCGAAGGGGGACTGCTTAACAACTTTAACTTGTGAACAAGCGTCTGCAGGATATAAGGAGCCTAAGCTTAGGTAAATTCATGGACTTCCCATGATTTCCATGCTAGCTGACGCATCATTCCTTGCAACTCTCATATAGACACTATAGCGCCAGGTGACCTTGTAGTGCATTATTAAGAAACACCATGGGCGAGACCATGGCCTTCACGATTGCGCGTTTCCGAAGCTAATCGTAGAGGCCACGATGAGACCATGCGTAAGCTGCGTGCTGTTGCGCAGTTTCTTGATGTATGTGTCTAATCCTTCGAAGACCAGTATGTACGTAATTTGCAGCGTAAATCATTTTCATGACCACGAAGCAAGCTGCTACATTCAGTTAGTATAACTGTCTGTTGGAATATCAATACAAAAGCAAGCGTGGCTTCAAAACATATGGGACAACAGCAGGAATCGCGGTTTGTTTTATACATGAAGAAAGGTAAAGGTTCAATGTAGGTGCCCCTAATTACTGTTTGTACGTAACGTGTCGAATTCAAGTGTTTAACACATTGTTACTCGAACATAGCGGCTATAATGTCTGCAAAATGACATAATTCCATTCCGGTTAAATGAGAACAATGCTTCAGGTACACTTTTAGCCTCTGCACACGAACCCATAAAGAGCCCGCCTTCAAACTGATGATAAAACTACTGTGAGATTCCATTCATCTTCATTAGTTATATGGACAGTAAATTCACTGTTTTTAGCTTATATTCTGATAATACGCGTATTCTGTACAGTTCCTGACGTTACCTAATACCTAGTTTTATGCAAGTTTTCCTTTTTATTAAGGTAAATTATTATTCCATGGGCGTTTGTGTTGTCATGACTCATGATCTCCATCTGTACTTGTTTCTGCACTCTTTGGTGTACCGGTGTGAAAATACAAATCACCCGAAAATCAATGCTCGTATACGTTTCATTTCTAGCACATTAAGATCGCTTTCTACAAGTTCGCACCGAGAACAACCGTTAATCGCTTCCTTTATTGTGAAAAAGAAACGTTTGTGTTGAGATCACCTTCGCCCGCAATTGTTTGCACGCGTTTAAGTGTTCTGCAAATGAAGCCAATGATCAACTTGTGGCTGGGCTACGACGAATACAGGTTCTCTCCTTGCCAGGCAATACGTCATTGGTTACCAGCTCCATAGCAATGTAAATCTCGAATAAAACAACAGAGATTCGACCACACATCATCAACGTTCTTTCCTTGGTTATGTTAAACAGAACTGCAAAACTACTGCATGTAATATTTTTTATGATGCTTCACAAAAAAATGGCATATCCCACGTACAGTTCGAATCGCTGATATGCGAAACAAGAATAAAAAAGGTTCATATGTCACTTTAAAATAAGCACAATGTTACGAGGTGGAGGTTAGAGATGCTGTAAATGACGTCCGTGTCATGATTGTCATGTTTGGATGTATTGTTTAGCTTCGGCATCCATTCACGTCACGTGACACCAAATTTTGTATGTGTGGAGCTAGTGAAACGGCCGCGAGCTCGCTACCGGTGTGGTAAGTTGTCATGTTCTTACATGACACGCGTATCAGCATTGTCACGTTTGCAGCAGTCATATCTTTTTTCATCCATTGACGCCACGCAACACAAAACTAAGTATATGTGAAGCTAGCAAAACAGCAGCGAGCGCATCATGGAGGACCCAAATACATACTCCATGTAGCATTGACGCACGCACGCTGCGCACCGCAACGCTATGATAGTAAAACACGAGCACTGTACAGTCTGAAGCCAGGCGCGCCCGGCGCGAACAGCGTTCGTAGGCGCGGTCCGATGGCAACTGGCGCGAAACTCACGCCGATGCGTTGCCTATAGACAACACTGCGTCTCCCTCTTTTCGTGACGGAGGGATGCAGGACGCGCTGAAACGTGCATGCGTCAAAGCAACGCAGCGCGGCGCGCACCTGCGAGTATATGGCAGAACCGGTGCCAGGCGTGGCAACGCCGGCGTGGCGTGACGAAATGAATGCCGGCGAGCACGCGCACCGGATCACGTCGAAATGTATTGGCGCCTTAACCGTGACATGTAGTCATGTTCTCACATGACATGCATCTCATTATTATCATGTTTGCAACAGGTACATATCTTCTTCGTCATCCATTGACGTCACGTAATACCAAATTCGGCATGTGTGAAGCTAGCGAAATGGCCGCGAGCGCATGATGAGTGTGGCATGTAGTCGTGTTGTTGCATGACACGCATGTTGCAATTATCATGTTTGGATACGTCATTTACCTATGTCGTCCGTTCGCGTCGCGTAATACCGAGTTTGGCACATGTGAAGGTAGCGAAACGGCCGCGAGTGCATCATAAGCGTAGCATGTAGTCATGTTATTACATGACACGCATCTCATGTTTATCATGTTTGCACCAGTATCATACCTTCGTCATCCATTCACGTCTCGTATTACCAAATTTTGGTTTATGTGGCGCTAGCGAAATGCCCGCGCGTGCATCATGATCGTCGCATGTAGTCATGTTGTTACGTGGCACGCATTTCTCGATTTTCATGTTAGGGTCTATCGCTTGTGTTCGCCATGCAATCATGTCATACCATACCAGTTTTGCAACATGCCTTATGAAGAAAACCACTGCAAGAGCTGATGAACCATGAAATGTAGACCATGACAGTCATGACATACAGGTCATGAATTTCATGTGAAGACTAGTCAATTATGTTCCTCATACAGTCATGTTATGCCACACCAAGTATGGCATCAATACCATTATTGAAACGACCAGGAGAACTATAAGTTGTAGGAGACACACGGACGGACGGACGGACGCATGGATGGATGGATGGATGGATGGATGGATGGATGGATGGATGGATGGATGGATGGATGGATGGATGGATGAATGGATGGATGGATGGATGGATGGATGGATGGATGGATGGATGGATGGATGGATGGATGGATGGATGGATGTGTAGCGCCTCAATGCGCCGCTCATCAAGGAAGAAGAAGTTGGCATTTGGGCCACCCGGCGGGTGCAGCGCGAATAAAAAAAAGAGTTCGAAAGCTGAACGCTGTCAGGGCTGGATTTTTCTCGTGTTAGCTCCGACAGTTAATGGTGACGCGATAAAGAACACACAGCTTCGATCATCCCGCATTGATCCCGCCGGCTCTGGCACCAATCCTACCGGTCCTGACACCCAAGAAGACGCCAGACCTAGCGTTGCTGCAGTCGCTGCAATTCAACATGTCAACCTGCCACCATTTTGGCCCACCAGCCCCAGCACATGGTTTCTGCAGGTCGAGGCGCACTTCCGTCTACGGCAAATCACCAGCCAACAGACCAGGCACTGGCATCTGGTATCCTGCTTACCTCCGGACGTAGCCGACGACTTAGCGGATATTTTAGCGTCGCCGCACCCGAGCCATCCCTACGACACGTTGAAGGCAGCTATCATTTCCCGCAAGTCTGAGTCCGAACACAGCAGACTCCAGCAGCTCATCACGGCTACAGAGCTCGGTGACCGTCGCCCATCACAGCTCCTGCAACGCATGCACCAGCTCCTTGGCGGCACCTCCGCCACTCAAGAGGAGAAGCTGTTACGTGAGTTGTTCCTCCAGCGCTTACCGCAGAGCATGGTCCCGGTCCTCGTAGCTGCAAGAGATGTCCCAGTAGACACACTCGCTGAAATGGCTGACCTAGTGGCGGACTACTCACGGGCACATAGCCTCAACGCCGTTACCACACCGCCACCGGCGACCGCTGTAGACCCGGCGCTCGCGAGCATCGAGAACCGTTTGGACGCCCTTGTCAGGCGCCTCAATGACTTTGTACCTGCGCATCGTCGACCGTCATCCAGGTTCCAGATACACAGTTGCTCCTCGACGCCCCCACGTTCTCCGGAACTTTGGCCACCCGATGCGCCGAGGGACGTTTCATCCTCAACCGTGTGCTGGTACCACCGCCGATTCGGTGCCTCTGCTCGCTAGTGCACTCACCCGTGCTCCTGGTCGGGAAATGCGACGACCGGCCACTGACGGCAGCAAGTGGTACTGGTCGAAAGTCATGCCGCCTTTTCTGTGTTTCTGAGAAGATCACTGGCGCTTGCTTCCTAGTCGACACAGGAGCCCAAGGTAGCGTCATCCCGGCCTCGTGTGCAGATCGCCGTCGCAACGAACAGACCTGCCCACTCTAAGCGATCAACAATTACGACATTCGCACATATGGCCAACGCTCTCTTACACTTGACCTTGGACTACGCCGTACGTTCTGATGGATTTTCATCCTCGCTGAAGTCTCGCAAGCTGTTCTTGGAGCTGACTTCCTCAGTTTTGTCTACCTTGCTGTGGACATGCATCCTCATCGCCTCAATGATCTCAACACCCGACTTTCCATCAACGGTGTACTCTATGCTTCCTCGCCAACGGGACTGCGAGCTCTCACACCTGCTTCGCCGTATGCAAACATACTCAGCGACTTTCCCAGCATCACGAAGCCGCACACCAGAGAGTCACCGGTGAAACATTCCATCACTCACCACATTGTGACCACTGGACCTCCAGTTTATACACGACCCCGTCGACTATCTGGAGAACGCCTCGCCATCGCCCGCCGTGAGTTTGAGCACATGCTTGAACTCGGCAATGTGCGGCCTTCCTCGAGCAACTGGGCGTCGCCACTCCACATGGTGTCGAAGAAAGATCCTAGCGACTGGAGACCATGTGGGGATTACCGCGCTCTCAATGCCCACACCTTACCAGACCACTATCCACTTCTTCACATACAGAATTTCACATCAAATTTGGCTGGGTGCACAATCTTCTCTAAGATTGACTTAGTGAAGGCTTACCATCAGATTCCTGTAGAATCTGCCGACATTCCGAACACGGCCATCACCACCTCAATCGGTCTGTTTGAATATGTGAGGATGCCTTTTGAATTGCGCAACTCTGCACAGACCTTTCAGCGCACTATCAACGAGGTCACGCGAGGTCTCGATTTTGTATTTGCCTACCTTGATGACCTCCTTGTAGCAAGCTCATCCGGGCCTAAGCATGAAGCCCATCTGCGCACGCTGTTCCACCGCCTGGATGATTACGGCCTCGTAATTAATCCCAATAAGTGCCTCTTCGGCATCGCTACAATAGAGTTTCTAGGCCACCTTGTCACTCCAAAGGGTATCCAACCACTCGCCAGCAAAGTGAAGGATATTCAAGACTTTCCACCCCCGACTTCACTGAAAAGACTCCGAGAATTTCTGGGCCTACTAAACTTCTATTGCCGCTTTCTTGCAAAGTGCGCCACATTACTAAAGCCCTTGACAGACCTAATGGCTAAAAAGAAAGACCCGGCTGCGCCACTGGAGTGGCCCAAGAACGCTGCATCTGCCTTCGGCACTGCCAAGAAGGCTCTGGCAGACGCTACCAAGCTCATACATCCCGTCCCTGATGCCCCAACTCGTCTCATCACCGATGCATCAAGCGAGGCAGTAGGCGCCGTTCTCGAGCAGAACGTATCCGGTTGGCAGCCCCTTGGGTTTTTCTCGCAAAACTGAAGCCACCAGAGGCAAAATACAGTACAATTGCCCGAGAACTCCTCGCGGTATACCTCGCCATCAAACATTTTCATCATTTATTGGAGGGCCGGGACTTTTACGTCGTTACAGACCACAAGTCCCTGACGTTTGTCTTCTATCACAATCACAGCAAATATACTGCACGAGAGATCCGTCAACTATGCTTTATTTCCGAGTTCACTGTGGATCTCAGACAAGTACATGGGCTGGAAAATGCTGCTGCTGATCCACTATCCCGCATCGATGCCTTGTCGACCCAGCCATCACTAGACGTGGAAGAGCTAGCAGCTGCCCAAAGCAACGATCCTGAGCTGCATCGTCTTTGCTCTTCATCCACGTCTCTATCGTTCACGGAGTGCCCGCTTCCATTTTCTACCTCATTAATAACTTGCGAACCGTCTACTGGTGTCCCTCGGCCCTTCGTGCCCTCAGCTTTTCGCCGTGCAATTTTCGATCAATTGCACAACATGAGCCATCCTGGTATTCATGCGACCCAGAAGCTAGTCACATCTCGTTTCTTTGGCCAAGCATTAACGCTGATGTCCGACGCTGGGCGCGAACCTGCCTTGAGTGCCAGCGCGTTAAAGTTCACCGTCACACTGTCACGGCAACATCCCCGTTTCAACCTCCAGACACAAGGTTTTCTCACGTCCATCTCGACATCGTCGGCCCTCTTCCGTCATCGCAAGGAGCCTGTTACCTGCTGACATGTGTGGATCGCTTCACCAGATGGCCGGAAGCGTTTCCCATTTCCGACATTACAGCACCAACAGTTGCCAAGGCTTTCACAAACGGCTGGGTGTCGCGCTTTGGATGCCCTTTGTCGTCACCACTGATCGCGGTCGTCAGTTTCAATCAGCCCTTTTCACAGCACTTGCCAATATCCTGGGCATTCGACACATCCACACAACTGCCTACCATTCTTCCGCCAATGGTATGGTCGAACGACTTCATCGACAACTGAAAGCTGCCCTCACTGGTTACCAGCCAAGGGAACGTTGGCTCGACCACCTCCCCTTCGTACTTTTGGGCATCCGATCAGCATTGAAAGTGGATCTCGGCTGCTCATCAGCCGAAGTAGTCTATGGCGTTTCCCTGCGTCTTCCAGGAGAATTCTTCGAGCCATCATCGCCACCTTCCACTCACGACGCCTCCACGTACATTCGGGAGCTGCGCACCACGTTTTGGGACCTTGCTCCTGTGATTCCTGCCGACCGACACCCCCAGTCTGTCTTCGTCAGTCAGGATCTGCATGACTGCAGTCACGTCTTCGTTCGGCGTGACCAAATACGGCCACCACTAACACCAGCCTATGATGGCCCATTCCGCGTACTCCATGGTACACCTAAGACGTTCACGCTGGACATCAATGGCCGTGAAGACGTCGTGGCTGCTGATCGACTAAAACCTGCGTATATCGCCGCACTCGCGGCCGCGGGGCTTCAATCTAAAGTCTGGATGCCAACATCCAAGCATGTCCACTGGGCGACTCCTCTGGTGATTCCTATCGCTCTCGATCTACGGGGGATGCCCTGTAGCGCCTCAATGCGCCGCTTGTCAAGGAAAAAGAAGTTGGCATTTAGGCCGCGCGGTGGGTGCAGCGCGAATAAAAAAAAGAGTTCGAAAACTGAACGCTGTCAGAACTGGATCTTTCCCGTCTTAGCTCCGACAGATGGATGGATGGATGGATGGACGAACTGACGGACGGACGGACGGACGGATGGACGGACGGACTGACCGACTGACGGACTGAACTGGGCGAATGGACGGATGGACGGATGGATGGATGGATGGATGGATGGATGGATAGATAGATGGATGGATGAATGGACGGACGGACGGACGGGCGGATGGACGAACGGACGGATGAATGAATGGACGGACGGACTGACGGACGGACGGTCGGATGGATGGATGGATGGATGGATGGATGGATGGATGGATGGATGGATGGATGGATGGATGGATGGATGGATGGATGGAACACTTAAACGCGTGCAAACGATTGCGGGCGAAGGTGATCTCAACCCAAAAGTTTCTTTTTCACAATCAAGGAAGCGATTAACGGTAGTTCCCGATGTGAACGTGTAGAAAGCGATCTTGATGTGCTAGAAATAAAACGCATAGAAGCATTGATTTTCGGGTGATTTGTATTTTCGCACCGGTACACCAAAGAGTGCAGAAACAAGTAGAGATGGAGATCATGAGTCATCACAACACAAACGCCCATTGAATAATAATTAACCCCCATAAAAAGGAAAGCTTGTGTAAGGTCTGTCGTCGCAGGCCATGGGAGCGAGTCTTCTCGGTCTCAAAAGGGCGCGCTTCACAAAAAGCCGATTCTCGGGAGGCGATTCTCTCGGCGTAAGCGCGCCCCTTCTGGCAAGAATACCGCGGTCAGCCGCCGCTTCTAGCAACCAGCTAAATGGTGCCCGGACTGCGGATTGCTGGCGGGTGACGTGAGGATGGTACAAAGCCACCCATCGGTCAGGATTAGAGTCCGCGAGATGGCTGTCGTGCTGGACAGCGTAGTCATCTCGCGGTAATGCAGGAGGCCCGCAGTCGAACGGTGCCACCATTGTGTGCGTTCGCACAGTTCGCTGAACGTTGTGTGCAGGCCGGTCGTTTCGTCTCTCTCTTTCCGACCGAGGAGTCGAGTGCGGGAAGAAGAGAGCGAGAGGAGGGGACGGCAACAAGTGTGTTGTCTGTCCAATAAACGTACTAAATTTCTTTGGTTGGCTGTGAGGATAATCGGGAGAGGCAACCAAGGTATTAAAACTTGGCTTCCGAGTCCTCGCGGCGGGTCTGGCCGCTGCAAAGAGGGCTCTGCACTATCGGCTCTGCCGAGGCAACATGCGACTGTTCCGACGGTGAAGTGTTGTAAATATGTACATAAGTTTCTGTATATAAAGTCGAGTGGGTGTAACATTCGAAATGTGCTGGCTTCTATCCCCGAACAAGCAGCAGCAGCCACGACAAGACGAGACGGACACCGAGAAGCAACCAACCTTCCACTCCCTTCTGTAGCAACAGCCGCTACGCAGCTGGGAGAGCTCTGCTCAAGGAAACAGAGGGAGTGGGTAGAAGGTGGAGTTTTACTGGCGCAGTCGACAAGATCGGCACGACGATGACGAGGAGCGCCCTGCGCAAGAAGGAGATTGCCGTGTTGCGGAGAACACGCAAGACGAAAAGCCAAGACATCGGCTGTTCCAACGAAGAACCAGGCCACCGAGCTGAGGAGGCGGTAGTGTGGCAGCCATCGACCCGAGGAAGTCAGGGGTCCTGCTACGGTCATCCCAATTCATCATTCCGGCGATAACCCCGGCGACATCGAGCAACCAGCGAGCAGAAACTTCAAAAGTGGCGAGTCCTCTGGTGTTCTTTCATCTCCGGGGTGCCGCTGCCTTTTTTTCAGTTTTAAGGCGTCCTCTTGACACGAGGTTTGCCCACTTAAATCCGGACAGACGAGCGCAGGCCATGAGTCGTGAGTCGGGGGACGAGAGCGACGTGGGAAACCCGGGAGAGGGTAGTGCGCGGGAGAGCCAGAAAGATGACCGTTTCGGAAATCTCACGCCGGAGCATAGACTGCAGGAATTGCGGTTGGAGATGGAGAGGCTGTCGCAGATGATGGGCGGAAGCTCTCGGTGGAGTGGACCCGAGTTCGGCAGGCGGGATCCGTGTAGCGAACTGAGACGCTACTCAAAAGTCCACACAGGGGTGTTACCCAAATTTCCAGCCGAAGCTGAAGCACCAGTGTGGTTTGAGTCCGTGGAAAGTGCCCTAGAAGCGTACGAGGTACCGGGGGAGTTGTTGGGACGTTTAGTTTTCCCGTTGTTAGCGGAGAGAGTCCCGTTTTTGTCCACGCGGCTAAGCCCAACAGAGCACAAAGATTACCAGGTAATCAAGCAAACGGTGCTGGACAAGCTCAGACTTTCAGCCGGGGAATATCTAAAAAGATTTTTGCGGTCAGGTAAGCGTGCGAACGAGGGGTGGAGACCTTTTTCGACACGTTTAGAGAGCTACCTCCACTTTTACCTTGAGGCAAGAGGGGTGTCGACATTCGAGGGCCCGGTCAAGCTTTTGGTAGCCGACCAATTAAAGAAATATTTGTCGGGGGAGGCCTTGCGCTATGTCGCACTCCAAGAAGGTAGAGCGTGGATGAGCGCCCCAGAGATATCCGCGTTGCTGCGAACGTTTGAAGAAGCACAGGGGACGAGCAGTGCCGCGAGGCAGGCAAAGCAAAGCGCGGCGGAGTAGAAAAGCGCGAGCAGGGCTAGACATGACGAAGAGACAATGAAGAGCCGCAGGGCTGGGAAAAACCGTATCGTATACGGGAAACCAAAGCCCAGGGCCTGCTACAGTTGCGGCAGTACAGGGCACCAGAAATGGAATTGCCCGCAGCGTCAGAAACAGCTGACGGAAGTGCTTCCGAACAGCTTAGCGGCACGTGTTTCGATTGAAGGTCCCCCAGCCGCACACAGTGATTTAATCTCAGTATCGCTTGACTGCAAAGACAAACATGTAGGGGCAGTGTTGGACGCAGGTGCGAAAATCACAGTAGTCCGTGAGAGCGTGGTCCCGCCAAAGTTGGTGCAACCGCATGGGAGGTCAACCTGACTTCGGCGTTCGGGGAGAAAGTACAGATCAAGCTCGCAGTTATTCCACTGACTATGTCGCACGAGCGTGGAGATTTTTCCGACGTTAGGGAACCAGTCCCAGTGTTGTCAGCGTTAACGGACCGTCTAATGGCACGAACTGATTGCCTACTTTCCGAAGAAGCATGGAAACTACTGCACGAGGAGAGCACCCTCGAAGGAGTAGTGAAGGGTACCTTAGAAGTGGGCGGTGCTCGGCCAGAGTTCTAAAGCGAGCCTCAGCACGCCGAGGCCGTATGGCGTCAGGACGAGGTGGACACTCGTGTAAAATTGGTAGAGCGACACGCGACCGAGGAGGTGTTGATCAGCGAGGTAGCCGTAGCAAGCCGCGATGAAAGGGATCAGCGGGATGACAGCGTGTTGCATAACGAAGCCCCGAGCGTCGGCATGAAGGAGAGGTCCGCGTCAGATGAGTTTCGCGAGAAACAACGGGGAGACCCGACTTTAGAGGAAGCGTGAAGAGGAGCAGCGACAGGAAAAGGCAATATGCTAGTAATCGACGGGTTACTTTATCATAAGGATAAGGTGCTGAGGCAATCGTTCACGCAGCTGGCACTGCCGGAATGCCGCAGAGGACTTACCACCTCAAACAATATTGGCATATGTTCACAACTTGTTCCCGAGTTAATCGCAGACCATGATAAGATGAACAGGTTAGCGTTACAAAGTTAGATCAAGCACCTATGATGACTTATTACCCATGAAAGTAAGAGTTTTTGTGTTTATACATATGAAGTTATTGTTATTCACCCAATCTCACAAACGTTTGCCATTCAAATCAGTGTTAAAACCCTACGAAATATGCTGAGATTTAAAGTCACCCACTATTACAATACAACTACGACCTTAATTCTATAAGACAACTACGACCTTAATACTATAGGAACTATCAGTAACCCAGATTACACCCCACCAGTAATGATAGAAGAAGTCAGAAAAGCTTTGGAGAGCATGCGAAGGGGCAAAGCTGCTGGTGAGGATCAGGTAACATCAGATCTGCTGAAAGATGGAGGACAGATTGTGTTAGAAAAACTAGCCACCCTGTTTACGAGGTGTCTCCTGACGGGAAGAGTACCAGAGTCTTGGAAGAACACTAACATCATCTTAATACATAAGAAAGGAGATGACAAGGACTTGAAGAATTACAGGCCGATCAGCTTGCTCTCTGTAGTATACAAGCTATTTACAAAGGTAATTGCTAACAGACTAAAGCAAACATTAGAATTCAATCAACCAAAGGAACAAGCAGAATTTCGAACAGGCTACTCAACAATTGACCACATTCATACTATCAATCAGGTAATAGAGAAATGCTCAGAGTATAACCAACCCCTTTACATAGCCTTCATAGATTACGAAAAGGCGTTTGATTCAGTAGAAATATCAGCCGTCATGCAAACACTGCAGAATCAGGGCGTAGATGAAGTATATATAAACATTCTGAAAGAAATCTACAGGGGATCAACTCCTACCATAGTGCTTCATAAAGAAAGCAACAGAATACTAATCAAGAAGGGTGTAAGGCAGGGGGACACAATTTCCCCAAAGCTATTTACCGCGTGCTTACAGGAGGTTTTCAGAAGCCTACAATGGGAACAGTTAGGGATAAGAGTCGATGGAGAATACCTTAGTAACCTGCGCTTCGCCGATGACATTGCATTGCTGAGTAACTCGGGGGACTAATTGCAACTCATGATTACGGAGTTAGACAAGGAGAGCAGAAAGGTGGGTCTTAAAATTAATCTGCAGAAAACGAAAGTAATGTACAACAACCTCGGCAAGGAGCAGCGCTTCGAGATAGGTAATAGTGCACTTGAAGTTGTAAAAGACTATGTCTACTTAGGGCAGGTAATAACCGCCGAGCCGAACCACGAGATTGAAGTAACTAGAAGAATAAGAATGGGGTGGAGCACATTCGGCAAGCACTCTCAAATTATGACAGGTAGATTGCCACTATCCCTCAAGAGTAAGGTATATAACAGCTGTATCTTGCCGGTACTTAGCTACGGAGCAGAAACCTGGAGACTTACAAAGAGGGTTCAGCTTAAATTGAGGACGACGCAGCGAGCAATGGAAAGAAAAATGGTAGGTGTAACCTTAAGAGACAAGAAGACAGCAGAGTGGATTAGGGAACAAACGGGGGTTAAGGATATCATAGCTGAAATCCAGAAGAAGAAATGGACATGGGCAGGGCATGTAGCGCGTAGACAGGATAACCGCTGGTCATTAAGGGTAACTGACTGGATTCCCAGAGAAGGGAAGCGGGTTAGGGGGGACAGAAGGTTAGGTGGGCAGATGAGATAAAGAAGTTTGCGGGTATAAATTGGCAGCAGCAAGCACAGGACCGGGTTAACTGGCGGAACATGGGAGAGGCCTTTGTCCTGCAGTGGACGTAGTCAGGCTGATGATGATGATGATGACTATTACAATATATTTTTGACAATACTAAACTGCAGTATCTAGAATGCAAAAATTTAGAACACCCACCGGAAATTAAGCTATAATACATGAGAGTGAGAGGAAGCCAGGAATAGTAATTCGTAATCATGAAATCTCGCTTTCTGAAGTCATTGACTGATATATAGTTTTAGCTTTATGGGCGATTTTAGATAAGATTATAAGGCCAAACCTCCACCCTGAGTTGGGTGGTGTAGACGAAATGTGCGGTAATTTTTAATCCTAAATTACTTATATTCTGCAAACCAAGTTTCTTGTTTAGGAACAATATCAGGGGAATGTTGATCTTAAAAATTAAGTAAGAGTGTAGCTGCTGAAAAAATTAAGCGGTAATTCCACTGTCGTACTTTTAAAATCCCTATTTTGAAGAGATACCAGCAGCACTCACTGCTTTCTCTATGATGCTATGTTTCAGGATATCCTTTTTTGATAGATTTTCCTTCTGATATTTCTTATTTCAAGATCTAAAACTAACTCAGGAGCGTTGTGCCTTAAGTGAAGCACGTATTTTCATATTTTTTGTGTCACAATTGACTGGTGAAGGTAGAGAAGGGGACACAGTAGGTTGGTTACCTCCTTGCAAGATTTGAGTCAACCGAGTGCTCACTAATGATGCCAATTACATCATTAGGCTCATGAATTGAGAATTCATAAGCTTGGTCATGGTTCTTTCTACTGTTGATGTTATTATATCAGGCAAAGACGACTCAAGCATTTGGTTTGCCTGGTTGACAACGCTGGCATAGCCACGTGAGCGCTCAAATAGAATAAATCGGGCCTCACGCCGGGAGCATCGTTGTTAATCTATGATCTTTACAAGTTGCAACTCATATGTCCATATGGGGTACCTTTCATCTCCAGCTGCGTGATTTCCTCTGCATAGACAGCATCTCACCTCTTGCGTCGAACATTTGTCGCGTTTATGTTGGTCAGTTTATGTGGGACACCTCACATCCGACCTACATCCATTGAGGGTATGCCCATTCTTTCAGCACTTTTTGCACTGCTGTGGGCGAGGGGATAGCGCATCTACACGATAAACTAGTGGCCATGCCTTAACTTCTGTTGGTCGAGCCATATCGGCAATAGTCACGATCACTAATTCTGTAGGGACCTTTTGTTCTCAACGTTTCGCGAGCATCGAAGTGTTTCAGGTGGTGTAAGGGTAAAGTCCATTTCTCGAACTAGTCCCTTCACACAGGCCAAATGGACGGGCACAAAACAGCTCATCAGACTTGATGCAAACGTCGTGCATTCTAGGAGATCTGTGATGCAGGCCTGGTCCAGCGAGCAGCACAGGATGCCTCCACGTCCAAATTGACGCACCTCGGTAATCATTCGGTAATAATCGCCAATCTTCCGGAGTCCTTCGTGAAATAGTTTTGGATTTTTCATGCGAATGGACTCGCCATTGGTTGGAACCAGGGCCACAGGAACGCTCTTCAGACCACTGCGCAAAAACAAGTCAATTGGCAAATCACTGTTATAAAGGGAAGCCGACCTGGCAGAATATGCCTGGCCGGGAGAGGAGAGAGACATCAGGTTGATAGGTATAACAGCACCGCCCAATCCGGCCGCACCCCCCCAACAGGAAGCACGAAGGTACACTTGAAGTAGCAGTGGAGGTAGATCCCGAATTGAAACCGCACGCTCAGGCCTCAGGAAGAACCGGAGAAAAGCTCAAGGAAAGCGAGTACGGAGGACAGGGAGGGCTCGGCAGACGTGGAACGAGGCAGGCGTGAAACAGGCAGACCGGACTGGCTTCATCTTCTTGGGCAGCCAGCCCAATCACTTATCTTCGTTGTCTTTCTAGACATGCCCAACATTCCTCCCCTTGCCGGCGAAGCCTATTGGCGGAGATAATTGATTCACCCTGGTGTGTCGAGCGACATGGACTGCTTGGGTTTTAGCGGCTCTTCTACCGCTTCTCGTGAGGCGAGATATTGTGTATGTGGCTTCCGTGGTTTTGTTGAGAACAACAAACAGTCCATCATATATGGGCAAGACCTATTGGCAGAACCCACGTTTTCGTACTGGTTACAGGCCGGTGGCGGACGTCGTAGCGTGCGTTTGATTTTTCTTGTGGTGCCAAAGCACGTAGATGAGCAATACGACATGCTTTTCTGCAAGGCAGAGGATTTCGGTGACAAAGAGGTTGTCGTGCGTCGAGAATAACAAAACTGTGTCGAGTGTGGGCCACAACGGTTGTGCATACATCAAAAAAGGGGCTATAGCCTGTTGTCTCGTGCTTAGCCATGTTGAAAGTGTAGGTTATAAGCAGTAGCACGTCCTCCCAGTTCTTGTGGTCAGCTGCCACATACATAGATAGCATGTTTACAATTCGGTTAGTGCGCCCCGTGAGCTCATTTGTTTGCGGATGGTATGGCGACGAGTGACGAAAGGTCGGACTAAATCAATCGAAGCAGCTCTTCTCCTATATCTGCCGCAAATTGTCGTGCGTGGTCTCTAATGATCACGTGAGGTGCCATGTCTGAGGATAACGTGCTGCAGGAGGAACTTAGAGACGTCGCTGGCAGTTGCGGTTGGTATGGCGGCTGTCTCGCGGTAGAGCGTGGAGTAATCGACGCATAAAATTATGCGGTGATTGCCCTTAGCCGACTCTGAAAAAGATGAGGTCAACGCCGGCCTCTTGGGAGAGGTGTGCTTCGGAATGGCGAGGGCTGTAGAAGACCAGCTAAAGCAGCAGGTGGGCGTTTGTGGCGTTGACACTGCGTGCAACTTGCCGCATACACCTCGATGAACTGTCGCATTCCCGGTCAATGAAAGCGTTCGTTAGCACGGTAGAGCGCCCACGGAGAACCTAAATGTCTGGACGTAGTGTCGTCGGGCATAGCACTTAATATCGCTGTCTGAAGGCTTTCCGGTGCCACCAGGAAGAAACGTGTGCCAATGCTGGAAACGTTCTTTTTATATAGGAGTCCGTTGCGTACACAGAAATGGCATGCCATAGGAGCTATGCAGAGTGATGATAGTCTGCTGTCCTTTCAATGTTCATCTTTGAAATTACTGAGGTCGGGAACCTTTTGTGACACAGAAGCTACGAGGTGGTCGAGATGATTGGTGTCACACTTTGTAGTGCTCAGTGGCATGAGCGAAATGCAATCTGCGTCGGCGTGTCGTCGACCGCTTTTGTACAAGACTATGAAGTTATACTCTTGGAGCTGATGTGCCCAGCGTGCTAGATGGCTGCAAGGATCCCAAAGGTTGACGAGCCGACACAATAAGTGGTGGTCGGTGACGACTGTAAAAGGGCGTCCATATAGGTACGACTGAAACCACTGAATCGCAAATACCACCACGAGGCATTCTTGTTCTGTGACAGTATAATTCTGCTCGGGGCTACTCAAGAAGCGACCTGCGCATACGATCACGTGCTCGTGTTTACCATAGCGTTAAGCTAAAACGGAACCAATTCCTATGCCTCTGGCATCCCTGTGCAGTTCTGTTGAAAAACAGGCCGCGACGTCAGGAGGAACTTTGGTTGACGAAAAGAGGAGCTGCACTCTGGAGTCCATTCAAAGGGAATATTCTTCCCTAGCAAACATGTCAGTGGATAAGCGACATCGACAAATCTAGACATAAAGCGGTGAAAATAGGAGCAAAGCACAACAAAACTACAGAGCTCCTTAACAGAGTACGGTGCACTGAGCTCTTCAACGACTGCTGCCTTCTGGGGATCTAGGCAGATGCCATTCTGATTGACTATGTGCCCGAGAGCAAGGGTTTGTCGGTCTCCAAAGTGTCATTTATTTGAGTTAAGAACAAAGCCAGCGTTTCTTATGCTAGTACAGTATCCATGCGTGAATTGTGTTTGCTGATGGTGCGGCCAAAGATGACGACGTCGTCGAGGTAGCACATGCAAATGCTCCACTTCAAGCCACGAAGAACAGTGTTCATATATCGCTTAGACTTTCGCCGGTGAGTTGCACAGTCCAAATGGCATCACGTTGAATTCGAAAAGGCCATCAGGGGTTACAAAGGCTGTTTTTTCTATATCTTCAGAATGCATGGGAATTCGCCAGTAGCGCGATCCTAATTAAGTCTACAAAGGAAAAGTAGGAGGCCGAATGTAGACAGTCGATGGCGTCATCATTATGTGGCAGTGGTACACTTCTTTTTTCGTTACAGCGTTTAATCGGCGATAATCGACGCCGAAGTTCTAGGATCCATCTTTCTTTTTAACGAGACTCACTAGAGCTGCCCATGGACTCGCCGACTCAAATGACTCTGCCTTGAATCATTTCGTTCACCTGCGAATGATAATCCGCCGCTCGAATGGTTAAACACGGTATGGTTTTTGTCTAATCAGTTTTACCAAACCCGTGTCGATGGTGTGACATGTCCGAGAAGCAGGGATTAAGGGTGCTTTGTCTTTCTGCGCGAAGTCGAATGTAGAGACGTGCTTGTAAAGTACATTCACCATTTTTCGGCGTTCACTTGTTCTCAGTGACTTATTCACCATTGACAGAAGAACTGTTTCCAAACTGTGACTACGATGTTTTGCTGGCGCATCTCGAAGCTTGGTCTCAAATAAGGCCTCCTGTAGTCTACTGATGATGACTAGCTTTAAATCGTCTTTTGACATCACGGGCTCGGTGGAGCAATTCATAGTTCATAAACCAGCACGTCCACGCCTGATCGACACCCCACATTGCGGAATAAACACATTCTTTCTCATGCAGTTGGTGTACATTGGTACTACGTTGGCATCAATGTTGGGGGAATATATATTCTAAATAAGGCCCCGCCGTGGTGGAGGCAAAAATTCCGTAGGCCCCTGTGCTTAGATTTGGGTGCACGTTAAATCTAAATGCCTTCGATCGGGGAGGAACTGGTGCACCACGTTTGGCGAAGCAAGCGTTCGAGGGGAGGGGTGTTAAAACATATAATAACGGAAAAAAATAAGATGGTTCTTGCTTCGAGGGTTCCTAGGCCTCTGCTGACGGCAACCTATCAGTTTTGTTTTCTTGTCTATTCATTCTTCCAGTTTTGTAGTGGAACTAGCAGTGCTGCTTCGAAATACGGCCCGGTATGCAAACTAGTAGTGCGAGCCTTAATTCTTTCGGTTGCCGGTAATGAACAACTGTCTTCGAATGCATAAAATCTCTAGAACGTTGCTTCAAGGCACTACATATTGCACTGCAACAAGAACATTAGGATAAATGTTGAGGTAATTTGTGTTATAGTAACTCGTTTTCATCAAGTTCAAATAAATGTATGTTGATCGTGAAGCCATTGATGCTTACATTTGGCATAAACAAAATCTAATCTTATGCCGTCAATAAAGTGCAAAGTAATTTTTAATTATCTCCACTCTGTGCGAAGAAGAAATTTCGCTTTCGACATTGCTTCCGAAATGCCGCTT
This sequence comes from Rhipicephalus microplus, assembly GCF_043290135.1. Classification (NCBI taxonomy): domain Eukaryota; kingdom Metazoa; phylum Arthropoda; class Arachnida; order Ixodida; family Ixodidae; genus Rhipicephalus; species Rhipicephalus microplus. Next base: position 7,370,964 of record NW_027464595.1, on the reverse strand, counting down.
CAGGAAGCGGCACGTCGCACAACTTGTTGAACCTTGCATTGCCTCATGAAAAGTGTTCATTTCTATCAGTGTACTGCAAATTGTATAAAAGAGCGAAAATTCGTTATGCAGTAAGTTCAACTCATACAATGTGCGGCTTATCTTGCTCTTTAAAAGCCTCTACTTGATGCAAATAGCAAAAAATAATGGGGTACACAATCGTTTGCTTACATCACGTCTTGAGGGGTGAAGAGCTGCTGGGTGCATTCTTTCAGAAACGAAGGTTTGCGTGAAAACGGTGACGCACAAACGACTGTGGTCGTCTCTCTCTCTTGTGTCCTGTGCTTTTTTCTGTTTTTTTTCTCAATCCTTTGTTTCTGAAAGAAATGCGCTACCGTTAAACGTTTATTTTTGTCGAGTACTCAATGTGGCTGTGCTAGTAGTATGTGCTTCCGTTTGAAAGGTTTGCTTTTACTTTCAGGCACAATGGCAACGAAGATTCAATTTAATGCGTAAGCAGATAGAAGACATACCACCGCGGTGTGGCTCCCAGAAAATGTGATTGTCTTGGCGCACAAAAATGGCATTGCGTACCAATACCTTCAATAATTTTCTCCTGTTTTTGTTTCTACAATGTAATTTTCAAAGCTTTTTCGCCTGGTTTGTCCGAATATATGTTGCTAGTGATCTCTTCAGACTCTTTTTTTTCCTTGTTGCTACATCGCAGTATAAACATTTCGCAACGCAGATGCACAGCTACAAGCAGATGTTATTTGATATACATGCGGAATATTTGTGAAACTACAAACCTTATAAGCTTCACCTTAGTAGTAGGAAGGCCTGTGCTGCTATGTTAACATAAAATAAGCTCCTTTTGTGTTTATAACCTGCCTTAAAAGACATAAAAATAATAAATATTAGGCAATTACGCTTTCAACAATAGTAATGCCTAAACATATTACAAAAAAAAGTTTGCGAAGAAATAATGTACAAATTGATAGTGAATGATCCAAGAAAAAAACGATAAACAGAAGTGGCAGTAATAAGAGTACACAAGAAAACAAGTTAAGGTATTATACATTTCAGGATTCTAGGTTATCATAAAGAATTGTGAATAATGTTTCTCAAAGCTAATGATGAAAACAGACAGACCAACGGACGGACGCTTCGCGCCACTCATCATCATTCCCTCCGTGTAATCCTGTTATTTTTATGCTTATCGGATTTCATGCATTAACAACATGAATGTTTCAAAATCGACATTAGCATCATGCAAAATACTATATCGTGACAGCGACAACTATTGAAATTCAGGTAACCTTCACTACTCTGATTTTTGTAGATTACCGCTTCTCTATAAAGTCTTGCTGTGAGTGATATTACGGGTCAGACGTTTTCTCAAAAATTATGTCTTTCTTCTCTGCGGTATTGAGAAGAACGAACTGCATTCATGCCCTCGAGTCCAATCAAGGAGCACAAGGGCACCAAGAAGCCAATAATAATTCTTTTCAAACCGCAACAATTAAAAAGGGCATGGTTGCGACGCCCAGGCGTCCTCACCTAAGAGGTTCTTTTGTGAATCGACATGGGAAGTTTCCACCGCAGAAACCTTTTCCCGGGAAGTGAACTGACGCTTCTGTTGTCCCATTTTCGCAAATGCTGCTTCATTCACTTTTTTTCGGATGCCAGCAATTTCAAAATAGAATACCAAGATGGCACGTGAGCACTTCCATCGATGTTCGGTAATATTGGTTTGCCAACGAGTGGGCACCAAACTATTGAGGCTCCGCGCCAACAGCCTCTGTAAGGCAGCTTTGTAAGCGTCTCCGAGAATGACTTCCCTCGACTGAACGATGGTCTGCCTCCTTCGACTTGGATTTATGCAGCCATTTCGAGACAAGGTTCTGAGAGGAATTGCTGTCGCAGTTTTTATTTTCCGACGTCTTCGAACAAAAGATCCCTAGATTATAGCTGCGTGCCTTGACCAACCCTCGAGTCGGGACTGGAGTTTCGACCCAGCGAACGCTGAATTTCTGAATTCCCCCGAACAAAGCATGCGCGTCTTGAATTCTTTCCAAACAATCACTTTCGGCGCACATTTACTTTTTATCCGTCCTTTAATTTTGTTCGGTCCGCCCCAGTGGTCTAGTGGCAAAAGCACTCGGCTGCTGATCCACCGGTGGCGGGATCGAATGCCGGCTGCGGCGGCCGCATTTTCAATTGAGTTGAAAACACTTGAGGTCCATGTGCTTAGATCTAGGCGGAAGATAAAGAACCCCAGGGGGTCGAATTTCCCGAAGCCATTCACTACAGTATTTTATATTATTATGGTTGTCTTGGTAAGCTAAATAGCAACAATTGCTACTTTCTTTAAAACCAACTCGTGCACACGGTCATTGCCGCTTAATTATTTTTTTCACTTTCCATTCCTTTCTTCGATATATATATTGAATAGGAAGTATTGCCTGTTTTTGTGAAGCCTAACGTTGGTGGTTTCATAGTTAAGGTTGTCTTTATGAGCAAAATTTTATAGATCGAGATAAAACTTTTATGCACTATGCAGTATGTAACTGTTACGCGGCTGCTTACTTGCTTTGTCCAAAAACTCGTAAATATCTGCCTACTCTACTACATAAATCTGAAAGAGTGGACTATTTTGCATTCCTTATGCTTAATTACCCACGGTATTGCTTTTTTGAAGAAGCACTTGAACCTTGAACTCTTCTTCGACGCGAAGCTTCTTGCGCCATGTATCGTATGTCGTGGTCGTAATAGTAGTAGTAGCCTCCTTTAGTTTAGTCCTTAGAATGTGCGCTGAATGTCAGTACATTTATATATCTATTTATCCTTTTAAGATATTGCAGCCCGGTTACAGGGCTCTCGGAGGAGTTTGCACAGAGCAGTAAAAGTAAAACAAAGAAACTGAGAATAATTAGGTGAATACAAACAATGACAGATCAAATATTTACGAAAAATGCTAAAATCAAGATTATGTAAACATTGCTCAACTAGATGTAAGGATCAGACTATGCCGTGTTTTAGTGCCTTCAAAATCGAATCTTTTTCTAATTAATGAATCACCAAGTATGATATTCTGCATTTCAATACATTGGAAAAAAGGTGTGTTTCAAGAAGTCTGTTCAATGATGAAAGACCGATACGTTCAGTGTAAAGTTCAGTGTATCATATACATGATGAAAACATGCGAGATGGCGGTATTTGGCGTGTTAACTAGATGGATGGTCACACGCACGGACACAAGGACGGAAGCACGAACAGACGAACAGACGGAAGCATGAGCCAACTGACGGACACTTCTCCCCACTCATCATACTTCACTCTGTGGATATGCTGTTATTTTTTGAAGGAATCACCGTACTTTTTTAGAAAGGTTAGAAGCCTGCAAGAGCACGAAAATGTTACTACAGGGAGGGTGACAATCCTCGTCGAAAAGAGTAACGCATAATATTTGTTATGCTTCGCATATCAAATATTATGCGAAATATTAGCAGCGTCAACTCGTCGCTAGAGGTCGGCGGGCTGTCCAAGCCAGAGTGTTTCTGGAATAAAGGACCCTCCCACCTTCACTCACAAGCTTCTTTCAATAAATGTTTTCTCTCTCTCTCTCTCAGTACCACATTCTCCATCATACATCGGGCCGGAAGTGGAGCCAACTAACATCACTGCCGTTGGCGTCAACATTTTGATAATGCGTCGGGGAAAACTACACAGGGACAAAAGGGCGTAAAGCTCCAACATTTCGAAGCGATGATCAAAAGGCATCACTGTATAAATATTTACTAAATCTGGAGGAGTGTCGGAATAGCCGAATGTCTTGAATCGGGATATCACTTAAATGGTTGATATTATAATACTCAATAGTGTGATATGCGAAGCTAATATTGGACGCAAGAAAAAAGTTGTTTCACGAGAGGTGCCTTAAATTGGTAGTGTTGCGTCAAATAAAGCAGTGGTACTGTTATAGACCTAACCAAACCTTTATATAGGGTTGTGTATATTGTACCCTTATGAGTTCTGCAAAAGCATTAGAGCATTCTCTTACTTGATATATGTGTCTTTAAATTATACCAGAAAAGAAACACAAGCTCACTATTGGTTTAACGCGAAGCCTTGTGCTGTGTCCTTTCATGGTATTGCAATTTATTTTCCCTTCATTTCTTTTGTTTTTTTTTCCGTTTCTCGCTTGCTTGCTCTTCAAAATTTTACACGTGGCTTGTGCTGTTTCCTTATATAGCAATAGTAGTATACCTGAAAAAGTAAAAGAATTCTAAAGACTGAATAAATGCTTGAATGGAAGTGTTTGAAAGAGAGATTAGAGTATCACTCACCACTCAAGCCACTGACACAATTCTGCGCATTTTTCTCAGCTCTAATTGTTTCTTTGGTATTCGCTGTTTATTTATTCTGCAGCCTACAAAGTGGCACAAGTCACTGTTCTTTCTGTAAATAATATAAGTGCATGTGTTACATTCCTTATTTTCAAAACACACCAGTCCTTGTCTACCACCATATGGCAACAGTTGTACCATCTCATTTGCTTACACCCACGGCTAACATATGCCAGATCCGAACGTAAACCAAGAGCACAGAATATGCGCAGAACAGCGCTGTGTCAATCCATCTGTTTAACTTATTCAGCTATTGAAAATCGGTTCCCTTGAAAACACAGGCCAAGGAGCAAGCATGTCGAAAGACATTTTTCAGCGAACCAGTGTGAGGCAATACAGTTTGAGGCAAAGTGCACTCGACAGAATTTATTCATGAGATTGGTGGAAAAGGAGGGGGGGGGGGGGGGCTTGTGCTTAGGTGAGCAAACTATCGTGCGCTTTATCTCCACAAACACCACTCCCAAAGCAACTTTAGATGTTAAGGCCCGTGCCTCCTCTGACCTTCCCTCACACCATCTGCGCTGGCGAAATATAATGGCTTGTCGGCATCCTTTGTTCAAGTAAAACATAAGTATGTATATTATACAGCATAAAGGTGACGCTTAAAAGTAATATTCGGAGCACTTATTTGCTATTCCGAAAGAGTATTGTGTTTCGTCTTTGAAATTTTACGTTCAATTGCTGTGAATTGCTCTTTCTTGCAGAAAAAGTTGTGCTACTGCCACAATTTAGCCATTTTCACCAAATCTATCTATGTCTGCAGCTTATTTAACAGCCTTGAACTTTGCAGTTCACTTCAGAGCTTTGGTTTTCTGTTTGTAATCGTGACGGTGCTATAATCAACAGCATCTGACGTGAACTGACCTGACTTTACAAAATCAGGTGACGGAGCGCATATAAAGGGATTTTTCTGAAATGGTTTTATGGTTGTTTAATTTCCATGCACTCAACATAGGACTCTCACTATAAAGCTTACAGCGTACTTATTTTACAACGTTCATATGCCTGTTGTTCGTGTTACGAAATTTACTGCCATAACACAAAGCAAAACAGAAGTCGTGGTGTATATTGATGTTTATTTTCTCATTTTCAAATTTGAACTATTCTTTGTGCCGAGCACTTCGGAGGGTTGGGCTTCCGTATGCTGTCGTAGTCGCCTGGCGTAACGCGGTCAAAAGAAAGTATAGCAAAGCCAACTTTATCATATTGAGCACACGCTAGCGCCGAAGTGGAGTCTTCTATCACTTGTTTTTGAACCTTCTTGAAGATGATTGCAACGATACTCTTCCTCTTTGTTTTCTACGTCTTGGTGATGGTCTGCGCACAATACTACTAGGCTAGAAAACACTTGTTAACAGAAACCACATATAAAAACTGAAAGAGGAAGCAAGCAAGATGTAAAAAGGCAGTGAAAGAAAAGAAGTAGGATGATATATGGACATAAATAGAAATAACAAAAAACATAGAATGAACTCTAAAAAAGAACAGGAAAGAAGGTTGGGCAGAAAAAATGAAAAATCGAAGAAAAACGAAAGCGGTGCCCAGCTCTGCACTTGGTGCCAGTCGGGCCAAGCTCCTGAAACTTCTTATACTAACACAATCATTTTCTCTTTTTTTGTTTGGACATTTCTGTGTTGTGTGATGTCATAATTTCAATATGGTAATTCAATAAATGAAAAGGTACAAGCATAAATGCAAGGAAAGTTAGGCAGGAAAACACCTCCAGTAGGCTATCGATAGCATGTGGACATGCATATCTTATACATTTGTTATGAAAACATTAACAAAATACGGCCATTATTGTTTTTACTTGGTCTCGCGTCATACCAAATAGTTCACAGAAACTTGCGAGAGATTGTACATGCCTAGAAAGCATATTCATTTTTTCAGAAGCTTTATTTAGGCATCAATATTGGTGCTAGGGTTTAACATCCCAAAACCACCATATGATAATGAGAGGCGCCAAGGTGGAGGGCTTCAGAAAAATTGACCACTTAGGGTTTTTAAAGTTAATTATATGGGCATCAAGTGTTTTCACCACCATGAAAAATGCGGCCGCCAAAGCCGGGAGTCGATCCCGGCCATGGCTCCTAGACGTTAGCTACTAGACCAGTGCCTTCAATTAGATCTGTCACTAGAAAACTAGACCGGTCGCTTCGTGACTAATTCCAATGAATACATTTTAAAATATGGTATACGGCTCATTTTGTAGGGCATCAATTACTTTGACGTTAACACGTCCTCATTCCTAACAAAGTCGGAAGGACAGATACCCCCTGCCCATGACCTACGGGAACTATGCAGCAACACATAGTGCACCGTTTCCTGGGGCATGAAGCTTAGGCATGCTATCTGTGGTACCGGCTTACTTAGATCAGCACAATACTTAAGGGATAGTATCCAAGAAACGAAAAAAAAGTGGTCTTGTCAAGCGTGTGAATATAAAGCAAATAATGCTTCACTGTATCACGCGCTCAGTGCCTTCACCTTATGTTGTGAGGTTATGTATATTTCGCTGCTCAAGTGAGCAAGTGTGTTTCCCTAACCCCACTTTGCTTCAAGGCATTGTTCAATAACGCAAAACATTATCTTTATTTACAACTGTATATCGTACAAATCCGGCGCTACCACTCAGTGGCAACATGAAGACACAAATAGAATCAAAGAGTGCAACGTTATTACATAAAAGAACACAGATACTATATTCTTAGATGACACAATATTCGTGACGTACATTTTGGCATGCCCAATGAATGAAGCGACTCGTTGCCTGCTTTTTAATTGTAATATTTGGGTTTTACGTAAAAAAGGGCATATCCCATGTAAAGTGGGAATTCTCACTATGCGAAGCACGAATGAGGAAGGTTGATGTGTCACTTTATAAATTAGCAGAACGTTACGATGCGGACGGACGCAGTAAACCTAAGTAAATATGTTGTGCGCACTAGCTATCTAGATGAGCTGCAATTAGGTTGTTTATAGTCGCCTGCCGGCACCACTAGCATTTCCAATACTAGCACAAGCAGTGGTAGGCACGTTAATTATGCCGTAGATGACCTTCCTTTCAGGATTATCATGCTTGCGTCTGGCATTTGTGTTCTTCGTCAATGCACGTTTCGTAATAAAAATCGTAAACGTTAAGCTAGTGAAACGACCACGAGCACGCTATGAGCGTAGCACGTTTTACCTGACACGTATATCATGATTACATTTGCACATGTCTTTAAATTCGTCGTCCATCTACGTCACTACGTAATACCGAATTTTGTATATGTAAAGCTAGCTGAACGGCCGCGAGCGCGTCATGAGCTGGGTATGTAGTCATAATTCTACATAACACCCATGTCATGAATATCACGTTTGCACAAGTCATAGACCTTCGCCAACTAGTCACGTCACGTAATACCAAAATTGGTATATGTGAAGCCAGCAAAACGGCTGCGAGTGCGCTATGAGCGTAGCATGTAGTCATGATTTACATGACCATCATGATTATTGTGTTTGGACGTGTCATCTACCTCCATCGTCCATTCACGTCACGTGAAAGGAAATTTGGTGCATTTGAAGGTAGCGAAACGGCCGCGAACGCATTCTGAACGTGGTATGTAGCCCTGTTCTTACATGTAACGCATATAAGAATATGACCTGTCGCGGTTGTAGAGGAAGCCGTCCAAAACATGAGGTCGGACGCCAGAGAAGAAATTAGGCTGAAACCAATTGGGATACTTTCGAAATTACCGTTACAAAGCAAAAAAGAACTTGAGCACAGAGGAGAAACAGTTCTTTGGGAACTCCGACGGGATCAGAGCATTATCATCTTGCCCGCCGACAAGGGCAATTTGACGTTGGTGTTGGACAGCGGGGAACACTAAACAAAGATTTTCGCGCTTTTAAAAGGGGACGCGTACACGCAGCTAGTAATGGACCCAAAGAAGCAAACCCAGACACAGCTAAACAAGCTATTCACAAAAATTATCCAGAATTACCCAGATCTCAGAACACGTTACCTGTGACTAATCTGCCGTAACGGATACGCACCGAGTTTATATGGACTACAAAAATTCACAAGCCTGACGTCCCCCTCCGACCAATTGTAGACTTCACTCCTCCCCCATGAGGAGCCCTTTTGAATTTTCTACACCGAATTTTCGCCCTCCCTAACCCGGCAGACACCAACCCATGTTTGTGACTCCAGCCACTTCGTGTAGCTATAGCGTCAGATGTGAGCATCGACGAGGATGAGAGCCTGGTCTTATTTGACGTCGTTTCATTATTCACGAATGTACCAGTGTCCTTAGCTGTCTCCTCTGCCCGTTCTGCGCTTGAGAGGGACGCAAGTCTGAGTGAAAGGACTCCTTTGACGGTTGACAAGCTCTGCCGTCTGCTGGAGTTCTGCCTGTCCAGTACGTACTTCTCCTACAAAGATACTATTTTCAGGCAGAACAGTAGAACCGCGATGGGAGCTTCTGTTTCACTCACGATGGCAAACCTGACCCTGGAGAACATAAAAGAGAAAGCACTCAGCTCCTTCTCGCCGCGACACAAGCTTTTTCTCCATTATATGGACAATTGCTTTTTCGTCATGAAGACGTGAAAACTTCAGACAGCACTTAAATTCCGTGCACCCAGCCATACAATTCACGACCGAGTGCAAAAGCCACCCCTGGCTGCCCTTTCTCGACGTCCAGGTGGCAAGAGAGTGCAACGGCCTAGATTTCTCCTTTCACAGTAAGCCAACTCACACTGGCCGCTACCTTCAATTTGATTCTTCCCACCACACCTGCCGCAAGGCCTTGGTTTTGACCACGCTACTCCAGAGAGCTAAGAAGTTATGCTTCAATGACACGGAGCAAAAGAAAGAAAATACCTGCGTAATTGCGGACTTCATAAAAAACGGATACCCAAAAAACTTCACTCGAGCCGCCACCCGCGCCACGCAAAGCAACCGATGATACGAAAACGCCAGCCAACCTTAATTGGCAGCCCTCCAAGTCGCGTGCTGGTCCCATACGTTTAAGAACCAGTGAGATGTTGGCGCGGATCTTCAAGAAGAAGGAAGTTTGCTTCGCGCACGTGCCTTCGTGTACGTTGGGCCACCTCCTCCCCCCCCCCCCCCGAAAGACCGACCTACAATGAACAGGATCCCCGGTGCCGTTTACGAAATTGCGTGTGCCGTGTGCCCTTCTTCGTATAACGGCGGGTCAAAACACCTACCGGAACGACTGAAGCAACACGAAAACGATGTGCGGAGGCTCTAAAAAGAGGGCAGTGCAGTCGCCGAACATGCAGAGATGTTGGATCACCGGATAAATTTTGAAGCAACGGCCATCCTTGAAAGTGAGCCGAACTGGAGGAGAAGGTTATTACTCGAGTCGTGGCACGTACACAGGACAGCCTATAACTTTAACCACTCTCTCGGAACCCTTCCTCCAGTGTATACACAAGAACTGTGCTCTACGGCGAAACGAGAGAGAAAGGGGAGGGTCATTATCCGCCCCGCGAGTGCTTTGAAGACGCCGCTGCTACGTAGCTCCGCAGTCACCTCTAAGGAAAAAACCAAGTCGGTTTTGAAACGTCGGGTTTCTTCAAAACGTTTGGTTGGAGTTTAAATGATCTCCTATGCCACGCATATCAAGCACGTTAGGACCTGTCACTTCGTTAGGACCTGACCTGTCATGTTCGTCATGCGGTCATGTCTTAGCATAAGAATTTTGCATTATGTCATGTGAGCGAAACCACCATAAGAGCAGCAAGACTATATAAGACATGGAAACTCGTGACATACTTGTCATGACTACCATGTTATGACTAGTCACTTATGGTCGTCATCAGTCATGTTACGCCATGGCAGTTTTTGTACAGATTCCTTTATCTAGAGGGCCAGGAGAGCTCAGGGTCTAAGGTGGCTAGATAGATAGATAGGCAGATTGATATATATATATATATATATGTATATATATATATATATGTATATACATATATATATATATTGTAAGACAGTGGCAGCGTTGGAGTCTCGACGGCGTTTATTAGGCTGAATTGCGTGATTAACCCCTCGAACGAAGACGACGTTTTTCGTGATGATGAATATATACAGATGAAGAAGATGAAGGTGAAACGTTGTCAATATTGTGCTTACACTAATTTCCCCCTCGCGCAGAAGCGGCCAATTAGGCCACTGTTTATGACGGTGGTGTACGGCGCACGAATGGTTTTAAGCGCGACACGTGAAGAACCTCCGTACCACAAAAACGGCCGTCGGAAGGCATGACAACAGGGGTTACTCAATAGTTAACAGGAGACGTCTGCTCGACTATAGCGTAGGGGCCGATGAAACTTGAGTAAAACTCAGCACACAGGCCGGGAACCCGCGTTGGGGTCCACAACAGTACTTCGTCTCCAGTCTTGAAGTGAACTAGGCGGTGGACGCCATCGTAGCGAGTTTTCCGCTTTTGTTCGCTTGCCTGTGTATAGAGGTGGGCGCGTCGGTGACAATAGGCCAGGCGAGAGATCAAGTGCTCCCTCGATGACGATGACGAGTTCACAGAGACGTCAAAAAGGAGATGTCGAGCGGAGATGTTGGTTGACGGCCATAGACGAGAAAGAATGAGAATGGCCCGTGGTGCGCTGCATAGCGGTATTGTAAGCAAAAGTCACGATTGGCAGGATAGTATCCCAGTTGGTGTAGTCGGCGTTGATATACATAGATATCATGTCGGTCAAAGTTCGATGGAAGCGCTCAGTGAGGCCGTTTGTCGGGGGATGGTAGCTGGATGTCGTCTTTTGAATTGGATTACATCGGTGGAGGACTTGTTCCAGTAGTTTCGAGAGAAACGCCTTGTCGCGATCGCTCAATAAGATGCGTGGTGCACCATGTCTTAGAAAGATTGGCTCTAGAAAAATGTGGCAATGTCCTCTGCTGATCCTGAAGAAAGTGTAGCTGTTTCGGCGTACCTTGTTAAGTGCAACTGCTGTGATAATCCAGCGCTTGCCGCTAGCTGATATTTGTAGCGGTCCGTAGAGGTCAATGTCAATGACATCGAAGGGAGCGTCAAGACACGGAAGAGGTTGTAGAAGACCGGCCGGGGAGGAAGTGGGTCGCTTGCGGCGTTGCAATAGCGAGCATGACGCAACATATTGCGCTACGCAGTTGGAAAGGCAAGGCCAGACCAAACGACTGCGGATGCGTTCATAGGTTTTTTGAAAACCGAGATTACCAGCCTTCGGGTCATCGTGAAACGCCTCCAAAATCTGCGTTCTTAGGGAACGAGGGGCAACAGGAACCCAGCGCTGTCCTTCGGGCTAGAATACAAAGAGTAAAGGATTGAGTTTTCAGTCTTGAAGTTCCGCAGCTGTCGATGAGCGCGGGCGTTGGGAGGACGAGAAAAGCCTTGAAGGCGCTGCATTATAGAGTGACAGTAAGTTTCGCTGCTTTGGTGGGATGCAAACTTCTCGTTGCCGAAGGTAGAAAGAAAATCGACACCGGCGAGTGAATGAACTGACGAAGGTACTTTGATGGGTTCATTCACAGTTGACGACAGGCCAGGGGTGCCTGATGAGGATTGTAAAGGACAGCGGCTAAGAACATCGGCATCGTTGTGTTTCTTGCCGGATTTGTAGATAACGTCAAACTCGTATTCTTGAAGATGAAGTATCCAGCGACCGAGACGTCCTGACAAATTCTTCAACGTCGACAACCTGCACAAAGCGTGGTGGTCAGTGATGACGATAAAGTGACGGCCGTGAAGATATGGTCGAAACTTCTGGATGGCCCAGACAACGGCGAGACACTCCTGCTAGGTGATGGTGTAGTTGTCCTCTGCTGCTGTGAGGTTGCGACTGGCGTATGCGATCACACGTTCGTCATAACGCTCTGTTCATTGCAAAAGTACAGCGCCGAGTCCGTGTCCGCTGGCATCTGTTCGGAGGAGAGTGGGTGCGGCGTTATCGAAATGGCAAAGCACTGGCTCAGACGTGAGGGTACGTTTCAAGGTGTCGAAAGTCATTTGGCATTCGTCCGACCATACGTATGACGCTCCCGAAGAAAGGAGTTGGTCAAGTGGCGCAGCAATGGTGGTGAACTCTCGTATGAAGCGCCAGAAGTACGACGCAAGGCCAAGAAAGCTTCGAAGCTCTATGACACGTTGACGCATCGGGAAGTGAAGAGCGGTGGTAATCTTGTCGGGATCAGGCCGGATTCCATCTTTGCTGACGAGATGTTCGAGTACTTTAATACTTTTGCTAGCAAAGTGGCACTTCTTGGTGTTGAGCTGAAGGCCAGCAGCTGCGAGACACGTCAGAAATTCATCTAGGCGCTGCAAGTGCTGTTCGAATGTTGAAGAAAATATGACGATGCGGTCAAGGTAACATAAGCATGTTTTCAACTTAAGGCCCCGCAATACAGTGTCTATCAGTCGTTCAAACTTTGCTGGTGCATTGCAGAGGCCGAAAGGCATGACGTTAAATTAGTTAAGTCCGTCGGCTAAGGCAAAGGCAGTTTTTTCCTTGTCATCCTCGTGCATTGGAATTTGCTAATAACCGGAGCGCAGGTCAAGGCTCGAATAATATTCTGCTCTTTGTAAGGAATCTAAGGCATCATCAATGTGAGGCAAGGGATATGTCTTTACTGGTTACTTTGTTTAATACGTGGTAGTCAACGCAGAATCGCACCGAACCGGGTTTTTTTGTACGAGAACGTCAGGTGACGACCAAGGGCTTGAGGAGGGGCGGATAATGTTTTGCTTGAGGTTATCAGCAACGTGTTTGTCGATAATTTCGCGTTCGCTGGAAAAAACACGGTATGGTCGACGACAGACTATAGAAGTTCCGTCGGTGTGTATGCGATGAGCCGCCGCAGAAGTCTGGCTTAGAGCAGTGGAATGTACGTCGAAAGAAAATTTATGCTTAGACAACAACGCCAGTAGTTAGTCATCTTGTGGGGGAGTGAGATCCGTGCTGATGGCATTGACGAGAGCCGTAGTAGGTGGAGCATCTGTTGGTATTGAACGTGATTCCATCAGATTGGTATCCGAAGCCACTACAGAGATAGGTTGTGTGTCCACGCTGGAAACTACAACAGTGTGCTTGGTCAGCAGAATCGGCTCATTAGTGATATGCAGTACTGCGAGAAATGCGGTGCCGTTGAAGAAGCGGACAAGACTCGATGGAAGTGCAATCCCTCTGGATAGACAACGGGCTGATGAACTGAGTAGGACGTCCCCGTGGTCAATGGAGACAGACATAACCGTGATAATGAGCTCGTAGTTAGGTGGCACAAGGAAGTCATTGGCTGTTCGTAGCCGGTTACGTGATGATTTCGGGGAAATATCATCCGTCTCTCGCATATGTGTGAGTCGTTGTCGACAAGAGATGGAAGCAGCAGCATCAGAAAGAAATTCGCATCCTAAAATAAGCGTAAAAGCACAAGAAGCCAGCACGGCAAAGTGAATATGATGCCGAATCCCAGCAATGAAAACTCTAACGGTGCACTGTTCTGATGGCCGTATCTGCGAGTCATTTGCGCTACGTAAGGGAGTGCTAATATAAGGTGCGGTAACCTTAGGTAGACGAGTACACAAATCCATATGAATAACAGAAATAGCAGCTCCCGTGTCCACCAATGCCTGAACTGGTAGCCCTTACGCAGACACTAATAACAAGATGGCTGGGCCCTCGGGAGGTCTTGGTGTTTGTTCGAGCGATGCAGCGTTCGTTCGAAAAACTGCACCATCTAGTTTTCCGAGTGGTAGTCAGGAGTAGGTACAGCCGGTCTCAGAGGAGATGTTGAGCGTCGCAGAGGTGAAGGGGACCGGCGGCGTCCGGGATAGCAGGGGCGAGGTGTGGCGAGTGGAGAAGTCGGAGAGAAGGAACGTGTCGTAGGGCGTCGCTGGTACTGGTTCGGGGATAGCTCCGAATCCCTTTCGTAAACATCGTAGCCACGGCGTTCGTCTTGTTGGCGCTTGCGGCAAAACCGTGAAATATGGCCCCGAATTCCACAATAGTAACATATTTGGCGAGGCGAGCGCCAGGGGACGTAATGTGCTGGAGCTGTCACAGGCGCTGCTACTGGCGCTGGGACAGGCGAGTGTGGTGCGAATGCTGGTACGTTGGACTGCGCAAGAACATGATGCGCGGGCTGAACCAAGGCATGTGGCATGGCAGCAACTTGCCCATACGTCATGGGTGGTGTTGGTGGCGTCGTAGTGTTCGATTTAAGAGCGCCAGCCATGGTTGAGAGTCCTATTTGATGATGTCGCGCAGACCTGCAGATTGAGATTGAGGCCGAGGGGCGGGTGCAAATGACAACCCTTGCAGTTGAAGTTCCTCGCGAATCAAAGCGCGAATCAGTGCGCGCAAATCCGCATCCGAGGAAGGCCGGCTGTCACTGGCGTCTGAGTAGTCTGGGTGCAATCGCATGACTTGGAGTTCATCAAGATGCTGACATGTCGTGATGACGTCCTCAACGGTGGTGGGGTTCTTAACAGCCACAGCGTTAAACGCGACATGGCCTATCCCTTTGATGATGTGGCGAACACAATCAGCTTCTGTCATCCGAGTTCACGCGGTGGCAAAGGGCAAGGACGTCTTCAATGTACGAGGTGTACGTCTCCCCGGGTTGTTGCGCACGCCCATCGAGCTTTCGTTTCGACACTTCGGAATGGACGTTCGGTTTCCTAAAAAACCTACGGACTTGTTGAGCAAAAGTAGGTCAATCCCGAAAGCTGCTCTCGTGGTTAAAAAAACACGTTTTCGCGACATCGGACAGATAAAAGGCGACATGACGAAGTTTTTGAGGCTCATCCCATTGGTTTTAAACACTGGTCATGTCGTATTCTTTTAGCCACACCTCGACGTCGTCGCGTGGAAGACCACAGAACATGGGTGGGTCGCGCTGCCGGGTGTTGACGATCCACGCAGGAATGGTTTGTGGGACAGGGATGCTGGATGTTCCGGGCAGTGGTTCTTGAGCCATGACAGCGGACGGGGAAAGCAAGCAGCGACCCGAACGAAGCTCCAGGGGAACGTGACGTCGGAGAGGACTTGGGGATCGAAGCAGCCTCCACCACTCTGTAAGACAGTAGCAGCGTTCGAGTCTCGACGGCGTTTATTAGGCCGAATCGCCTGATCAACCCTTCGAACGAAGACGACGTTCTTCGTATGATTATTATATGCAGATGAAGAAGATGAAAGTCAAACGTTGTCAATATTGTGCTTACAATACGCGTAATCCCCTTTGCCTCTACGAAAAAAAAATATCGCTGTACTGTAATTCCCCGGGTTAACACACTGCAGAGCCATGAAAAACATCTGTTGGCTGAATTAGCCATTTTCGTCGAACCCGTGCTCGACTCTCTCAGTATAACTCACAGCGACTTCCGTTCTATGGCCCCCATAACTTGCTGTCTTTATCTTTCCCGTAGTTGACACGCCAATTGAGAGAGACAACTGAGTGCGATCAAATTTGTAATATCGCTAAGCGTGTGCCAATGAGTGGAGGCAAGTGCAAAGAACTCAAGACAACCACTTCCCGCGCCTCGGTTGATTTAATATTTAGAAAAAATGAGACTAAAAAGACATATAAACAAAAAAACTTTTTGGAGCGGCATCAAAATTTTTTATTCGTGAAAACCTGCGAAAGCCAAAGCCAACAAATGCGAACATCAACATCACTACGTTCAACCATATCTTAGGTTCCCCGGCAACCACTATGAGGGTGGCGCGTTTCCTGAAACCGAAACTAGCGCCGAGATTCCGGGGCATGGTTAAGCTCTTACAAGTCACCTCAGTGAACAGCACATAGGCAAATGAATAAACTGGGGAAGGTTCTCCCGATATTATCACGGAAATTTGAGCGATGTCTCATTGACCTAGGAGTGCGCCGAACTGAACTCAAGCTCCGATGGCTGATTGCTTGGAGACGCCCCCCCCCTACATTTATGGCACTTGACCAAACTTTGAGGCGACGAATTATTTAGTGAGGTGTCAGATAAGCTGCAAAGTAAATATATAGTTATTTCTTAGATTTATAACATACTACTACTTCCAAAAAATTGTGTTGAGTTTAAGTTTCGTTTATATTCCCATCCTCCACATGCGGCGACTCAGTCGTCGGCAGGCGTTGGTGCCTGTGGAAACATGCTTTGAATACCTTTCCTTCCAAGTTTCGTGACTCATATCATGTGTTCATGCACAAGCCCTGATAGCAAATCGCATGAATACGCCCCCATTTACGGAAGTCGACCAAGAAATCTGGCAATCAACCATTTGGCGGAATGTCAGATAAACCATAACCTAAATTTATACTTCACTTATGCATATACAAAACTAGGACTATTTGTGAAAAATATTGCATGGAATTTTTTATTTTGGCTGTTTGTCCCCTCTTTCCCTAGAAGCGCTTCACTATAGTCGGCAGGCTTAGATGCCCGTGGTATTGATTTTCGACCCTTTTCTTTCCAAGTTTTGCGAGGGATATAATTTGACCATGACTACAGAGTGATCACGACCACCTCTCGTTTTCTTTTTTGCTTTTTCTCCTTTTTAAGGCTTATGCTGAAGCCTGCAAAATTAAGGAGCACTCGCCATTGCCTTTCTAATAGAGTGTGAAAGTGGACCCCATCACTCATTCCGCTCACTCGCTTCGTATTCACTAGCAGGTATCACCCACAAATGAGTTCATTTCATTACCTTTCCATACATACCTGTAATCTTGACTCCACTACGCACCATCACTCTGCGTGTACAGCTTTCTTTACATCACCGCAACGAGGCCAGCACCGGGGGTGCGTCATGGTTGGAAACACCCGCAAGTTAGAGGGTAATGGGCTCATTTCGGACGGTCACAGCGTGGCCTACAGTGTCCCTAAATTTCTAGAAAAAGGTTTCACTGCCCTTCGGCTTCAGGTGCCTCCCTTTCAGCATCTCCATCACTTCCCTTATGTCATTATCTTCCCCTCTTCTCTTAGTTATACACACGGGTATTTGAATGTTTTTCTAGTAGTGATGTTTACTTGTAACAATTTTCCATATAGTAATTACCACCTCTTTCTAGGCATCGCGAGGGCAAAGAATTTATGGCACGGCTGTATGAATTGATCTGTTCTTTTTTTTATTTTGCGTTTTGCAGACGTACTGTCGCCGAACGTAGGTGCTTCCTACTACAAAGAACCTACAAACTACAAACGTTCGATTATGGTGTCTGAAAACTCAGTCATATTTCAGTACCTAGTCTTGGACACTTTGTTAACATACGTGCAGTGAAATAAAAGCCTCGTATTGTTGGATGTTGCACACAGTTCACTGGATGTGGCACCTCTAATTAGATTACAGGGTTTGCGGCTACATGAATGTGTTTTATTGTTACCTGAACGATGAGACGCCTTTTCAACAAGACTGTCAACAAAACACATATATTTGCAGCGTAGGTTAGAGCATGGACGCTGTGAGTTCAGAGTTATAGCGCTTACAGCTCTTTCTCCTCATCGTAGGGCACACATCTGCTTGGTCCCAGGCATTCGCAATATGATTGTAGCAATGTGACGAAGCCTTTTGATCCCGAAGGCTAGCTTTAAAAGCAATCTGATTGGTCATTTATGCCAGCTGTGCGGCAACCGAATTTTTGTGCTGTATGCCGTGGGATCCATTGGTATCACTTGATGACATGCGAAAGTATGTGGCCCAGATAGTTGTCCTTTTGCCCTCCAAGATGCTTCAATTTCTTCTAATGGCCAAACCTTAATACATTTAGAGCTTTGTCATTGATAGAACCACTAAGATGTCCCAAGCAAGATATTGATTTCCGGTCAGAAAGCTTGATGCCTGTGCTTTCCCAGTGAGCACGTTCAGAATGAGCAACGAGGCACAATCTCTTTGAAATGTGCTCACTGTGCTCCAGCTTGCAAACTGCAACCTTTCCGTACTGACTTCAAGCTTAAACTGCAAAGCATTCTTTGCTAAGTAACTATTGAGGCTTCGCAGGCCGCCATACAAAATTTGAAATGTGTCATTTTTAGACAAAAAGATGTCCCCCTGAAAGAAACAAGTGATTGATTTTGGCCAAGATAAACCCTTAGATTCCAAATTGCGCAAGTAAAAAAAAACAATTTTCTCCACATTATCGCCTACCTTGTCTCTTAACACACGCAATGCCGTCACGCGGTACCGGTACCAGCGTACGGTGAATTACAAATTCTTTCCTCCCCCACCCCCACCACCCAAAAAAAACTACATAAAGGATCAGTATTCTCGCTCACCACTCTGTAAATATATGTATGCGTCACAACCAACTTCAACGTGTTTCCGAAATTTCACTGGACGGTTCAATTAGAAGGGCGCGTGAATGCGCATTTAAGAATGACAGAGTTTTAAAAGAAACAATTGTTTTGTTGAGTGATAGTTCGTTCTCCAAGGACCATTTGTAGCATGTCAACTTCTAGCGCGCTTCGCTGCCGCTGAAGTCTGCACGAAGAACGCCCACTCCGAACTCTAATGAACCATAACGTCTCGTGGTAATGGGCACCAGCAGTCGACGCCGTCTAGTCCAAACGGGACTCACAACAATCAAAGTTTTGAATGCAACAAGCTTGGTACATTAATAGTTTAGGCCAAGGTCAGGACTCGCTCGCTGGATTTCTTGCTGACCGAATGGGCCCCCACAATCTCCAACGACAGCGAAGGTCTGTTCGACCATGGAGGAAGGAAAAAATAAGGAGAGGCCCTATCCTATCCCAATGCATTGCGAGAAGTGTGGCGGAAGTGACGTCAAACTTATGGGGCAAACAAACCGGGATGGGGCAAACAAAACAGCAGACGCTCCTCGGCGTGCTCTCAGCACTGTTTCGCTTATATAGTCCCGGCGTTAACTTAACGCATGTGTATGGTTCGCATGCAGTAAAATGTTGCGAGCACACCTTTCCCAGACTGTTCGTGCGTGACAGGCCTAAGCGCGGCATGTTGAAATACTTATTGGAGTGTTCTTGTGCAACGGCATAGAAATCACCGGTACGTGTCGAAATGAAAATCATTCAGCCTCTGTATCATCGTCTTCGCACTCAACCGGCAGTGCCTTACACGTTATGCTCACCGCAAGGCCCTTTTTTTTCTCTCTTTTAGCCATATTTCCTGATCTACGGGTTGAATAACAGTTCTTTGCTCGTGTATAGCATCACTGTGGCAATGCACAATTTTGAGAGCTTGCTTCGTAGTCATTCCGTGCAACGCCAGCCTGGTACTTGACGTACTTCACGTCGGTAAGAAGGCATATCTGCATTGTATACGTCATCGTGCACGTAAGTGTGTATATCCAGTGCGCACACAACTATCACGCAGCGAGCACATACCGTACGCTGCATACACACTTACTCCGGTAACAAGAAAAGTTTATTGCCCTTCCGTATGAACGACACAACTTCTACAAACGCGACACATTTCTTACAACAGTAAAAACAAAAGTTCGCGTGTGTTCTCAGTTGACACAATGAATAAGAAAGAACCAACGAAGCGTACAGCTGAGAGCTCCGCATGCAAATTTCATCAACAGTGAAGCAAACATACGTGAAAAGTGCCACCAGGTACATCCGGCGGTGCACGCGATTCGCGCCGAGTATACAGCTCGGCATCGCACAGCTTTTCTTTTAAAAACACGCAAAACAAGCTGCACTCATGGATTGACTCGCTGGCGGCACAGAACTGCTTCTAAGGCCGCTGTGGCGGCTCGTTGCCGAAAATCGCGAAATGTTTATCTGCTTTTCCGCTAGGAGGAAGTGCGGGTGTTTGCGATGCGGCGGCTTCACGATTATGACGTCTTGGCCTCTCCTATTTTTTTCCTTCCTCCATGTGTTCGACTGAGCTTCCCCTACGCCATCTCGTGACGGCGACAAGAGCTCTCGGCAAGTGGTGCCCGTCCTCGAACTCCTGCGATCGTGTCCATCTTTCCAATCTTCTCTTTACTTCAGTCGCTCGCTGTCCCTGCACCTCGCTCTCTCCTTCCTATCTCTTTATATACATTAAAATCTTGTCCTTTCAATCCCTCCTTAACTCATCCCTCGTGAGCTACTGTTGAGGTGTCGCACTCTGAGTCAGACAGGGCTCACTTTTCTCTTCTTTTCCCTTTAAGAAATACTTAAGAATCACATAAGACAAGGTCAGTTTATCGGGGGCTACGACAGTGGGCGCGCTCGCTTTCTGGTACTCGTTCTCAGATGAACCAAAGGAGCAGCGTTATAACGTTCTGTGTCTTATAGGTTTATTGTTCAATAAGGAACTTCACAAATGGTTCCGGCACACGTGGGTCAAAGTAAAGAGAGAATGGACATCAGCGTTACACACATTGGAGAGTTGAATAATATAGAAGCGCAATGTCATGATATGTGGACGCAAACTTTTTGGGGGCCAGTTATTCGGCCAGTGAAATTGAAATAATAAAATGCATTGCCCATATACAGCATGATTTGAACTTTCGGCGTAGCAGGTTGGTCTTAAGTTACCAACGTGTTTCAACGAGTTCACAGATATATTTTAGTTCAACCAAACAAAGGTGTAGGGAAGAAAAAGAGATGCTGTTAGCTAAATACCAATTCACATGCATTCAATAGAAGAAAGAAAAAAAACACTGCGAGAAAAATTTCATGTTCAAGGGATAAAAATGCCTGTGCACAAATGGGGACTTCTGTTGCAACTATAGCAAAAACACTGCCGGTAAATGGGAACTCTTGTTTAATGTGCACCGTCCAGGCCGTCTGTCTCGGCTTTTTTTTAGGGACAGCTCACTGCTCTCCCATAGTTGACTATGAGATACCTGATATTATAAACATATTTTCTAGGCACACCGTTAATGGTTTTCACGTGCTTCTTGAAATGGGATAGCATGTCGCACTCCCATAGTGGACTACCTTGTACTTTGAATCGTTTGACGTTTTTTTCTAAACAGAGCCCTCACTGAATAATCTGTGAAACTCGCAATTTTTTCGTGAAGTCTTTCACGGCCAATTTTTATCAACAGGGCCTCATGAAGTGTGTGACGTACGGGATGGCTTTATGCTCTCCTATAGTAGAGTGCCTGGTACTCTCTCTCGTCACCCCGTTTTTCTAAACACCCTTGTTCCATGTGCGCCGATTTTCTCCGGCGTCTAAATCACATGAGCGGGACGGCTTCCTGCCATCCAGTAGTATAGAGTACAAGTACTCTAAATCATTATACGTTTTAAGGGTGAAGCTCCTTATGCCGTGGGCTAGGCATCTCTGATGTAAATAATAGTAGTAGTAGTAGTCTTGGTAGTAGTAATAGTAGGTAGCAATATCACGTTTAGTCCTTGGAATGTCCGCTGAATTGCGGTACTTGTAAATGATGAATATATGATCAAAAGATGCGAGATGGTGGTGCTTATAGTGTTCACTAGATGTACGGACGGAAGGACAGACGAATAGATGGGTGGACAAACAGACAAACACAAGAACGGAGGACGGATGAACGCACATATGGACGGGCAGACAGATAGACGCATGGACGGTTGGACGCATGGACAGACTTAACGTTAATTGAGTTGAGAGCCACCTTACCTTGGCAGACGCTTATCAGATTAAATTTTACAAAATATAGGTTTATGAAAGTTAAGTGCCAATAAAAAAAACCGGCACAAATTATAATCTGCAGTTATATTTGAAGCAAAGAACCAACACAAAATACTTCGAACGTTAGGTTTAATCAAGCTATTACGTATACCCTAAAGCTCCAGTGCAAGACATGTTTTTGCCACTATAAATGTTTGGATGCGTAAATTCGTGATAACTTGCTACTGCTGATTACAGAATACATTCGGATAATGTAACAATAGAGAGCGATGGTACATCACCCGCTTTCTTTCTTATTCGCTCTTTTAGAACTGTTTCAGAAGCCATGTGAAATGAAAATAACATAGCGTGAAGAGAATCGAAAACCTTTGACACTGGTCGTCCGCGTACAAATGGATATTGGTGACTGCACACGAACATTAACGTCTGAAGCCTTAAGCATTTTACGATGCCCCACCGCGATGGCCTAGTCGCTATGGTACTCGGCTGCTGACCCGCAGGTCGCGGGATGAAATCCCGACGGCGGCGGCTGCAATTTCGATGCAGGCGAAAATCCTGTACGCCCGTGCTCAGATAATTTCGGTGCACGTTAAAGAACCCCAGGTGGTTGAAACTTCCAGAGCCTTCCACTATGGCGTCTCACATATTCTTATGGTGGTTTTGGGGCGTTAGACCCCACAAATTAATCTAGCATTTTACGACGATGATGTGGAGTTGACTGCTTAAGAGTCTAAGGTAAAGGCGATGATGAGCCCCTTCGAATTCAAGCACTTTTTACTTCCGTCCTTTAGACCAGGCAGATGTCATTAGCATGTTATCAATCGCTTCACTTTCATTGTATTCTTCATTGGAGACTTGTTTTTTTTACAGACCCAACCAATGGTACAGGATAGGGAGGACACTGCGTTGAAAATTTTCTTCCTCCCTGCCAGCCGTCCAATGCAGAAGCTTTCGCACCCCCATCCTTCTTGCAATAACGAATGATTTTTACATAGGAACCACATGGCAGCGGCTGGAAGAAAGCAGCTTATGACACGTACCTAAAAATTTCTTAAGTGTCATTAATACTCGTCGTGCATGATAGTTTTTCTACATTTAAAAAACTGAACCACATATGCTCCAACGTATTAAAATAAAGCATGTCTGAAGTGGTAGAGTGTAATACAAGTGTATCTATATAATGATATCACGGTAGAGCTGAGGATGATCGGAGCACTCAAAAGCGCATGAGACGCGAGCCGGACGCGCTCGCATCGGCTCCTGCTTTTTTAAATGTTTTTGACCGCAAATTTGCCGATCGACCTCGGTTTTTCGACTCATCTGATCCAGTTTCTTTCAAGGATCGACTGGATACCCGACTTTTGCGGGTAGGTCAAGCTTTCGAACTTTTATTTGGGTGTTTCACCCTGTGCCACGTTGGCGCTCAGCTCGGCCTGCCGAGCGAGACGCTTCGAGGATGCCGCTCGAGGAGATGGTCTTCGGCGAAGAAATCTCCAGGCAGGAGGATGAAGCCTCCGGATGGATTGTTGCCCACTCTCGGAAGAAGCAGCGTCAGAATTTTACGCCCGGTGACAGCCCTGGCCCCAGTGCCGGTCATCGTGCCGCCCATCCAGCGCACCCGAAGGGGCCGATAAACAAGCGCATCGCCGCGTCGCGCCTGCCGCGATTGCCTAAAGATCACTACCGGGTTGTCGTACGTCCCAAGGGAGGCATGGATGTGCGCAAGGTCAGTGGAATGAAGGTTACCCAAGCTTTGGTGATGGCTGCTTGTCTCGGCCCGCCGCAGGCTGAGGAAGATATTGTTTGTGCCAATGCAATGCAGAACATTTTTGTGATCAGCACGCCACACGCTAGGAACGCAGAAGCCTACGCTAAAGTGAAGCAAGTTCGAGTGGGAGAAACGCTCCATGAAGTTTCTACTTACGTGACGCCACCCGGGGATACGTACAGAAGAGTTGTTCGCGGTATCGACCCTGAGCTCTCTGATGACCGGCTTGGTGAGCTCTTCGTGCACGCAAGAAATCCGAAGGTTCTTAGAGTACGGCGCATCAAGAAAACGCCCAAGGTGATCGTCCTGTTTGACGGTATGAAAGTTCCAAACTACGTCATGTGTGGGACGAACCTGATCCGGTGCACGCTCTACCGACGACAAATCGATGCCTGTCGAACCTGCGGAAAGCTGGGACATCGCTCGGACGTTTGTCCCACTCCTACAGTCATCACCTGCCCGGACTCTGGGGTCTCATCGCCCCATGAGAATCCTACGTGCCAGCCGAAGTGCTCCATCTGTGGAGGAGCGCATCCGACGGCGGATCGGGCCTGCCAAAGCAGGTACCAGGTTCCCTACATCGTTCGGCGTAGAAGGCGACGACGGAGAAAAGCAAACAAGCAGCGCGCGGAGTTCGTGCCACAGCAAGCTCCCGGGCTTCGGTTCAACCAGGGGGGTGGCCTTGATAACCCTGGGCGGGGTGCGGGTCACCGCTCTCGCTCGAAGGATAGGTCTGCCTCCTGTGCCCGGATTCAGCAGGAACCTACCTGGGCTGAACGAGTGGGCCCAAAACGTGAGTCTCGCACTATCGTGCAGCGCCAGTTGCCAAAGCAAGCTACGGCTAGAATACAGCAGCTAGAGCGTGAGAATGCAACTCTGAGGAGTGAGCTTCAGGAGAATAAAGCATTAGTTGAGAAGCTTAGGCAGCGCGAACGCACGCCGGAAGGGGCGGTGAAAGTGCAGCAGGCCGAGGCACAACCTAGAGGCGGTAAGCGAAAAGCCGCTGACCCTCCGGTAGATATCGAGAAGCAGTTCAGTAACTTTAAACAGGAAATTATGGGGGTGGTCCATGAAATTAAGGAGGCCATCGCTGGTGTCAGCTCTGTCATCCAGTCCCTTTCTGCAAGGGTGGTGGTGGTAGAGCAAAACCTAAGTAGCAATCATGGCGAAGCTAAATAAAACATTTGTCATTTGGCAATGGAATTGCGCGAGCTTCCACAGGAAAAAGGCAGTCTTGCAGCAGTTCGTCAGCTCACAGGAGAATAAGCCCGCCGTAATACTCCTCCAGGAGACCCTTAAAGGAGACGTGGCCCTCCGGGGTTATCGCTCCGTGGCCTGCTGGGGGGAAGGAAAACGCGGGGTCGCCACCCTCATATCCAAAGAGTTCTCCTTTGAGGTTCGCGATGTACGTCCAGACCTAAAGGTGGAACACATACTCATTGAGTTAATCCCAAACTCTCGGCTTAAGGAGCACTTATTCATTCTCAACGTTTATAGCTCACCATCTGATACTCGGGAGACTTTTAATGCGCTTCTCTGCAAAGCCTCCAAAATCGCAGGCTCGGCTCCGTTGACAGTTGCTGGCGATTTCAATGCGCAGCATCAGACATGGGGCTATATCAATAATACGGCTAAGGGGCGGGCGCTTCTGCAGCATACTACCAATCATAATATGTTACTAGTTACTGATCACAACTTTCCCACACGTGTCGGCAATTCTGTAGCAAGGGACACCACGCCGGACCTGGCTTTTGTCAGGAACGTCGAGTGCCCTTTCTGGCAGAACTTGCATGAGAACTTGGGGAGCGACCATTTCATCGCGTCTATCTCCCTCGATGTTAAAGCACCGCCGCCGCGGGTTTTCAAAATTGTTGATTGGGATGCCTTTCGGGAACTCAGACAAAGCGATGAAAAAGAGTACGATGACCTTGGCCAGCTACTTGAGCGTCTTAAGGCAGATGTTAAAGATGCCACTAAGGTGGTGGAGACGGATCTTAAAACGGAACGCAAGGACAGCCACCTAGCGAGGCTCCTTGAAGCCAAAAACTCCTTACTTAACAGATGGCGTACGCAGCGACTCAACAGGCGGCTCAGAAAGAAAATTGCTCTGCTCAAACAGGAGATTGAATCGTACAGCCAAACCCTGGCCAGACAACAATGGGATGAGGTCTGTAACGCTGTCGATGGGCAGATGCGGTCAGGGGCGAAATGGAACATTCTCAAGCACCTCCTGGGAGATAAGCAAACTAAAGCTAATCAGAAACACACTGTTTATCGGCTCATTCACAAGGAGAGGTCTGCTGGGCTCTCCAATGATCAAATCTTACAACAGCTGGCGGATAGGTACCTCCCCCTGGGGGCTACCACGGATGCAGACTACCCGGATTTTTCTGGTCTGGAGGATGCGGAGCTGGACTCCCCCTTCAACACGGCAGAGATCAGGGCGGTCCTTTTTGATCTCAATGGAAAATCGGCTCCCGGGCCGGATGGTATCACTAACAGGCTACTTAAAAATCTGGACGATAGATCCATTGAGCTAATAACTGACGAGGTCAACCGAGTTTGGGAGTCGGGGCAGGTGCCGAAGGAGTGGCGAACGGCCTCTGTCGTCCTCATTCCCAAGCCTGGTAAACCTCTCGGGCTCGGCACGCTCTGACTGATCTCGCTCACGTCTTGCGTGGGTAAGGTCGCGGAACATGCAATCCTTAACCGAATCTCCCATCACATTGAATGAAACGAGCTCTTCCCTTTCAATCTCATTGGCTTTCGTCCCGCGCTCTCTACGCAGGACGTTATGAAAATGATTAAACATCAAATTCTTTACATAGACACCAGAGATGTCCGAGGGATTCTTGCACTCGATCTGGAGAAAGCTTTCGATAATATCTCACATCCTCACATACTGGATTCGATCTCAGAGTTGGGATTGGGGGCCCGCTTTTACGGGTTCGTCCGCTCTTTTCTCAGGGATCGCGTTGCCACCATTCGGCTCGGGGACCTCTGCTCCAAGGAATTTCACCTTGGACCTAGGGGAACCCCTCAAGGATCGGTCATTTCTCCGCTAATTTTTAATATCGCGATGAGGAAGCTCTCGCTTGAACTCTCTCGTATCGACCACATTGGACATGCGCTGTATGCGGACGATATTACTATATGGTGCACTGGGGGTAGGGAGGGAGACGTTGAGGAGTCCCTCCAGCAGGCCCTCAGGTGCACGGAGGAGTTTTTGGATAGCGCGGGGCTGCACTTGTCGACCGCCAAGTCGGAGCTCCTCCTGTACACACAGCCGGAGAAACGCAAGTTCACCACTATTCCATTTCCGCCGGAAGAGATCAGGATCGAAATTCACACACGGTCAGGGCAGGCCATCCCCCGTGTCGATAAAATTCGGATATTAGGCATGTTCCTGGAGGAGCACGGAAGTAACTCTCATACTCTGACTCGTATTGCGGCAAAGGCGGAGAACATGGTCAAGCTTATACTTCGGGTGTCTAACAGGCGTGGAGGGCTTTGTGAGGCCAACCTCATGAGGCTTTTCCATGCCTTTCTTATGAGTCACATTAATTACATTGCCGCAGCGCATAGGTGGGAAAGGAAAGAACAAGGGAAACTGGATGCGATTATTCGAAAGTGCATTAAGAGGATCTTGGGCCTTCCAAACAACACAAATGAGGAAAAGCTCAAGGCTCTTGGTATGCATAATACATTTAGTGAGATTGCAGAAGCGCAACAAACAGCACAAGCTGCACGACTGTCCTCTTCCAAAGCTGGGAGACGCATCCTGGAGTTTCTGGGCTGCGAACCAACTATGGTAGCAGACAAAACGATACAGCTTCCACCCGAATTGAGGGAGCAGATTACGGTCTCACAAATTCCTAGAAATGTTCACCCTCTCTACAATGTCGGCCGCCGGGCCGCTAGGGCTAGGTCGCTTCTAAGTTCCGCCGCTGCCACCCCTGAACTTGTGGCGTTCGTTGACGCAGCACAATATCCCGGCATATCCAACTTCGTGGCTGTGGTCACTGACCTTCACAGTAAAATCCTCACAGCAGCATCTCTTCGAGATACCACGCCGGCTAGGGCAGAGCAGGCTGCTATAGAAATGGCCGTAGCAATTCCCATGCGCACGCGCATTTTCACTGATTCTCGAGCTGCTGCACGAGCGTTCATGACCGGGTCAGTCTGTGAGCAGGCGGCCCATCTTCTTACCAAAAGACCACATTGCACGGAAATCGACGGCCACATCACCTGGTTTCCTGCCCACATGGGCAGGGATGTCCACCCTGTTATCCCCAATGCCAATGAGCTTGCCCATGCCTGAGCACGCGAACTGTCCCACCGTGACGGGCAATCGGCATCTAATTTTGGGGATGGCATCCGGCAGCTTGATTTGCTCCTCACCTTTAACGAAATTTGCAAAAATTATCAATTGGCCAGGCGTAGCTTTCCGCTCCCGCACCCGCAACTCTCTAGGGCCCAGTCAGTCACTTTAAGAATGCTGCAAACGGGTACTTACCCGTCGCCTTTAGTGTACAGCAAGTTTATCGACAGCATAAAGCCGCAATGCCCTCATTGCGAAAAGAGACGTTGCACGTTACCCCACATGCTCTGGCAATGTGCGGCGCTGCGCGATGGCGAGCCTCTCAGCACAGAAGCTGCCTGGAGGGCGGCAATTACCAGCTCGGACCGAGAGGTCCAAATCCGGGCTGTCCAGAGGGCCCGCAATTTGGTGGAGGGGCTCGCTCTTTCTGTCCCCACGTGGGTGCGGCCCGCAGCCGACCCTCTCTCTTGAGGGGAATCGGCTCCTCAGGACAATTTGTGAATAAAGTTCATTGACTGACTGACTGACTGACTGACTGAGGATGATCGGCCATCGTACTGAAAATTCAGCAATATTGCTCGTGGGTCCGCAATGTGTTCATCAATGTCTTTCCACTACAATGGCGCTTTTTGAGAAAAACAAGAAAGCGGCTTACTCGAGTATGTTAAAAGCCTCCCCTAATATGAATTGGTAATGTGAATCTTGCTTACGTTTTATGGTAACGTGGTCGACAAAGGCACCGCTATCGCATGCATTTACTACCTCTGGAATAGGAAGGTTTTACGAGAGGTCAATGGGGAAGCTGCAAACAAGTTCAACAATTCACCTCGGGGCATTATTTAACATAGGCGCAATGGCATCCAACAAATCGCTCCGTGGTGATTCCTGTTCTAACGTCATCAGCGAGATAACACCTTTTTTACCACTTTTTTGAAAGTGTTTTATGCCGGGATCCACCACGACTACGGTGACGCACTTCCGTCACAGAAATGACATGGAAAAGTATTTACTAAGAAATCGCGAAGAATAAATCCAGAAGACAGGAATCCATCAAACGAAATTGAGCCAGCAACCTCTCAATTCTCAGTACGTGGCACTAATCACTATGCCACAGCACGTACGTTGTCTGGAACGCTAACGGCAAGTACTTTATACACACCATACACCGCTTGGCAGTCCTCAGAGCTTCGAAATTTTCATACGTGTCCGTTATCAGTGGCGAGATGGCACGACAAGCTTGCGTTTGGTAAACCGTCGGGACCGCTCTAAAGGGTGTTGCCTCCGCTAAGCACCACCTTCACAGAGCATGATCTCTCCTGCACGCGCTTATCAAGCTCGTAATTTGGGAAAGGAAGAAGGCCAATGTGGATGCACCACTGCCACGTTTACAAAACGAGCGCGCTGCTGACACAAGACGCAAGAGTTGTGGGATTTGTTCGCGCTATCCTGTGTGTATTTGCGGGCTAGTGTCTGAGTTCTTCTTTCCGTTTGAACAGCTTACTTTAAGCGTCGAGTACTGACAGTTGTTCTGCGCTCGTCCTGTGTATGCTAATTTAGGGCGTGCTTTCTGTTTGAGGTGAGCACTCTACATTCGAGCTGCTTGCCATTCCTAACGTGACTTTGCAATATGTTGCTGTTCCTAAAACAATGCTTAATAAACGGTCAACTTCCTCTCTAAGGACATGTCTCACTTTTATGTTGTACCTATTCTAATATATGGAGCCACGTTTTTTTAAAGTGTACCCGCCGTAAGAGGCTAAAGTAACTAATTGTTTGATAAAACAAAATTCAAGTTTAATGCTGTATGCAGCCCGTATGTACAAACTGTTTCTGAGTGTGCTGCTGCATAACGCTAAGGATGATAAGAATAACATTTAAAGTTTGTTGTCCCAACAGCATCAAACGGTATTGAGTCACGCCGTAGTGGAGGCCACAGGAAATTTCGAACACCTTGGCTTCTTGATCTTGCACCTAATTCTAAATACATGAACGTCAACCAATTTCGGCTCCATAGAAAATGAAGCCACCACAAAAGTGTGGTAGGAAACTAACCTTTTTTTTAAGGTAAGAGGTGTTTCAAACAGGCAGCATGTCATCATGTAGAGGCTTGATCAGAAAATGCGCATGCCACCACACTCAGGTTCAGGGGTTAATAAGGCAAGCTTTATAAAAAATGGCAGCATATCCACGGAGTGAACGATGGAGAGTGGGGCGAAGCATTAGTCCGTCCATGCGTCCGTCTGTGTGACCGCCCGTGCGTCCATTCGCCCGTCCATGTGAGCGTCTGTTCGGGCGTCTGCACGTCCATCTGTGCGTCCATCCCTGCGTTCGTCCATGCATCCGCCCTTGCGTCCGTCAATGCGTCCATCCGTCAGTGCAGCCATCCGTGAGTCTGTCCATGCATCTGTCTGTATGTCAGTTCGTCCATCTATTCAACACTCTAAGTACCACCATCTCGCATCTTTTCACCATATATTCCGAATAATCACCACCATCCAGCGGACATTCCAAGGACTAAACGAGAAGTGGCACACGCACAGTTTCTTACGGCCTCCGCTTCGTGTCTACTTCCCCCCTTTAACCACCTCGAGTTCATGGTATATGATAGTTCACTGTATTCATGGCATTGCGGCCCAACGCTCACTAAACATTTCTAAAACCAAGGAGGTTAGGCCAAGCGAGTATAACGTAGCAACTCTTTCTTGTCAGATAGTGCTCAATGTACATGC
The DNA here is from genome assembly GCF_043290135.1 of Rhipicephalus microplus. Taxonomy (NCBI): domain Eukaryota; kingdom Metazoa; phylum Arthropoda; class Arachnida; order Ixodida; family Ixodidae; genus Rhipicephalus; species Rhipicephalus microplus. The sequence continues at coordinate 7,340,190 of NW_027464595.1, read as the reverse complement.
TAATGACTGCTAAGGGGGAATGAGAGACAGGAGAATGCGGCTTTTAATTAACGCGCACGCTGCGAATTTTTTATTGTTCAACAACGCACAGAAAAAATCTCTCATTGGCACCACCTTGGAGGTCAAAATGTAAGACTGGTTACACAACACGACTACTACTACGACTACGAGGGATGAACGGGTGCCGCAATAAAAAACTTCCCCCCTAAAAAGGATTCATCAGAGAATGGGCATGCCTTCTCCGTCGGGATCAGAGGTTGAAAAGTGAAGCTTCATGGAAACTGAATGCCATCAGTACATATCACCCTCTTTCTCTCTGGAAGCTCCATGGAAGGGCGTTCGTGGCTTGAACAGTTTGACGTCAATCTCCATCAGCAAGTGCGCTTGCCCTAAGAGAGGCTATTCACATATTGCGATTCGTCTTACATGAACAGCCACCTATACCATAGCGTAAATATTATTTGTGAAAATCAATGTTGTTCTATCGTCAGTATATGTTAAAAAATGAACGCCGCCTAATATATTCTTCAAAACAACTCTGCTGCTTCACATTGGTATTAGTAAAGTCAGTTAAATAGCTTTGCAGAAGCACTAGACTATTGCTTTATGTAGACAAATATAGCGAATGTTTTTCAGGACTCTTCTTTTTGCATCTTTTCTGTAGATGATTCTGCAAGCAAAAGCAGTCATATGTATGCTTTCTAGATGCTGCGCAATGCAAGAAAGAGATCTCGCAGAAAGATCTTAAAACTATTTTCGCTAAACAGACCATTCTTGGGATTTCGCACATTGAATCACCATATAAGTATTAGTTATGACCTAGTCATGGGCTTCGTAATTTAGATAAACTAAGGATACTTAACGTGTACCTAAACCTAAGATGCAGGAACATCTAGTGATTCACCTTTAATAAATTGTGTTTCCCACGGCAGGATGAGAACTTATGGATTTCAGGTGTGGTGCCGAAATCATAACCGTTCTAGCACCACAGCAGCTAAAACTTCTAAACAAATGACCACCACCATTCAATGACAATAACTCAAGCGCACTGCAAACGAACGGACATAATCAGGCAACAGAAAAATTCATTTTAGCACTGTCTACGCGTCACATTGTATATTTATTGGAATATTTCAGATTTCCTAATGAAAACATGGCGAAGAAAAGGAAGAAGCATTATTAGCAATAGGGGATTGAGACAAAAGGTCAGTTTGCCTGTCTCTCATTCACACTAGTAATGTTATCCTAATAAGGTTGATACTAGCTAGGGCAACGTTTCGTCTTGTCAACTGTTTTCAAAATCTACAGGCGCTGCATTCTTTTAAATGAACAACGGCATTCTTTAAATGAACTATGCAGTTATATGGCTGATATTGGTGTCAATACCAACAACGTAACTCTAGCAAAGTACTTGTACGCCATGAATTAAAACACGCCAGCGTTATGGCCTCCCTTCTGACTGCGAAATGATTTATTTGTGAGTTTCAACAGCTTTCCTTCGATTATAGCCTTTGTCTTTGCACTAAACTTTTCATTTTGCCAACCGCGAAGCCGTGACATTCGTTGGCGGGAAGGTTTCGGAGTACATGGCTATATAGCAGTGGAACTTAATTCCCGTTCTGGCGGGCAACTCGTTCATCAAGCTTCAAAACGTCCAAGCCACGTTTCCGATTTCAATCCATAGACGAGGGTTTGCACCGGAGCGTTTATCATTCAACAATTCCAAGGTTACTTCTCAGCATCGTGTGTTTTTTAACCAACGTTCAGTCGTTCTCTTTGGTCATTCTTTCCCGCATAACATTGTCCTATTTTTGTGGAAACATTCTAAGTAAGCCCTCGAAACATCCCCGCTTCATCGGCGGTGAAGCCGGTTCGCTCGGGCAAAATATTGTTACGAGACAATGCCCCACTTAAACAGTGAGATAGGCGCTGAGGAAGACGAGGTGACTTGTGTGTGCGCGCGCTCTCTCTTGTTCGCCATCTTGGCTTGCGCGTTGGCGCTGTGTAAATATATTTTAAAACGCCTAGTTTCCCTTGTGCCTTCACGCAACATTTTGGTGGAAGGTGCTGGGTTACAACGCACGACGGAGTTACGCAGCGGACGCCTAGTCTCTGCTCCCAACATGTCCACCGGCAGCGACGCTTCCTCAACTGCTACGCCCACTGCATCAATGGCGCCGACCTCTCCTGTTTATCTCGTGGCCGCTCCACCCCGCGATCCCGGCAACTTTTCGGGAACGGACGGCGAGGACGTGGATGAGTGGCTTAAACTCTACGAACTCTTCAGCACAAATCACAGGTGGGACCCAACCTTAATGCTGGCAAACATCATCTTTTATTTACAAGGAACGGCCAAGGCGTGGTTTAATAACAATGTGGACGGTATCACAAGCTGGGACGTATGCAAGACCAAATTACGCGAGTTGTTTGGTCAATCTGCCGGCTGCAAGCAGGCCGCTAGGAAAGAACTTGGCACACGTGTTCAGACGTCCACGGAGTCCTACCTGGCGTATATTCAAGATGTGCTGACCCTTTGCCGTAAAGTTGACCGAACCATGGCTGAAGCCGACAAGGTAGCGCACGTGCTCAAGGGCATCGCAGACGATGCATTTAACCTCATTGTGTGCAAAGGCTGTTCCACCGTGCAAGATGTTATCTTGGAGTGCCAACAGTTTCAAGAGGCTAAAAGCCGTCGCATTGCTTACCACTTTACGCGCCTTCCCAACACTGCTGCGACGTCAACATGTGCGGATCTCCATGTACCGACCCTGCCCAATTCACACTCCAGTGACATAACGAGAATTGTACGCCGTGAAATCGAAGCCATCTCACCCGCCCCCTTGAGAGCACTGGCACCGAGTGATCCTCAGCCGACCATATCGCTAATACAGACCGTTGTTCGCCAGGAACTAGCCAACGCGGGTGTTCACACAGTCTGTTCTGTGCACCGTCCCGGCGCTGTCAGTTCGTCTACCCCGAGCCACCCACAGCAGTATCGCCGCCCTGCTCCACGTAATCGTGACCCAAATGCGTGGAGAACGCCTGATGACAGGCCGATTTGCTTCCGATGTGAACGAGTGGGACACATTTCCCGTCATTGCCGAAGCACGTGGACCTCACCGTATCGGGCAAACCCAAACTTCTCCAACCCCCATTCACCGGCCCACCTCTATGACCAGGAACCACCACGGCGTGAGGGCTCAGCTAATTACGACCCGACCACTACGACCACTGCCCAGTACAGTCGCTCACCTTCACCTCGACGTAGATTTTCCCGATCTCCACCACCACCTCGTTCCCCGTCCCCGTCCTCTGCCCGGCGGTTTTCTTCGGAAAACTAACGGCTGCAGCTCCTGGAGGTGACGCTGCTGATACGACTTGCTCTCCAATTCCTCTGTTGACGCTCCCGACCAATCAGAACTTGATCGACGTTGAAGTGGACGGTTTATCTGTTAAAGCCTTAGTAGACACTGGCGCCCATATTTCTGTGATGAGCCTGCACATTCGAGACCGCTTAAAGAAAGTACTTACTCCAGCCCCTTCACGCAGCGTTCGCGTTGCTGATGGTAGTACGGCTGCTGTTATTGGCGTCTGTACTGCACGCGTTACTATTGCCGGCCGTCAAACTTCAGTTCTCTTCACTGTTCTTTCTCACTGCACCAATGATGTGATCCTCGGTCTTGACTTTTTGTCCACTCATTCCGCTCTCATCGACTGTTCAGCCGGTACTGTGCAACTTGACCTACCGTGTCCGATTGATCCGCCCAGTCGACCGCAAGCCCGTATGTGCTCTGCTGAACATGTCCGTTTGTTACCGCAAACCGTGACCTGCATCACCGTTACGCCCTCGCCACCTGTATCCGATGGTGACTATGTGCTCGCGCCCATCACATCCCTTCTCTTGACCCACAGTGTTACCTTACCACACACTGTTATTCAGTTACGTGCAAACCACGCCTGCATTCCTGTGCTCAACTTTGCTCTGTGTCCGCAAGTGCTTCCGCGCGGAATCGCCCTCGCCATGCTGACTCCTTCTGAAGAATGCGTCATATCAGCTCTGTCTTCGAACGAGGCTCGACACTCCAGCTTCACACATGCTCGATCTTCGCAAGGAAGCCCGTCTCCTGATGTTAAAAAAATGATCGCGTCAGACCTTTTGCCGCATCAAGCTGACGAACTCCTTCGCGTTCTTGAGTCATACTGGGACGTATTTGACTTTTGTGATCGTCCACTAGGTCAAACCAGTGCGGTAAAGCACCGCATTGACACCGGCGATGCCTCCCCTGTCCATCGACGGCCATACCGCGTATCTTCGACCGAGCGTCACATAATTCAAGCAGAAGTCGACAACATGCTCGCCAAAGACATAATTGAACCATCATGTAGTCCATGGGCTTCCCCTGTTGTTCTTGTCAAAAAGAAGGACAACACTTGGCGATTCTGTGTTGACTACCGACATCTGAACAAGATCACTAAAAAAGACGTCTACCCGCTACCGCGCATAGACGACGCCCTAGATTGTCTTCACGGCGCTAAGTATTTTTCTTCTATTGATCTAAGAGCAGGTTACTGGCAAATTGCTGTCGATGACATGGACCGCGAGAAGACCGCTTTTGTCACCCCCGATGGTCTTTACCAATTTAAGGTCATGCCCTTCGGATTATGCAACGCTCCAGCCACCTTCGAGCGGATGATGGACTCTCTTTTGCGTGGGTTCAAATGGTCAATTTGTCTATGCTACCTTGACGACGTTATCGTCTTTTCCCCGACCTTTGAAACCCACCTCGACCGCGTTTCCTCAATACTGGCCGTATTTCGCAATGCCGGTCTCCAACTGAACTCGTCAAAGTGTCACTTCGGACGCCAGCAACTAACAATGTTGGGCCACCTTGTCGACTCCTCTGGTGTACGTCCTGATCCCGATAAAGTGCGAGCCGTGCGTAACTTCCCTGTTCCGACCTGCACTAAAGAAGTACGCAGCTTTCTCGGTCTGTGCTCGTACTTTCGACGTTTTGTGAACAACTTTGCGGAAGTCGCCCGTCCTCTCACAGACTTATTGAGAAAAGATGTCTCATTCACATGGGGCGCTGCGCAGGCTACGGCGTTCTCTACACTTATTGAATCGCTAACAAAACCACCTGTTCTGGCCCATTTCGACGTTTCTGCCCCTACCGAAGTACACACAGATGCCAGCGGTTACGGAATCGGTGCTGTTTTGGTTCAGCATCAAAGCGGCTGCGCCCGCGTTATCGCCTATGCCAGCCGTCTCCTCTCGCAGGCGGAAAGGAACTACTCCATCACCGAAAGGGAATGCCTTGCTCTCGTTTGGGCAGTAGCAAAATTTCGGCCTTATTTACATGGTCGACATTTCACTGTCATAACCGATCACCACGCACTTTGCTGGCTCTCGTCCTTGAAGGACCCCACTGGGCGCCTTGGTCGATGGGCACTACGGCTTCAAGAGTATAACTACTCGGTGTCCTACAAATCTGGCCGTTTACACCATGACGCTGACTGCTTATCTCGGAATCCAGTGGACCCACCTGAAGCGTTCGATGAATCGCCATGTGTGCTGTCTCTCTCCGCTTTAAGCAACATCCGTGAGGAACAGCGCCGAGATCCTGCCTTGCGTAACATCATCGAGAAGCTTCATTCTGCGGCACCCGATCCTTCTACTCGATTGTTCGTGCTTAAGGATGACACATTGTACCGTTGCAACGTCCGCCCTGATGGACACGAACTGCTCCTTGTGGTACCTTCCCACCTACGTGCGAGCGTGATCGGCCAGCTTCATGACGCTCCCACTGCCGGTCACCTCGGACTGTCTCGGACGTATGACCGCGTACAGCGTCGATTTTACTGGCCCAGTCTTTATCGCTCGGTCCGCAGCTACGTCGCCTCATGCGATCAGTGTCAACGCCGCAAAAAACCTTCTATGAGTCCTGCCGGGTTCCTCCAACCACTTGACGTTCCCTTTGATCCCTTCTTCCGACTTGGTCTTGACCTCCTAGGCCCTTTCCCTGCATCCACTTTGGGGAACAAGTGGATAGCTGTCGCGACGGATCATACAACCCGGTACGCTATCACGCGGGCTTTGCCAACCAGCTGCGCCACAGACGTTGCCGATTTTCTCCTGCACGACGTCATACTTCACCATGGCGCCCCACGCCAACTCCTAACAGATCGTGGGCGCTATTTCCTTTCCCGAGTTATCGACGACCTGCTTCGCTCCTGCGAGACGAAACATAAATTTACGACAGCTTACCACCCGCAAACTAACGGACTCACTGAACGATTCAACCGGACTTTAACTGATATGCTCGCTATGTACGTATCGTCCGACCACCAGGACTGGGACGTTGCATTGCCCTTCGTTACGTTTGCCTATAATTCTTCACGCCATGATGCAGCTGGTTTTTCACCTTTCTACCTGGTGTTTGGCCGTCATCCAACTTTACCTTTCGACACCATCTTTCCGACAGCCGTCGACTTTACGACTGAATACACCCGTGATGCTATCACCAGGGCTCGCAAAGCACGAGAAGTTGCTCGTCAGCGCCTTTTAGCATCGCAAGATCACCAGCGGCATCGTTACGACTCACATCACCGCCAAATTTCCTTTACACCAGGTTCTCTTGTGCTATTGTGGACTCCGACTAGACGCGTCGGACTTTCTGAAAAACTGCTTTCCCGGTACTCGGGACCCTACCGCGTATTGCGCCAGGTGACAGATGTGACATACGAGATAGCCCCGCTCGAGTCTTCCTCCGCCTCCGCTTCGCTGTCTACAGACATTGTCCACGTATCCCGCCTTAAGCTTTACCACTCGGCAACACAATAGAAAGCACCGAGACGGTGCTTCAGCACCCGGGGGTTATGTTACGAGACAATGCCCCACTTAAACAGTGAGATAGGCGCTGAGGAAGACGAGGTGACTTGTGTGTGCGCGCGCTCTCTCTTGTTCGCCATCTTGGCTTGCGCGTTGGCGCTGTGTAAATATATTTTAAAACGCCTAGTTTCCCTTGTGCCTTCACGCAACAATATTCTCACTTGTCACATTTCATCAAGCTTATTCTAATTTTTGGTTCACTGACTTATACAGCAGTACTGCATAGAATAGGTAACAAGTAAAATGGGAAATCGCAGGGAATCGTGGGATACGACGTCTTCCGGTTCCACGCACCACGCAGGTAGGCAGCGGCACTCGCTCAATTCTGTACTGCTCCGTTGGTAAAAAGCACCTGGCCGTGCAATGTCAGTGCTTTAGAAGTTTTTTTTTGCCAACCGTTACTGCGACAATGACAAGCTACAAGCGTCATGGACAATCCGGATTTTTTTTGTTGCACTAAAATGATCTGCAATGCTTTTATCCTGCTTAGGGGTGCTGTCAGTTTGGCTAGCAGATCAGTCGATAAAACAGTTTTTCTTGTATAATACGGTATTGCAGATAAAAAAGTCACTATTTTAAAGATCTCGGGAGATATAAATGACTGTAGCAGTCTGCTAAGAGTTCATTTCGGGATCGCTGCTTCAGCCGACATCGTCAGTCGATGGGCATGAAGCGCAACACTTTTTGAGCACGTTGAGATAATATTTTTTTTCTCTAGCCTTCAGCGCGCTATAACATGCAATTCTTAGGCGAAGTCAGATGCTTATTTGAACGCTGATCTCTGTCAAGCTGCAAGGCGTGGCGGCACTGAAACAATACAGTAAGACATAGACGACGCCGAATAATGGATGGAAACTCTGTGCTTGTTTAACGCACTTATTCCTTTGGGTGCCGTCCTGGCGCACAGTTTGATCAAGATGAACGCAAATTCACTCGTTCAGGATTTCCTGTAAACTTACTCTTGAGTAAAGCTTTTGCGTTTTTCGTCATGTATATTGGTGCAATGGCCGGCACTAATCTCGTATGGCAGGTGCTCTTCACCAACTTGTTCCCATGATATCTTTGCTAGGCATGCTTGCGCGGGCATATGTTTCTCAATATATTATTCGCAGAAAATTCATGCATAAGTTTTTTGTTTAGTGTGGAATACACGCGTACCTGTGATAAAATGGTTTTCGAACACTCTGGCTTCAAAGTTTCGTACTCAAAGGATACCTGTCGTTGTGGCTGTCCTCACAGTAGCGGCCGAATTCAATTTTCTTTCTTTTTTCCTTGGGAATTATACCTGCATTTGCCTTGCACGCTCGAGTTGGAGCAGCCAAAAGCTGAACAACCAAACATGGTTTATCAGGACGAAGATAAACGGGCGACCAAGCGCGCGAATCCAGGATAATCTGAGGCTTGCGGTGAAGCGGTTTGCCGTCGTCTACTCATCTTGAACCGGAAGCCGGTAGCAGACGGTGTACCCCACAATTCCTCGCTCTTTTACTCGTCACCTATTCAGAACATCGAACTCGTACCTCACTGTCTTTGCAAAAAAAAAAAGAAAAACGAAAATAGGCTGATAGCTCTCAACAACTACATAAACACTGTTCCTGTCTTGAGGGTGAGTACGCCCCGCCAGAGTGGCGAGCTATTGAAGCGAAAAAGTAAACATGGCGGTCATATCTGCTCTGCCCTGAGCGAAATGAGGAGGCGGCCACTTGATAAGCTTTGAAAAGAACGTAGTCGGGCAACTTACTGGATGGATGGATGGATTGATATGGCTGTACCCTTTATATCGAGCGGTGGCTACCGCCACCAAGCCGTAATACTTAGTGAACTAAAAAAACTATATTTTTTCCCTTTAAATAGTGAGGTATAGGATTCGTACTTGCAATAAAGGGTTTAATTTTCACTCGTGCCTTTACTTCAGCCACCAATCAGATAACCGCCTTCTAGTTAATTGTACCCGCTTAAAGTATATTTTGCCCTCCCTGTCCCGAATTTACAGTGCTTTGAAAAACTATGCACCATCGTCCTGAGCTACAGGAAGAAGCCCTTTAAATTATCAAGTGTTCGGCAGTTTCCTCTTCCTCTCCAACGTACTGCATGCCGTGTCTACCCCTTCGTATTTGGCCTGATATGTCTTGGTTCGAAATACTCCCGTCCTGACCTCAAACAGTAGAGAACTACCCCAAGTATTATCACAGAACCTTTCCTTGTCAATTTCCTGCTTAAAAGTTCAAGAGATCTCTTGTTTGAAATTGCTAATCATGCCAATTATCCCCATGTCAGTCTAGGCTTCCTTCACCTTATTCTTAACCAATTCTTTTTGGATTAGCCCCCTAGTGTTTTCTAAATATTTACCTGTCAATTTCCTGGTTCACTTCCTCCATTTTTTATAAACATTCTTCATGGACAAGTGGCTGAATACCTTCCTAGCCCAACGCTACTCCTGTATTTCTTTCAATCGCTCCTCAAATAACTTATTTGAAGAGCGGGCACCCCATGGGCAGCCTCTTTTTAATTTCCTGTGCGACTGAAAACTGACATGCAAAACTAAACCTAGGTTTGCACTTGTAGTGACAAGCCTGCATAAAGTGAGAAGGGGGAGGCATTACTTTGTCTCTTTGGTTTCCTTTTTCTTTTTTGCTTCTGTTTTTTTTTTGCATTCTAGTTTTGCTATTGTTGTAATTATTGTTTGTAATAAAATATTTCTATTCACTTCTCTATTCTCACTATGGATCTATGTCTTTGTCTCCGTCGCTCTTCCAAATTTTTTCTTCCTATTCTTTTCTTTATCTCCTTCTCTTTCACGCTTTCTTCCCCTCTTCATCTTGTTAGTCGTCGAACGCTATTTTTTGCAAGGTGGTATATTTCGTTTTCTTACTTGTTTACTTCCACTAAAATGATTGCAGTTTCTGTTATGTGAATTTTTATGTGGGACCAACTCAAACCTTTGGCTATGGGAACATACAGTGTACCATAAACAAAATTCGTTCATTCTCTCATTTTTTTTACTGTTGACCCTCATATATCTTCTGCCGACATTCATGGAAGATTCTGCGCATCATAAAAGTTTCGAGTTTCGAGTATCCGGTAATTTGATACCGAACACGTGGCTGAGTGAGGTTTCAGTCTGCATTCAGTCGGACCCCTTTGAAGACACTGAAGCACACTAGAAAAAAGGTGAAAAATGCCGTACTGAATCTGTCCCAGCACCACGTTCCTGGATATCCACAACCATGAAGTTTTCTTGAGGAATAGCAAACACCTGGCGCGTTATCAAGCTCGTGATATTACAATCCTTACACTTCCTAAATTGCAAGGGCATAGGAGCCGCCGTTCCTTTTTTCGAATTATCTTAAATACGCCAGCGCCAAAGCGTGACTGGGGAATAAGAAAAATTTCAGTATTAAAGGATAAACAAGAACACAGGCACTCAAGAAAATAGACTGGGCCTTTCCGGAGGCTTGTGGCGTTCTCGAGTCCTATTTTTCGGTGAGCAATTTATCTGGAAAAAGCTCGCTTGGAGCCCGCCCTGGGCCAGGTCGTTCAAACGATACTTCTTCGCACAACTCGTGTGGACCGGGAAATCGGCGCCTAAAGTGGAAGTGTGGCCCAGTTTTTTTTTCTGACCATCGCCTAAAAAATTTAAACACAACAGGAGCTGCATGCACGAATGGCAAATAAAGCGCTAAGTAACAATTTGTTTTTTGCCTAGCCAGTTTTTTAAAGATCAGAATGTTCTTGAAGTGGTTTTGCCATCCTCCGCGCGTTCTGCGAAGATGACTTTCATGTTTAACGTAACTTTCTTTTACAAAGAACTCGCTGATAGTTGTTTTTAAAATCTGTATCTACTGTAAAAAACAAAGCAAATGGGCAGTAAAAATATTTTTTGAATAAGAAGTTACTTTTAAACTACAATAAATACCGAGCCGCCGCTCTGTCGGTCACCTTTGGCCTAATATTAATATGATGCGTAAACAAGCTTTCATCTGAACTAAACATGTCATTAATTTCTGAGATTGCACTGACTGAAATCTTGCGCTATAACAAGGCACAACAAGCGAATACATGTTTACAGTTTAAAGCACATAGAACAGCTGAACGTGCTTAGTTGCCGGTTCAACGAATAATGAAGCATGTGCATATGAAGAATTAGTTTTATTAGGTGAGGTAACTAACGAATGTTCATCGGTTAAAAAAATCAGAGGCCTTAACGCTATCACTGCAATGTTGCCCCTGTATATTGAGATTTGGAAATTAACACGAAAATATCAGGTCATTTGGTTTTTTACGGATGTCACAGGTCCCGTTAATTCAGGAGGCGATCGCCGGGCTAATTCCAAGGGCCGAAGTATCGGCCCTTCGAACCGCACCACGAAAGCGTGGACAATTTAGAAGTGGTCTTTTTTGGCGCGCCAGGGGACGCTGGCTGTGGCCCAGAGAACAAGTCAGAGCCGAGAGTTGATAAACAAAATAAAATTATCTTCTCAATAATGGTAGATCAAAACTATAAACGATACAGAAGTATGCACACTCCACCATATTTGAATACAATATGTCACCAAACAAACAACGTACTACACAGTACAATCAGCCACACTCGAAAAAACGGACACAGACAACAATACGCACTACAAATCAGTCGCATGCATTGAACAACCAAGATACTTAAAGACTAAAGAGATCGAAAACCTATTCAGTCCAAAGTTCTAGGTAGAAAAGTCTGGATGATACTCTTCCGAGAATCACTCACTCAAAGTCCAGCGTTGTTGTTTCGCTGCCCCCGAAGTTACTCTTCCAGGAAACCTCGACTGCCCCCAAAGTTTCTCTTCTAGGAAACCTCGCGTCTTCACTTGGCCACTCTCCAAGCTTCAACCTTCTTCGCCGGAAACACATCGGCTTCACACACGCAGTTGTTGCCACACGTCTTCGCTCGATAGCGGTAGACACACGCTCTTGCCTGCACCTCGAGCCTTCACCCCTCAGGTGGAAATCCTCCTCTTCTCCTGCATTGTCCCTACGGACAAACCCTTCGCCGACTACACGGCGGAATCCCTACGCGCTTTGGCGCTAACTTCCGTCTTCTCCTGATCTCTCATCTCGGCTGCTCGATTAAATACCTTCCGCGCGAGATGCCAGAAATTTCTCATCCTTTCGTCGGCGCGATACGCAGCGAAGGCTGGGGAGAGGGCGAGACCGTTCGAAGGCCATCCGCGACAGATGACTCAACCCGGCATCACCCCACCCCTTTTTATCTAGAACATTCGAGGGCTTGCTCGGGCGCCGATGAGAGGAGGTTCGTCTGCGAACCCATGCTTCCGAGGGGAGAAGACGCGCGCCCGGAGAGTCCTTGTATGCTTGTTTTCTTTTCTATATCGTTGACCTCTCGGTGCTTCGTCGCGGGAATTGGCGGCGCACCTTTTTTTGAGCGCTCGTTTTGTGACACTGCCCCCCACTTTAGGAATATTATCTCATAATATTCAAAACCACACAAACGAGCGCGAACAGTCCCCACACTCTCAAAGACTGTGACATAGTCCGTCGCTCATGAGACGTCACATTCACAAAAGATCACTCAATGCAATTGTACATTGTAGCTCAATTCCACAACACATTAAATATAGCCACAGGTATATGAATGCAACACTCCATCACATATTCCAAACAATACAAATGTACAAAGTTCTCTCATTACAACCATTGGACAATACTATACATCACATCACAGCACAAACATTTTGACTCGCTCGACATACAGTTGTGATGTCGCTCGACATCACAGCACAAACACTTCGACACTTGTGACACAGGATAACACAGCATTAACACAACATATTGCATTCAGCACTGCCAAACACATTCTGATTCGACCTCAGAACTTATCATGTGTATTTCGAGCTGCGCTTGCGTCCTTTCTTGCGGTGCTCTCTCGATCTCTTCTTATTGTTTTTGCTCGTTTTGTTCCGGTGAGTCCCTTCCAACGGCGGTATCTGAGGCGGCGTCTCAGCCATCGTTGTCACTTCCGACACTGCTAATGTGTCATGACGGTCAACCCGATCCTGCCCGTTTATTCACCCGCTTGTACATGTCACAATATTGGGCCTGGCTGGCCGACTCCGTCACCTTTACACTGTCGGTCGGTTGAGGTCGTGCCGACATACGTCCAGCTGCCCAGCACGTGAACTCATTCAACACGATCATCTTCTCATTCGCTGTCTCTTGCGCCGCGGCTTCACCTTGGCCTATAGTGAAATCCGTCATGGGATGCTCCTCCACTGTATCTCGTGGTCGCTGGGTTGGCGAGGGCTCTATCTCAGGGTCTTCTCCCAAACATTCCGGATCATTCGGTCCTCGCGCCCCGTCGATGTTTCCGATGACAAGGTAGTACAGGGGGTCGTGATACATAGAGCGGTAACCTTCCCGCTGAATACGGGGTTTCGACCGCAATTTCTGCTTCGGGAAGCATCCGAACCGTACGGTCAATTAGGCAAACTGGTTTCGTTTTGCCTGTTAACTCACTTTCTCGTACCAAATTTCTCCGCACGATAACAGTGGAGCTGCCGGTATCTCGTAACACCGTAACTTTTTTGCCTGCAACTTTTCCAGGCAGCGTTGGCATTCTTTTCGTAACACCGGTCGGCTGTTTTATCATTACAGCACCCACAATAGGAAGTTTCTCCCCATTTTTCAACTCTACAAATCCGTTGGTGACGGCATCACCATCGAATTTTGGTGCTGCTAGCACACAGGATACCTGGTGAGTTTGACTCACTCCGTTACGACAAGCGTCTGCTTTGTGCCCAGTCTGACCACACTTGAAACATTTCACGACGGTGGGACTCATTAAGATAGTACGACAGTTGTTCGCGCGATGACCCACTCGGTTACACAGAAAACATCGCGGAACACTCTCCGGTGCCCGCTTCTCTTGCTCGGGTGCCAAAATTTTCGAATCTTCGGGACACTCTTTCTTGGCCTTGGCCAAGTTAGTTCCACCGTGCGCTTCCAAGAATTGATCAGCCAATTCAAGCATTCCTTCAAGTGACTCAGCCTTCCTCTCTTTCAAGTACAGCGAAAAGCTTGGGTGGCAACTAGTGAGAAATTGTTCTCTAATTAGGAGCTCTCTAGGCTCATCGTACTCCTGCGCTGTCCCTGAAAGTTCAATCCATCTGTCGAAATAATGGCAAAGTCGGGTGGCATACTGCGTAGCCGTCTCACCATCAGCTGGCTTTCCTGTCCGAAATCTGTCCCAGAATCCTTCCACAGTTAATCTAAATCGCTTCAGCAAAGCAATTTTCACCTTTGCATAGTTGGCTGCATCGGTCGGCGTCAGCCTACTGTACACACTGAGCGCTTCACCACTCAAGCAAGTACTCAAAGCAGTTGCCCATTGATGTTCCGGCCAATTTTGGCTCCTTGCAATCGTCTCAAATCTGTGAAGCTACGCGTCAAGGTCGTCTTTCCTTTCATCAGACGCTACGAGCAGCTTGCTTGGGTTCAAGCGGAAACCATGCTCTTACCGTTCGCTGCTTACAACTCTAGCTTGGACCGGAGTTTCACTTCGCTGTTGCAAACGGAGCCGCTCGAGTTCCATCTCGTGCTGCCGCTGCCGTTCCCTTTTAGCCATCTCCACTTCTCTTTCTTCTTTCAGCTGTCACTCCTTTGCTTCTCTCTCTTCTCTCTCCCTGTCAGCTGCCAACTTCTCTCTCTCCAGCTCCAACTTCAATTGCTGCTCTCTTTCTTCTTTCAGCTGTCGCTCCTTTGCCTCTCTTTCTTCTTTCGCCATCTCAGCGGCCAGCCTTTCTCTCTCCAACTCAGCTTCTTTTTCCGCTTTGGCTCTTTCGACCGCCAACCTTTCTTTTTCCAGCTCAGCAGCCTTTTCTTTTTTGGCCCTCTCTTTTTCTTCTTTTTCCTTCTGGGTGACCCACTTCCGTAGTTCGGCGCCAGAAAGACTCATCTTCTCACCAAGAGCAACTAACGTTTCGTGATCCATTGTGTCTCGCAAATAAAACCTTGCCGCGTGCAAAAAAATATCGGCCTAAATCAGTCTATCGGAACACTCTCCTGCACTCGTTAACGAGAATACTGAGCAACACACAAAACCGTTCCGATAGCAGTATCAACAACTCGAGGCTCTTTCTCACTACTTTGGACACACTGTGCACCAAAAGGTCCTGTGTCGCGTACGCCAGATTAATTGTCACAGGTCCCGTTAATTCGGGAGGCGATCGCCGGGCTAATTCCAAGGGCCGAAGTATCGGCCCTTCGAACCGCACCACGAAAGCGTGGACAATTTAGAAGTGGTCTTTTTTGGCGCGCCAGGGGACGCTGGCTGTGGCCCAGAGAACAAGTCAGAGCCGAGAGTTGATAAACAAAACAAAATTATCTTCTGAATAATGGTAGATCAAAACTATAAACAATACAGAAGTATGCACACTTCACCATATTTGAATACAATATGTCACCAAACAATCAACGTACTACACAGTACAATCAGCCACACTCGAAAAAACGGACACAGACAACAATACGCACTACAAATCAGTCGCATGCATTGAACAACCAAGATACTTAAAGACTAAAGAGATCGAAAACCTATTCAGTCCAAAGTTCTAGGTAGAAAAGTCTGGATGATACTCTTCCGAGAATCACTCTCTCAATGTCCAGCGTTGTTGTCGTTCCGCTGCCCCCGAAGTTTCTTTTCCAGGAAACCTCGACTGCCCCCGAAGTTTCTCTTCTAGGAAAACTCGCGTCTTCACTTGGCCACTCTTCATGCTTCAACCTTCTTCACCGGAAACACGTCGGATTCACACACGCAGCTGCTGCCACGCGTCTTCACTCGATAGCGGTAGACACACACTCTTGCCTGCAGCTCGAGCCTTCACCCCTCAGGTGGAAATCCTCGTCTTCTCCTGCTTTGTCCCTGCGGACAAACCCTTCGCCAACTACACGGCGGAATCCCTACGCGCTCTGGCGCTAACTTCCGTCTTCTCCTGATCTCTTATCTCGGCTGCTCGATTAAATACCTTCCACGCGAGATTGCAGAAAGTTCTTATCCTTTCGTCGGCGCAATACGCAGCGAAGGCTGGGGGAGGGCGAGACGGTTCGAAGGCAGTCCGCGACAGATGAATCTACCCGGCATCACCCCGCCCCTTTCCATCTAGAACATTCGAGGGCTTGCTGGGGCGCCGATGAGAGGAGGTTCGTCTGCGAACCCACGCTTCCGAGGGGAGAAGGACGCGCACCCGGGGAGTCCCTGTATGCTTGTTTTCTTTTCTTTATCGTTGACCTCTCGGCGCTTCGTCGCCGGAATTTGGCGGCGCGCCCTTTTTTGAGCGCTTGTTTTGTGACAACCGATATTGTGGGCGCTTGTGGTTTCGGTTGCAGAAAGTACATGGCTAAACGATACGTGGAGGTACCTCCACCTAATAGATACGTTGAGGTATCTCCACGTATTATTAGGTAAGCGCTACGTATTGTTGCCAATGTTGTGCACTGGTCTACAGCGACTGAACCCGGAGCAGTCAGATCCATTTGTCCAATAGGTTACTAGTGGAAGTTTTTGCACACTGGGACTTTTAGCAATACCGCCACTCTTGTGTCATCATTTATTGCGCTCGATAATAAGCCAAACAAGCTGCTCCACGTCAAAAGTCCTAATAGTTATTTAACATCAACCTCGTCCAAAAATGCACGCTAGGCACCGCTACAGCATTGTAACAGTGAGCAACATTTCCCTACAGATACTTGTGTACTTTTCATGAAGCGGTAAGAATGTTCACATTGGGAACCTGTGCTTGCTTCTCTAGAAGTAGGTAGATCGTTCTTGTTTACTTTTGTTTTTACCTCTTTGCATTCGTAGGCCTTCAACTTTCGTATGCGCATATAAACTACACTTGTAAAACACTTAATTTAGTTTGAACCACATAGTGACAAAACATGTCTATATACGTTCGGTATAAATAGCTTCGTCACCCAGGAACTTGTCACAATATTCATGACAAAATACATAATGGAGGACGGTGCCCATTTCCCATCGTGCTTTTAGGTAAAAGTCCTAAGAGTAACAAAATACATATTTTGAGATTAGGTATCAAAGCATGGCGCATTGCATTACAGAATTTTTTTTAACTTAGTGGCGTCATCTCGATGACTAAAAGAGGGAAACGTAACCGTATTCTCGAATATATCAGCCAAAATTTTTATCTACGTCGGTGCCAGTAACATACAATGACTCCGACCACAACGGTGGGCGTTCGGTGATTGACATCTTGTGTATTGGTAATACTGTTTTAACCGAAAACCCAATGTCAAAACTCTGCAGACCTTGATGTCAAAAAAAAAGCGGGTGGTTTGTTATGCGGCCGCCAATCACTAACATCAATTTTAATTCTGCACAGTACATACTGAGTATATTACGACAGTAAGGTAAATATTTTCTTATTTGAAGTCTGAAAAAATAGCCTATAAGCTTAAGTAGCTTCCTATGCGTGTTATGTCGTGGCATTGTTTAGGTGGGTACCATGTTTTGGTGAGTTTTACTGAGTTCATTTTTGATATAACGGGATATTTCATCAAATAGGTAATAAAGATAGGAAACACTAACAATGAGCTGCAGCTACTTACAATGGAGAGATCTTATTGGCCAATAGGCACCAGAAACAACAAGACTGCGCTGCATTGAATTAAAGCACTATTACGAGATGCATAGATTCCCAAAGCCTACCACGCGTGCTTTCCCATGGAAGCACCTTCGCTCTAATTACATCGGGAATGCATGCATTGTTGAAAGGCTAAATTGTTACTTGAATCCACATTCGATTCAATCGTTACTCTTAACCACATTCACATCACTCGCCTCCAGATAGTCGGCTGTTCCTCAAAAACTTGTCCTGCTGCGTTGATCCAATGCATCTTTAGAGCACTGATAGCTTGTCTTCATTTAGTGTTCTTGTCACGCTGCTTTGCGGGAATACCAAGACACACGGAACCTAGCGTCAACCGGATGCAACAAAGCAGTCGAAAGAGCTGTGGCTATAAATGATTGCCACATTTTCTTGCTTTATGGCGCAACACGACACGCACATGCATCTTGTAGCACACCAGTTAGTATAGCGAAACACATTCGTTCTGGCTACTTTCGCTGCATTTACCGAAACAATATATTTCATTCTGCTCCTGATGTAGCATTGAACGCTTAAGTGCATACCGCCTTGCCTCACCGCAACTGGTGCAAACGCGCTTATTCGGAAACATTGATAGCAGGGACTCGGGAAAGGTTTTCCTGCGATCGTACTGTATAGCCACTACAAATACCTTGAGATGAAAACGGCCCAACTGTATTCAGCAGACAAGTGTACTACGGATAGGCAAAGCTATCAAGTTTATACCCACCTTTCAAGAGTTACGTTTTTGTCAACATTACGTCATAGTTATATCTCACTTAATGCAATGCAGTTAGAGTGCAAATGAAATTCCGTATAAATTAACTTTCTTGCGGACACTTTCACTCGCGAGATTTTCCGGAAAACGAAGGCCTCGTCTAAAGAAAAATGATTATATCTGATGTGTACAATACAACACCATGATATGATTATGAGAGACGTCGTGGTGGAGGGCTTAAAATGTTAGCGACCTGGCGTTCTGCAACGTGTAGTGACATGTCAGAGTACATGGATATATACGCTTTAAGCTCCATCAAATTATCACGGCAGTGACCGGAATTCAACCCGCGACCTTAAGATAAGTAGCCGATCACCATAAACACTGCTCCACCCCGGCGTACATTAGATGCATACGTCACAACAGGAATGACAGATTGGCCAATAAACCAGTAGCAAGACCCGCGCATGAAAGCTCTCAAGGGAGCTCATGTAAGTAGCGATGATCCACCAGAAAAAAAATGGCAGCTTTCTACGGAGTGAATGATGGATAGTGGGGCGAAGCATGTGTCCCTCCATTCGTTCTTGCTTCCGTCCGTCCATGCGTCCGTTTGTGGGACCGTTCGTGCGTCCATCTGGCTGTCGGTGTGTGCGTCTGTTCGTGCGTCCGCACGTTCATCTGTGCATCCGTCCCTGCTTTCGTTCATACATGTGCTCCTGCGTCTGTACATGCGTCCATCCGTCCATGCAGCCGTCCGTGCGTCCGTCCACGCATCTGTCTGTGTGTCCGTTCGTCAACCTATTCAACACTCCAAGTACCACAATCTCGCATCTTTTCATCATATATTCCTCATATAGAAGCACCACCAACCGGCGGACATTTCAAGAATTGAACGAAACGAGGCACCCGCACACTTTCTTGCGGCTTCGCTTCGTGTCAACTTTCCACCTTTAATCACCTTGAGTTCATGGTAAATACTAGTTCACTGTTTTCATGGCACTGCGGCCCAACGCTCGCTAAACCTTTCTGCAACATAGGAGCTTACGCCGAGCGAGTATAACGTAGCAACCCTTTCTTGTCTTCTGTGCGTTGTTGAACAATAAATAGTTTGCAGCGTGCCCGTTAATTAAAAGCCAAATTCTTCTGTCTCTCATTCCCCCTTAGCAGCCATTGGCATGTACATTGAGCACTATCTTTTATTGTTCAACAACGCACAGAGGAAATCTCTCACCGGCCCGCCTTGGAGATGAAAATGTTCTTGTTACACACTACTACAACGGCTACGAGAGACGAACGGGTGTCGCTATAAAAAGCTTCGCCCGGTTTGCAAGTGCTAAGGACGTCCGTGATCGTTCTACGTCAAGGGCATCCGTCAGTAGGAGTTATGGTGCCCCTCCGTCCTAAACGCCTTCGAAGGCGCTTGTCTTGGACAAGCGCCTTCG
Source organism: Rhipicephalus microplus (assembly GCF_043290135.1). Taxonomy (NCBI): domain Eukaryota; kingdom Metazoa; phylum Arthropoda; class Arachnida; order Ixodida; family Ixodidae; genus Rhipicephalus; species Rhipicephalus microplus. Next base: position 7,320,486 of record NW_027464595.1, on the reverse strand, counting down.
ACGACGGGGACTAGTGCCGAGACCGTTGTTGATGCGACGGCCTCAATAGTCGGCCTCTCAGAGGTATACTGCGTGCAGCATCAGGGAGCTCGAAACTTTCAAGTCACCGTGAAAAGCATGGCCTCCATGTCTCTAATCGTCAATGCTGGCTGCCTAGTTATTGGCGGTGAGCGGGTTCAAGTCGTTCCCGTTGGCCCACAAGTGACCAACGTCGCCTGCCTGTTCCTGTCATCGTTCGTCTCAAACGAAGTTCTCGTCCAAGCGTTATCCCCATATGGCAAGGTGCTCACTGTCACCATTGGTTTGATGAGCGGGCGACGCGGCGTACTTACTGGAACGCGGTATGTTGTAATGGAGATGAACGCCGCTAATCCTGTGCCGATACACCTGCGCATCTCCGGTCACCGTGCTACGTTCGACTACTTTGGTCTCCAGCGTGTAGGTTGAAGATGCGGCTCAGAGGACCGTGTACTAGCCCAGCACACAACACCGTATTGTGGTCGCTGCGGCGTGCACGGTGACGTTAGTGAAGAATATGACCGCCCATGTCGACGCTGCGGAGATGGCCTCTCAACTGTGGTTTGCCCTGTCCGCCGCCCTTACTCAGACGCTGCCGCTGGTGCCTTTCCACCACTGACACCAGCAACGGATTCAACTACCGACTTGGAGAACGCAGAGGAGGTCACCGACGTTGTGCTGGCCTCACCCCTACAAGTTCCTTCAAACGAAGCGCACAACGAAAGCGCAATTGTTGATGCGACGCTTTGCGCGTCGGCCTTCCCGCTGGTGCAGGAACCGTGCGCTTCGAAAGACGCAACGCAGTGCCCTGCAAATGGCGTCGGCGTCTCTTCTCTGACGCCACCTGATGTTCAGTGCCAAATGAACCTAGTTCTCAGGCTGCTTCTGTTGGAGTTGACCCTATGACCCCTGTTATTTCAGAAAATAGTAATGAAAATACCACAGCCTCTTCTGTTGCGGCCGCTGTGACCATTTCGACATCGCGTCGTACACGTAAAAAATCGCCCACACAAAACGTGCCTACACTGGCCTGCCGAGACGTGGACAGTGCTGCCAGCATCAAGGATGTGGATCCAAGCTTGCCGGCGGCTCAGTCTCTACCTCCACAGGACACGTCTTCGGAAGACGGCTTCAGCCCGGGACTGGATAGTAGCATTGGACTCTCTAGCCTTGCCGATTTTGACGTCGACATGGGAGCTCCACGTGAAGCAGAGCGAGTGCACACTTCCAGCTCTTGCTCCGATGAACGCAGGGATGGCTGTGGTAAATCCCAATGGTCCAAAAAACCTCGACCCTCTTCTGAAGGGTCGAACAGTGCGTTGTAATTTGGTTGAGAAATTTCAGGACACCGTCTAGAACTATGCGTCCAGGTTAGTCTTTACTTTTATTATGGCTACTACACTGCATATTATTTTATTGAACGTTCAGTGTTTTCGCAGTCCGGCAAAGCAGGCTGAAGAGATTAGTGTCACCCACGCTGCAAATTGTGATGTTTCGTGCCTCCAGAAAACAAATTTCTTCTCGCTATCTGACGTACTTGCTTTTAAACGAACAATCAACCTAGATTGTTATTTCTTCTTTCTACATCTCGTTTTACCGGAGTAGGTATTATTATTTTTAATCGAGCTCTATTGCGGGATCATCATGCTTTTTACGATGGCGTAGGCAGGGTTTTGGCTTTAGACTGTAGCTACTTTTCTTTCAGAATAAGGATACTGTGTGTATACTATGTGACTGGTCGTGGCAATCACAATGACCTAAACAACTACAGACCAATTTCGGTACTCCCATTATTTTCAAAAATAGCTGAGCGTATTATGTATAAGCGCCCTAATAGCTTTCTACTGGATAAAGATTATTTCGGATAAACATTATGGCTTTCAAAAGAATAAGTCAGCCGAAATGGCACTATTAAGAATTAGAGATACAAATATAAGAAATAATAAAGAAAAAAAACTCACCATTGGTATCTTTTTAGACTTTCGAAAGGCTTTCGATTCCATAAAACATGAAATATTTCTTAACAAGCTCCACGTATATGGCATTCGTGGCGCAGTCTTAGAACGTATGAATAGTTACCTTGATCCACGATTGCCGTATACTTCCCTGTAGGATTATAGTTCAGACAAAAGCTCGATTAAATATGTGGTACCACAAGGTTAAATTTTAGGGCCATTATTTTGTATCGCGTATAAAAATGATATAGTAAACATTCCACTCACAGATGAAAAGATCATGTACGTGGATGACACTTATGTGTTTTTTTCTGGTGCTGACCTTCAGGAACTATAAGTTGCTGCAGATTCATGGTTAAAAAAACTTCAGCAATGGCTATATGTAAATCAGCATAACCTAAACGCGAAGAAAACAAAGTTTACGGTTTTTTGTTCTAAGAATAAAGAAATAGGCTACGATGTAAAACTTTTATACTGTGGATCACAACTAGAGCATGTGACAAGCCATTATTTTCTAGGTGTTATATTTCATAAAAATGTAAGCTGGTCAGAGCACTTAAATAAGGTCCGCACCAAGGGATTACGCTCTGTTGGTCTACTACGACGAATCTGATGCTATCTGCCTGTCAAGTTCGTCAGACAACTATACTTTTCACTTGTACATTCGCATCTTAGCTATGGCTTATTAGTATGGGGGAACGGAAACAAAACCGATATAGAAAAACTAGCAGTACTACAGCATCATGCTGTTCGTTTGCTTAACTCTTCAAATCAATACATAGGGTCTTCTAAATTAATGATGCGGTACAACATGCTTGACATTAGAAACTTTTACAGATCGAAGATTTCCATTCGGCTGTTTAAAGAAGTATCCAGCGACTTTGAGACATGTTTAAACCGGTACCTCAGTCGAGACCCAAGGACAATTTACGCCGCACATCAATAGTAATGAAAAGAAGGCCAGGACAAACTATGGTATGCAAATCATTCAGTATGAAACTATGTCTTTATGTAATATGTCTCCTAATGTTGTTAAAATAGCCAGAAGTTGTAAAACAATTCATGAATTTAAACAGTCAATAATGAACATGTTTCTTGCTTTGGAATGGGATGTGTTCTGTAAATGTTAATATGTTTGGTTACTGCATTAGCATTGGTACTAAGTGTTACTTTAAGGAAGCATTACTGGTCACGTCATTGTTATGTTCTTCTTGCTTAGTGATTATGTTCTTGCTGGTACTATATCATTACTGTCATTACGTTCTTACGGTAATTAGCGATCACGTTCTTATTGTACTAGTGTTATCGTACTAGTACTAGTTCATGTTGACTTATTGTGTTATAGTGAAATTGCAACTTTCGGATCCGCTGTCTTTGCTGCCCCAGCGACGTACATCGTAGTCAGGGGTTTAAGTCCTCCTTTTGCCTTACCTCACGGACAAACCCTCTATGTGCTATGTCCAAATAAAAATAAAAATAAAAACGTTATGGGCCAGCGCAAGCTGGACAGTCTAACGGCTTTTTTAGGGACCTGGATGTATGATTTATTGACGGTCGTGATGTCATTCTGATTGGCGACTTCAACTGCGTTCTAAATACGCGAACCGATGTACAAGGTCTTGGCTGGGGCTCGTCTGCTTGAAATTCATGCGAGCTGCGACGCCTTGTCCACCACTTTTCATTACTGGACGCGCACAATGTGTAGCACGGAAATAGCTTTGTTTGGACATGGCGACGCGAACGATCCTCCAGCAGGCTCCACCGGGCATATATCCCACGAACGTTAGAGGCGTTTGTCTCCGATTTATGCGTTCCGTCCTTCCCACCTTCTCCTGTGTACGTATCTGATTATCAACCTAATGTCTTGCTCGAAGTTCTATTTTTTAAATCAGAAAAGCCATGGCGTCTTGAGGTTCGCGTCCTGCAGGACGCGCGCTCAAATCAGATTTGTCATGCGCAAAGCGCTTGTCACTCACGGCATCTGGTCCTGAAGATAGGAATGCGCTTAAAACGCAGTGGCGCCTGCGCTGCGCAGTGGAGGGGCGTTCGCATCGTCGACGCGTTTCTGAAGAGCTTGCTGATACTGCAATGAAATTACGCATTGCTTTGCGCACCGAGACGCCTTCTCCTCTGATGCGAGCGTGGCAGCGTGAACAGCGTGAACGCTTTCAGCGCTTGACTGCTGCTTCGCCCCTGGCGGCAGCAGCATGGCGCTATAGACACAACTCATGTGCACATCCCGAGGTGCTGCGCTACGCGAAACAATCGCTTTTTGGGCAATCAGAGCCATCTGTCTCTATAAAAACACAAGTACCACCTGCGCAGCGGCTTCTTACACGTGATCAATCTGTTTTCTTCGCACATTTTGAAGCAATGTCGTGTTAGGCCATGCGGACTAACTGTGATGAAACACCGCCAATGCTTAGAAGTTTGCCCGTATTCCTCAAGAAGCAGCGGATTGCTTGCACATCCCTCCGTCGGCTGAAGAGGAAAAGGCGGCACTGAAAACTAGGAAACGTGGAACCACCCCAGGTCCAGATGGTTTTCCTGTTGAGTTTTACTTGACATTTTACCGCGGTTATCCGGCGATGCTACGAGGACGGTGTCTTTCCATAAAGTTTTCGAGATGGACACATTGTGCTTATTCCAAAGCGTGATGCTTCCTCTGTTAATCCTGAAGATTGGAGACCTATCACGCTCCTCAACGTTGACTATAAGATATTCGCGGCGGTAGCCGTTCAACGTTTGAGGGGTCTGTTGAAAACCCTGGTAGCTCATCACCAGACTTCATCAGTGCTTGGACGACAAATACACAGCTTGTCATTTACCACACGGCATAACATAGCCTATACTCTGTTGCGATCTGTGCGTGGTATCCTTACGTTTTTGGACCAGGAAAAAGCGTTTGACCGACTAGAGCACGCGTATATCCTTAATGTGCTCACAGCCTCCGGCTTTTCTCATTCGTTTGTGCAAATGACTAAAAACACATACACTGGCCTGAAAAGCACAACAGTTCTACATGGCTGAAAAAGTGCCGCCTTTTGCATAACACATGGGGTCCGTCAGGAATGTCCATTGTCTCCTGTGTTTAATGGCAATGTGTTATTTTGTTTAATGGCCTGTGTTATTTGTCCTCAGCCTTGAGCCATACTGGCATGCTCTTGACGCGGGGTCAAGTGTCCGGGGTCTTGCGCTTCCTGGTAGCGGTGTCGTGAAAGTCACAGCTTTTGCTGATGATATAACCTTGTACCTTTCAGAAGAAGATAGCCTTTCCCGCAGCCTGCATGTAATGTCCTAATATGGCAATATTTCAGGTGCAGCGTTGAACATCTCCGAATCCCGGTATTTCTTCAATGGCACTCCAAGCTCCAGGCTTAGCCCTGGTTTTCCAATTCAGCCGGCCGCGTCCCTTCGTATTTTAGGTATTTTATGCAACCACTACGGCAATTGCGAATTCGTTTGGTTAAACGCTCTCGAAGGAGTAAGACTGAAAATTCGGGACGCACGGGATTTTCACTTACCGCTTTTTCAGCAGAGGTACCTAGTGCAGACTGTATTTGGCGGTCGCATTTGGTACCTTTCTCACGTCGTGTAACCATCTTTACGTATCGTGCGATCACTGCAGTCTGCTTTGCGTTCCTTCTTTTGGTCAGGCGGCACTGAGTTGGTCTCTCACGCGGCACTGGGACAGTACAGTTTTCAGGGAGGCTTCTTTGCTTTCCCTTCAGTGTCCATACGCTGTCGGTTAGTGGCACTGCGCTTCCTTTTGCACCTAGTGCAGGGGGAGGAATCTCCTGCACGAACGCTTAAATGTTACTTTCTGGGTACTCACCTTCGGCATTTGGCGCCTAATGTGCAACTTAACAGGGGGCCGCAGTCAATAAACTTCCTGCGTTTTATGCAACAACTGTTGCATTTTTTCGCCATGTCAAGTCAGGCTGCCCTCGCATAGACGTTTTGAACAACCACATAGTTGAGACAACTGCTGCTTTGTTGCCCCCGTTGGTCCCGCCAGCCCGCCGTGCTCGCTCTAGACGGTTGTCTTGGAGCACGTTAACGGCTTCATTTCTGCCTGGACACCTCCGGGACTTCATGTGACACCGGGAATGGGGTGTGCTTCCCACTCTCGACTGCCTCAAAAAGTGGAGAATTGTCCAGTCAGCAACATGTCTGATCTGGTCCCTTCGGGAAACAAATCAGCATTTTATGAGGCATTGTGTAATTGCTCGCGTTTTTTGGAGAGCCGTACATGCCGGATTTCGCTGCCTCAGAGAAAATCGCCTAATTTTTTCTGGGCTTTGTTCGCGAGGCCTCTTCGCTTGACCTCTCATTGTGGCCGGCTCTTTCTGCCTCTGGCAGAAAGAGCCGGCCACAATGAGAGGTCAAGCGATTGTACACGGAACAATTGTACACGGAAGCGATTGTACACGGCCACAATGAGAGGTCCTAGAGCGATTGTACACGGAACTGCTGTCTGTTTTGTCGAAGGAGCTCTTCTTTCTCGGTGAAGAGGAATTTCTTCGGCACTGGTCTTGCCCTTTTGTGTCGGCCTGTGACGGACGAGTGAAACTTGTCTTTCGGCCGGTCTGGTATTGGTAGGCTGATGTGTCGATGCGTGGGCAGAAATAGAATGCCAACATGTATATATGCGAAATGTACATATTCATGTTTTATTTGCGTCTCTTGTTTACCTTGAAGTATTTTTTGTGGTTGTGTTTGTGTGAACCATCGAATGTATATGTTCTTGTTAACGTCATCTCATATCCATGTTCATGTAAATGACGTCTGTTTTGTCATCATCGTTTGAGTATGTCTAAGAAGGAAATGTCCTGTTGAGTGTTATTGACGTTTGTGGCAATAAAGTTTTTCTAAACAAAGGCTATAAAAACTTAATTGCACCGTGGCCCGGGAAGGCAGCACAGACTATATATAAACGGAAGTGAAAGGAGTATCGGCAGCAGCTCTGGCACGCTGATCTATCAACGTACCGACACGCTGGTAGCTGTGAAAAGCTGATGAGGCTTTTTGCAACAGACAAACGCCAATGGTGGTACATCCTGTCTTGGGGGTGTTGTTTGTTAGGCAGCGTTCCTCGCAACAACGATCCTTGTTAGTATCCATCTTTTGTCCTCACTACTGAAAATGCACACCTCCGAATAGAACGCCGAGAAAAAGAGAACATGAGTGTGTTGTCGGCGCGAGAGGATCACTGATATAGCTCGTAATGGCGCCAGCTGTCAATACTTGGACAGCGTGTCAGGTGTATCATTGTTTCATTTCAAGGAGACGTATGCATCGAGTGACAGCGTGGCAAGGACCTCATTACTTGGCGTTCACGTCATGCGTAGTGTAGGTATTTTGGTAATAAAATTATTGATAAAAATGTAGGCAACGAGCCCTTGTGTTGCTACACGAGAATAACACGAGAGAAAAATGTTCCAGGTGCTAGAAGAGACGTTCAGGCTTAAGCGTATTTAAAAAGCGTTTAAAAGTGTTTTAAGCGTTTAGAAGCGTTACAACATTTGCCAACACCGTCACGTGTATAGTCAAGGGGCCTCAGAGAGAAAGACACACATGACGTCATATGGCCGCCAAATGTGATCGATGGAGAAAAGTTCTGTCTGCCAATGAATGAGCATCGCTGTAAGCCAATGCGCTGGTGCTCCATTTCAAAAGTGCAACAGTAACCTAGGCCGAGCCGCTTCGCGTTCATAATAGATATCTTTTTTTGGCAGCAACACAGCCACCAGAAACAGATCTGCTCTACCAGTGGCGTCATTGGTGACATTTGTGCTCTGGTCACGTGAGAACGTTGCCTCGGTCTCATAGGCACGTTGAAAACAATACCTTTATAAGGAATGAAAAGCAACCATGCAAAATCAATGCACTGGCATACATGCCTCCAAGGGGATGGTCCGCTGCTCTTAAAAAAGGGCGTCGATTACTGAGAGATAAGTGTATAACTAAAATGGGCAAGTGTTCTCATGTAACCACGTTTTGAGGGTGAAGCTCCTTATAGCGACACCCGTTCGTTCCTCGTAGCCGTTATAGTAGTGTGTAACAAGTATAACATTTTGACCTCCAAGGTGGTGCCGTTGAGAGACTTCTATTGTGCGTTGTCGAACAATAAAAGATAGTGCTCAATGTACATGCCAGTGGCTGAGAAGGGCGAATGCGAAACAGGAGAGTTTGGCTTTTAGTTAACGCACACGCCACGAATTTTTTATTGTTAAATAACGCACAGATGACAAGAAAAGGTTGCGTTAGAAAAGGTAACGTTATACTCGCTTGGCGTAACCTCCTAGGTTTTAAAATCGTCGAGCGTTGGGCCGCAGTGCCATGACTACAGTAAACTAGTATATCCCATGAACTCGAGGTGGTTAAAGGTGGGAAGTAGACACGAAGCGCACGCCGTAAGAAAGTGTGCGTGTGCCTCCCCTCGTTCTGTCCTTGCAATGTCCGCTGGATGGCGGTGCGTCTATATGAGCAATATATGATGAAAAAAATGCGAGAAGATGGTACTTGTAGTGTTGAATAGGTGGACGAACGGACACACAGACAGATGTATGGACGGACCCATGTATGGCTGCACGGACGGGTGGACGCATAGACGGACGCAAGAGCGGATGCATGAACGAAAGCAGGGACGGATGCACAGATGAACGTACGGTCGCATGAACAGACGCACGCGCGGATGGGGGGATGGACGCACGGGCGGCCACACAGACGCACGCATGGATCGACGGAAGCAAGAACGAATGGACGGACGGATGCTTCGCCCCATTATCCATCATTCACTCCGTGGATATGATGCCATTTTTTTCTGAATTGAAAGTAGCACGATGAAAGAGGTTGGTCTTACACAAAAGAAAAATTTATATACGAGGCATAATTACCAGCCAATGGAACAGCGCCTTCTTTATGAATCATTTCAAAGGTTCCGCAGCAAAAAAAGCAGCACGAAAGAAAAAGGCCATTACTAATCTGCTAAATCAAATACAATTGCAAGTATCTAACCGCACAGAAGAAAGCGACATTGTCGAGTTCTATGGTACCTCGAAAAAAAATCACAGCATATTCACGGAGTGAATGATGATGAGAGGGGCGAAGCGTCCGTCAGTCTGTCCGCGCTCCCACCCATCCATTCGTTCTTGATCCATGCGTCCGTCCGTGCGCCCGTCCATGCGTCTGTTCATCCGTCCATGCGTCCGTGCGTCTGGTCGTGCGTATGTCCATCCGTCCATCCATGCGTCCTTCCGTCCGTTGGTTTGTGTGTGCGTCCTTGAGTCCGCGCGTCCATCTGTTCATCGTCCATGCAGCCATCCATCCAAGGGTCTGTCCATCTGTCCGTCCAACCGTGCCTCCAACTGTGCATTCATCCGTCCGTCCGTTATTCCATGCGTATGTCCACCAATCCGTCCGCACACATGTATAACTGTCCATTCGTCCGTCAGTCCACCATCCGTCAACCTTGCAAACACTTCAAGTACCACCATCTCGCATGTTTTCATCATATATTCATCATAAAGAAGTACTGCCATGCAGTGGACATTCCACGGACTAAACGAAACGTGGCTACATACCATAGAGTTTATCACAATAATATCTAGAGAGAAATCTGGAGCTCCCATCATGTACTTTCATGGGAATTGGGGGAAGTACAGGCTTCAGATTGGAAAGCGTTAGCTAGCGAAGCGTCTACGGACTTTCTCTACGCTTTCAGTTTTTTTTTTCGAGCAGCGTGGGTAGTGGGGCGCGGTGAAAAAGGCTGAAGCAGTGCTTTTCTGGTGTAAAGGGGCTGACAAGTACTAGATCTAATAATTTTCTCTGACGTTGGAGCTTTACGAGTAGTATTTGACAGTTAAAACGCAGCGTCGTCCACTCAACACTGGCCAGAGATATAGCGTCTCATGCGAGTGCTGGGTATTGCTTCAAGAGAGACAAGACTTTATTGGACACAATGGGCCGGCAATTCGGTCTCGGTAACTTTAGGTGGCAGCTCGTAGTCCCTGGACACGGGCGGCAACCTCAGCCTGCCGGACGTCCTATATTTCGTCGTTCAGCTCTGGGCTTTGAAGGGCCGCCTCCAAGCGGGGGCATCGCCGACGAAGAAGGTCCCCCGCGGCTTCCGCAGACGTGGCGGCGGCAGGAACGAGTGAGCTCGAGGCTTCCTGTGACTTGGTATTTATGGCCGCTCTAGGCGCATCGCGTTTGGTGGCGTTTTCACGAGCCTGCACATTCCCAGAGCATGGGGCTCAGCGTTGCTCTATGCCCGAATGCTTTACATATATCGGTGGGCTATATATTCGGGTAGAGGTGGCGTAGAACGACAAGGCTGGGTTAGGAATGGTTTTGAAGTAAGCGAAAGCCTACGGCATCTCGCCTGTTTAATTTCTTGTGGGGTGGTGGGAACCTATGCCTTTAGAGCCTGTAGTGCTGGGTGATGTCACGGAACGTTCTAAGATTATCACCCCAAGACCATTCTGAATCTTGCTGCTGCGTGGCTATCAAAGTGCCTTGATCCAGCAGATGCATCGCCCCGCTCTCGGAGTCAGATGTGGCGGCCACATAGTGAGCCGTGGTTCGGCGAGTGAGATTTCGAGCCGCGGCGTCGGCCGCCTCTTTCCCCGTGAGCGGAACGCTATTGTGTGGTGGGGTCCATAGGAGGAAAACCGTTGGGATTTGGGGAATGGTGAGCGCGACGTCGAGTCGCCATCTCCGCACATTTTAAGGATGCAGCCGCTTCCCGCGAGATACGGCCGCACGCGAAACTGCAGATTGCCGCCTGCGAGTCGCTTATCACAATCTTGCATGGGGCACTGCGGCGAGTCTATTGAGGTTTCTTCGGTCGCCTCCGTGTGTCCCGTCGTCACCGTGGCGCTCGCGAGGCATTTGCCCTTATGGTCAATGACCACAGTTGCGTGGGCTCTTCTCCCTTCTCCATATCTCGCGGCGTCTACGTATACCACGTCCGTACTGTTACCAAGCTTCTTTTGAAGCTGTCCAGCACGCTCGTTACGACGTCCGATGTGAAGCATCGGTTGCATATTCCTAGGAATCGGCGGAATGATCAAACGGTGACGGACTGAGGTAGGGACCTCCACCTTTTCTCCTTGCTGAGCGTGATGTCTGATGCCCAGCGACTCAAGGATGTGTCGACCCGTCTTTGATTTGGTTAAGAGTTCGTATTGCGCCACCTCGTCGCCTCAATTAACTCGTCGAGTGAGTTGTGAAGTCCGAGCTCTAGAAATCTTTCGGTACTAGCGTTGATCGGGAGGCCGATAGCACTCTTAAAAGCCTTTTGTATCTTGCAGTTAATTTTGTTTTTTTCTGACCCTATCCACCTGAGGTAAGGGGCAACGTTTGTTATTAGGTTTATCACGTAGTCCTGCACAAGATGGATCGCGCAGTGTTCGCGCAGAACGTTACGCCTATTTGTGATACGACGCAAAAGTCAGATCGCATCAACTACTGAACGACGGAGTCGGCGCACAGTCTCACCATTATGGCCATTTGCCTGTATGTGTAAACCCAGAATTCGAATTCTGTCTACGTGTGGTAAGGGAGTGCCGGCTGCCAACAGAACACGTATTTTGAAGAATTCTCTTTCCTCGCCAAGAGGGGTTTTGCGGCCTCTGCTTGTGGGATTATAGATTAAAAGTTCGGACTTGGTTGCTGAGCACTCGAGGCCCGTTCCTTGCAAGTACTCCTGAACTTTGTCTACTCCCGCCTGTAGCGTTCTCTCGACGTGACCATCACAACCTCCTGCGGGAACCCAGAGGGTGATGTCGTCCGCGTATATACTGTGATACAGTCCGGGTATTTCCAATAATTTCTCCTGTAGCCCCAATAACACTAAATTAAAAAGTAATGGTGATATTACGGAAACATGAGGCGTGCCCGTAGAGCCCTTCTCAAACTTTTGTGACTCTTGGTCAGCGATCACGACACTTGCGCGCCTCTTTGCAAGAAAATCACGTATGTAATTGTACATTTTTCGACCTAGACTCAATGCCTCAACATGTTTCAGTATCGATTGGTGTTTGATGGTATAAATGCCTTTTTAATATTCAGGCCAAGATGCGCCTTGGTCGAGCTTCTAGTGTCATCAACAATGCGGTGCTTCAGCTGAAGTAGGGCATCCTGTGCAGAGATTGCGGTGGAATCCCAGCATGGTGGGCAGGAATACGTCATGGTCTTCGAGAAAGTCGGTTGCTTTAATGAGAACTGCGTGCTCCATGAATTTTCCTGCACAGGACGTAAGCGAAATTGGCCTCAGATCATCTAGCGCAATTTTCTTGCCTGGTTTAGGTATCATGAAAACTCGAGCTCTTTTCCAGGCTCCGCGAAGGGAGCCTTTCTTCAACACTCATTCACGTAAGTTACCAATCGGGAGATTGACTCATCGTCTAAGTTTCGAAGAGCCTTGTTGGTAACCATGTCTGGTCATGGCGCCAACCAGGAGTTAGGTTTGAAAAGGACTGCCCGAATTTCTGCCTCGCTGAAGTTCGTGTCTGATTTATTATTAGCAACTCCATCGTAATCAGGGTGTGGTGCACTGTCTTCCTTCTTAAAATAACGGTCTCGTATTGCGGCGAGGGTATTCACACCTTCATAATCTTTCACAAGTCTCCGAGTTTTATGGCCTTGGGTGGCTCGAGTCTCCTCCGGATCCCACAGATGCCGAAAGAGACGCCAAGTACCCGCCCCACGCATCTGCTTCTCCAAGCTATTACAGACGTCTTCCCACTGTGCCATACATACTTTGAACGCGAGCTCCTCGATCTGTCTGTCTAACTGTGCCATGCGTTTGCGAAACGCCCGGTTGGGTCTTTGGCGTTTCCACCTTTTAGGTAGGACTTGCTTTGCTTCCCACATATGTAGCAGTCGGCTGTCGATTACTTCAAGCTTTGCCTCGGGCGGAATGTCACACAATGCCACATCTACGTCCCTATTGAGCATCGCACCCCATTCATCTATATTCGTGATCGGCTCGTCGCCGCACTCTCCTTCTTCTCGTTTCTTCCGGAACGTGTCCCACTTTACTAGTTTAACTTTACAGCCGTTGCGTTTTGAGCATGCTCCACGATCACTCGGGCCCGTGTCAATTATAATCTCTATAAGCGAGTGGTCACTCCCCAAGTCCTCTTGCATGTTTTGCCAAGACACTGCAGTTACATTCGATACGAACGCAAGGTCTGGCAGCATGTCGACACTCACGCTATTGCCCTTGCGTGTTGGATGGGCGGGGTTCGCCACGAGTTCAAGCCGTAGGTCTTGCGAGTCTTCCCACAGGTGTTTGCCTTTAGGCGTTTCACGCATGTATCCCCAGGCCCCGTGCGGCGCATCAAAATCACCCGCGACACTCCGAGGTCCCCCGTTGACGGCCGTGCTAGCCATCCGGAACAGCTCCCCAAATCGGTGCTGCAACGTGGGTTTACTGTGTACGTTAGGGACAAAGGGTCCTCGCTTATGCCTAGGAATTAATTTTACGAAAACGTGTGGTATATTTGCACACTCAAGTTCACGCTGCGCCACTGTGACGTTACGCTAACAAGCACGGTGACGACAGGCGCTGGAGGCAGCGAGCGCTACAGTGGCGACCGCGGGCGCACCGACGACGTGAGAGGAACGCCCCTCCACCGGCGTCCCGCGGCCACCCCCGGTGGCCCACCATGTGCCGAGCGGGATGTCACCCGCTGTTTTCTCTGTCTGCGGTCAGTCGCTGCAGCATGTGACCAGCAAGTTTTGCCGGATAGTTTGTCTCCTGTAAAATGATAACATCAGGTTTCCCCTGCAGTTCTACTGCCAGATCTAATACTGTTGTTGGCTAGTGTTAGTGCGATTATGTGAGTGTCTAGCCATGGTGACAGTCACATTTAAGTTCACGCATCGCCGTCAAGGCAACTTGGGTTCAGCTGAATTGGCGTCTCTGCGTCTGTCAGCGTGTTTTGCTACTGTTGACTCAGTTTTTTCCTAGCGTACGGCTTGTTTATTGTTCTAATCGGCCTTCTCCCAGCTAGCGCCAGTCGGGCTTCTAGGTTTCAAAGCGCGCCACATGCGCTGTGAGCATTTGAGCCATTAGCTCAGACAGCTTAGTTATTGCGCTGTTCAACATGTCATTCATCTGCGCCACATGGTTTGCAAAACGCTCATCGAGGCTGTTTTCTATAAAATCGATGCGTTTTTGTAGTTGCTCATAACGTCCACTTTGCCGGGGGGGAGGGGGTTCAGGTCTCCGAGAATTTAGTGCAATTCTTTTCGCGGTACACAGGCGGCGACCGTCTGCCTCTTCCCCCGAACCGCTCTCATGTTCGTGTCCATCTCCGCTGCCTCGGGTCGCGTGAAAGTCGAGGACCTAAGCGACGAAGGTGGCAGCGGCGTCACTTGTTGCAGCGAAGGTTGCGATTGTGGAGTCTCGCCTTTTAACATGGAATTCTCCGCTTTGAGAATAGCGTTTTCGCGTTTAAGCTCAGAAATTATTTATTGTTATGGTCCTATAGGCGTTGTTCTAGCGCTTCCTCTATTGCTTGCTTGAGCTCGCTCCCACCAAGGCCACTGAAGGGGGGACCAAGAGAACGATCCACGGAGGCGATGCGACCGGTGGGAAAAGCGGCGACATCCGCCCATCTCACCTGTTGCCCTGTGCTCATGTGCCCTTGTTGCGGCTGTTGCCGCGTCCAGTGCTGCTGACTTTGTCTGCCTTGGTTAAAGGCTGCGGTGCCTGGATCGGCACCACCACGCGTCTTCGACTTGCCTCTTGGCGTCGGTGTGTGGCTGCAAGAACGGGACCGGCGTTTCCCCTTGCCACCTCTCGGGTCTCAGCTTGTCGAACGTCTTGTTGGGCTGGCGTTGCATAAATTATTGTCAAACAATGGATAATGACCATAGTGACCTGCGTTGCCTCCCGTGCCTATGCTGCTGTTGTATGTGCTGCCGTACACCTCGGCTGCTTCCTCTTCTTGTCGTCGTCTTCGCTCTAGTTGGCGACGCTTGACTATGTAAGGAGTCTTGTATCTCGGTTTGCAGCTGTGGTCTCCTGTAAAGTGGCTTTTGCCACACAGCAGACACCGCGGCTCACATCGATGGTCAGACGGCGGGTTGTTGCTGCCACAGCCCCGGCATATCTTGTCCTGCGGCTTGGGGCACACGTCAGAGCGATGCCCCAGCCTGCAAAACTCATAGCACACGTCGACGTGCTTCCTGTACAGGGAGCATCTGACAAGCATAGGTCCATAGTACACGTGTCTGAGTACGTGGAAGCCGTCAAACAATATAATTATGTTGTCCGTGGTGCCCATGCGCTTAGCGTGCAGCACTCCGGGGTTGCGCTGCGTCACTAAGTTATGAACAATGTCCGCCGGGCGCTCATCCTTGGAAATGTTCCTATTCAGGCCTTTTGAACTGTTTTCCTGGGCGGCTTGATAAGCATTAGCAACGAACTCTTTGCCACCGATGCAAAGCTTGCTGATGGCTCCGTAGCGAGTGGCTCTGTCTGCGGACGGTGTGCAGAGTACAACGACGTTTCGCATCACATTGAGGCAGATGCTATTTTTTCTAGCTGCTTCTCTGCCAATACCCGCCACGTTACGTAGGCAGCAAGAAAGGCGATCCATTCAATATTCGGCCTAGTTGAAATCACTTCTAGGGCGTACAATGATCTTGAAATCATCGGGTGGTAGTTCTGGCATTCGACTCGCCTTAGCGAGGTGCACCAGATGACGGGCACAATTTTTCTTGTAATACGCAGGAGTGGCCGCAGCTGGGGCTATTTCTGTAGTTGATGCAACAGCCGTCACTTGCTGCGTCTTCGCCCGATGCTTTTGCGCCAATTTGGACGCGCCATCAGCCTGTTTTGATATTCAGACGCTGCACCATCCTGCTCCCTCGTCGAAATCTTCCGGCCGAATCTCTTCTCCATCTACCACTACGACATCCATTTATCACTTGGAAAGGCCTGTTGCGTTTTCTTCGATAATCGAGAGCTCCGAGGAGGTCCGGTGACACTTCAGGCTAGCTTGCCCTACCGCCACAGCGGCCAGGCTACGGCACAGTACGTAGAGACGCTGGACTTGGCGTTCGTGCCAGCATATCGGAGAATAAGGCTTCTTTAAGCGGCCAAAAAGTGGGCTTACCTGGCAAACTTGGTGATAGAGGAGTCCTTGAAACTTCCGCAGATCGACGAAAAGAATGGTATCCACGATTAGTTTGACAAACCACCAAAAACATAGAAAAATTCTTTGGTGGAAAACTCTTCTTTGGTGGAAACAAAAAAAATGGCAACATAACCACGGAGTGAATGATGGAGAGTGGGGCGAAGAATTCGTCCGTCTATTCATTCTTGCTTCCGTCCGTCCATGCGTTCGTCAGTGTGACCGTCCATGCGTCCATCAGCCCGTCCGTGCGTGCGTCTGTCCGTGTGACCGTCCCTGCATTCGTCCATGCAGCTGCCCCTGCGTACGTTCATGTGTCCATCCATGCATCTGTCTATGTGTCCGTTCGTCCATATATTAAACACCCTAAGCACCATCATCTCGCATCTTTTCATCATATATTTCCCATATAGAAGCACTGCCATCCAGCGGACATTCCAAGGACTAAACGAGAGGTGGCACACGCACACTTTCTTACGGCTTGCACTTCGGGTCCACTTCCCACCTTTAACCACCTCGAGTTCATGGTATATACTAGTTCACTGTATTCATGGCACTGCGGCCGAACGCTCGCTAAACCTTTCTTCGAAAACCAAGGAGGTTACGCCCAGCGAGTATGACGTAGCAAACTTTTTCAGCCAGACACTGCTCAATGTACATGCCAATGGCTGCTAATGAGAAATGAGAGGCGGAGAATTCGGCTTTTACTTTCTTACGGCTTGCGCTTCGTATCTACTTCCCATTTTTAACCACCTCGAGTTCATTCATGGTATATACAAGTTCATTGTATTCATGGCACTGTGGCTCAACGCTCGCTAAACCTTTCTAAAGCTAAGGAGGTTACACCCAGCGAGTATAACGTAGCAACCCTTTCTTGTCAGATCGCGCTCAGTGTACATGCCAATGGCTGCTAATGGTGATCGCAGCCTGCGCGTTAACAAAAAGCTGAATGCTCCTGTCTCTCATTCCCCATAAGCAGCCATTGACATGTACATTGAGCACAATTTTTATTATTCAACAACGCACAGAAGAAGTCTTTCATCTGCACCACCTTGGAGGTCAAAATGTTATACTTGTTACATACTACGGGGGACGAACGAGTACCGCTATAAGGAGCTTCGCCCCTAAAAATAGTTAAAATTCTTGTTACCGTGGTAGATGCGAAGAAACGCGTTGACGAAGAAACAGTTCTACGAGAGCCACGAACAGCGTCGGAGAGAAACAGCCGCAAAGTCAAGTTATCCACCGGCATGAGATTCTACCGATCTTCAGCAGAGCACAAGCGCTTCTTCAATTTCCCGGTGCAGTTGCTTGTTTATTAGCTTTACTGCATTTTTAAGTTCATTGCCCAGCCAATATACCTACGTTTTAGTGAGAAGACAACACGGCGTGGATGAATACTTTCATTTCATTTCATTCATGAAGGGCTAAACGCCCTTCCCATTGACTGAGGGTCATGTGGCTTCCACAGTGCTTAAGGTATTGTGAACTTGAACCAACATCCTAGAGGTACAAACAGGGGGATTCGGGCGTGCCACTTGGCGCATAAAAATCCAGGTGGCGCTACTGCATCCTATCTTAAAGACGGCAACGCTCCCAACGCTGCTGCTGCATGCACTAACGCTCGTTTCATCGCGTCTGTCGAAAACAGTTTTAGTTGAGCGTCCGCTACCGCTATGCCAACGCAGCCTGCCATTAAGATGGCTTTCCACGGCATCAGAAGCGTCGCTCTTCAAAATTAGCGAGTTAGTATACCGGAGATCCTTTCCGGCTATACAGTGCCTCGGTGACGGACACAACTAAATTAAAGTGCATAGAGGCGTGTTTTAAATGCGGAGCATTTCTTAGCAAACTTAGGAGAGTTTGAGCGTATCTATCTATCTATCTATCTATCTATCTATCTATCTATCTATCTATCTATCTATCTAGCCACTTACGACCTTCAGTTCTCCTAGTCGTTTCAATAATGGGATCGACACCAAACTTGATATGGTATTGCATAACATGACTGTATGAAGAGCATGTTTGACCAGTCATTACATGAAAATCTTGTCATGTATGTCATGATATACATTGCATGGTCTTGCAGCTCTTGCGGTGGTTTTGTTCACATGGCATGTTTCAATACTGGTGTGGTACGGCATGATTGCATGATAAACACAAGTCACAGACCCTAAAATGAAAATCATGACATGCGTGTCACGTAACAGCATGACTACATGCCACGCTCATGATTGGCTCACGGCCATTTCGCTAGCGTCACATATACCAAATTTGGTATTACAGTACGTGAATGGATGACGAAGGTATGTGATTGGTGCAAACATGATAATCATGAGAAGCGTGTCATGTAACAACATGACTGCAAGCCACGCTCATGATGCGCTGGCAACCGTTTCGCTAGCCTCATTTACACCAAAATTGGTATTACGAGACGTGAATGGATGACAAAGGTGTGATACTAATGCGAACATGATAAACCTGAGATGCGTGTCAGGTAAAACATGACTACTGGCTACGCTGATGATGCGCTCGCGGCCGTTTTGCTAGCTTCACATGTATCAACATTGGTATTATGCGACGCAAGTAGACGACATAAGTAAACTACACATCGAAACATGATAATCGCGACATGCGTGTCATGTAAAAACATGGCTACATGTCACACTTCTGACGTGCTCGCGACTGTTTCACTAGCTTCACATATGCCAAATTTGGTATTACGTGACGCTAATGGATGACGAAAGTATGTGACTGGTACAAACATGATAATCATGAGATGCCTGTCATGTGAGAAAATGAATACATACCTACTTAATAGACGTAGCGCGTTTTAAAACATAGGACAAGAAAAGGGACAGAAGGGAGCGCTTACTTCCAACAAAATTTTATTTCAATGAGCGTACATATATATGCTCGTGAAATTCGAAAACAACAGACAAACAGATGAAAAACCCTCTATTGCCATGCGCTAAAAACTTATGATCTCAAAAAGGACAATTCTTTTTCACAAAGAAGAAGGATTGCTGACGCAGTTCAGCCCTAATCTACTAATTCTTTCTGCTTCAATAATCTTCCTTGTCACTTTATTTCTGTTTTTTCCTATGATTACCGTACCATGAAAAAGCACTTAACAGCACTTAACACTGTTTGTCACATGCGCGCAGTTTGTAAAATATCAGATATCTCTTTCATGTGGTAAGCACTACATAGGACAAACTGACAGGTGTATTAATGACTGGCTCCGCGAACACGCTTGCAACGTTAAAAATGGTCGAGATGGTTTTTTGGCACTACATTGCAGCACGTGTGACTGCAAACCACTTTTGCATGGTACGGTAATCATCGGGAAAATAGAAATAAAGTGACAAGGGAGATTATTGAAGCAGAAAAGATTAGTAGATTAGGGCTGAACTGCGTCAGCAATCCTTCTTCTTTGTGAAAAAGAATTGTCGTTTTTGAGATCATAAGTTTTTAGCGCATGGCAATAGAGGGTTTCTTATCTGTTTGTCTATTGTTTTCGAATTTCATGAGCATATCTATGTACGCTCCTTGAAATAATATTTTCTTGGAAGTAAGCGCTCCCTTCTGTCCCTTCCCCTGTCCTGTTTTAAAACGCGCTACGTCGATTGAGTATGTCTTACCAACATGCCAAATTTTATACTCTAGTCGAATACATGTCACAATCAAGGCGGCAATACATTTCGACGTGATGTGGAGTGTGTGCTTGCCGGCGTTGCCAAGCCAGGCACCGATGGTGCCATATACGCGCAGGCGGGCGCCGCGCTGCGTTGCTGTGGCGCATGCGCGTTTCAGCGCGTCCAGCGTCCCTCTGTCACGAAACGAGGTAGTTGCAGTTTTGTCTAGGTAACGCATCGGCACTAAATGCCGCATGTCGCATTTCACGCCGGTGGCCATGGGGCCGCGCCGACGGACGCTGGTCGCACCTGGCGTAAGACTATGGAGTGCTCGCGTTTTGCAAACGTATCGTCGCTGTGCCCAGCGTGCGCGAGCGTCAGCGCTACAATTTAGTATATTGGGCCCTTCCTAGTGCATTCGCGGCCGTTTTACTAGCTGCACACATGCCAAATTTGATGTTAATTGACATCAATGGGTGGCGAAAGTATATGACTGGCGCAGACATGATAATCCTGACACGCGTGTCGTGTAAGTATAAGACATCATACCAAGCTCATGTGTTCTCGCGGTAATTTCGCTAGCTCCACATATGCCGAGTTTGGTATCACGTGAAGTGAATAGATGACGAAGGTAAACGACACATCCGAACTTGATAATCATGAAACGGAAGTCATGCATGGCATCATTTACTTCCACCTCGTAGCGTTGTGCTGATTTTAAAGAGACATATCAGCATTTCTCATTCGGGCTTCGCATATCATTGATTCCCAATGTACGTGGGATCTGCCATTTTTTTTTCTAATTCGGGATCAGGACATGCATCTGTGGCGGCGTCCCTGGGGCGTCTGTATGAAACAAATAAATTTTTCATTATATTTCTTTTTTTATTAGTATAACGGCGTCTAGTGCTCCCATAATTCAAGACTCGTGGGAGACGCCGACACATCAGAAAAAAACACCTACTCATGCCATCCCACCATTCTACCGCTGACCCCCCCTCCCTGTTCCCTCTAGAAAAAAAAACAAGGAAAAAAAGCGGAGTGCTACGGAAACGCCTAGGCGCGATCCTTGCGGTGAGGAGCCGTACTCAGCCTCAGCCGCTGCCTTGCAAAGCTGCTCTGTTTGCACCACGAGCATGTTACATCTAGTTCACTATAGCTGAAGGGAACTTCTGAAACACAGTGTAGTGACAGGCCGTTCTCCTCAGGCATTCTTGATGCATGTGCTGCGCGCCCACTTCTGATTTCGCCCTTGTAGAAAACAGATTGGAGATGGAGCTCGGAGATTAGCAAGAAGAAGTGGCCAGGGGTACGCTCTGTATAATTTTTAGTGGTGAAGCTCCTGATAGTGGCACTCGTTCATCCCTCGTAGTCGTAGTCGAAATGTGTAACCAGTCTTACGCTTTGACCCCCAAGGTGGTGCTAGTGGGAAATTTCTCTTGTGCGTTGTTGAACAATAAAAACAATTCGCAGCGTGCGCGTCAACTAAAATCCGGATTCTTCTGCCTCTCATTTTCCATTAGCAGCCACATGCATGTTCCAGTAGGAAACGTTAGTAGAAGTAGATGTGTTAAACGCCGACTTCTGCTGTGCCTTATTCCCAGTAGCAGCCATTGTTTACCTCCAAGGTAGTGCCTGGTGACGATTCTCCTGTGCGTATTAAACAATAAAAATTTTGTTTAGAAAAATTTATTGCCACAAACGTCAATAACACTAAACAGAACATTTCCTTCTTAGACATACTCTAACGATGGCGACAAAACAGACGTCATTTACATGAACATGGATATGAGATGACGTTAAAAGAACATGTAGATTCAATGGTTCACACAAACACAACCACAAAAAATACTTCAACGTAAACAAGAAACACAAATAAAACATGAATATGTACATTTTGCATATATACATGTTGACATGTCATTTCTGCCGGCGCATCGACACATCAGCCTACCAATACCAGGCCGGCTGAAAGACAAGTTTCACTCGTCCGTCACAGACCAACACAAAAGGGCAAGACTAGTGCCCAAAAATTCCTCTTCCCCGAAGAAGAAGAGCTCCTCCGACAAAACAGACAGCAGCTCCGAGTACAATCGTTCTAGGATCGGGTAGAGCGAGCGGCGGCGGCGCCCCTGCAACCACCTCGCAGCGGTTGCGCCAAAGGCAGAAAGAGCCGGCAACAATGAGAAGACAAGTGAAGCGGCCTCGCGAACAACGCCCAGCAGAAACGAAGCGATTTACTCTGAGGCAGCGAAATCCGGCATGTACGGCTCTCCAAAAAAACGCGAGCAATGACACAATGCCTCTGAAAATGCTGATTTGTTTCTCGAAGGGAGCAGTTCGGACATGTTGCTGACTGGACGATTCTCCTTCTTTCGAGGCAGACGACAGTGGGAAGCACACCCGATCCCAGGTGCCAGAAGAAGTCCCGGAAGTGTCTAGGCAGAAAAGAAGCCGTTAACATGCTCCAAGACACCCGTCTAGAGCGAGCATGGCAGGCTGGCGGGACCAACGGAAGAAACAAAGCAGCAGTTGTCTCAACTATGTAGTTGTTCAAAACATCTATGCCAGGACAGCTTGACTTGACATGCCGAAAAAATGCAACAGTTGTTGCGTAAAACGCAGGAAGTGTTATTGACTGCGGCCCCCTGTTATGTTGCACATTACGCATCAAATGCCGAAGGTGAGTACCCAGAAAGTAATATGCAAGCGTTCGTGCGGGAGATTCCTTCCCTTGCACTAGGCGCAAAAGGAAGTGCAGTGCCAGCAGCCGACAGCGTATAGACACTGAAGGGAAAGCAAAGCCTCCCTGAGAACGCTGCTGTCCCAGTGCCGCGCGAGGGACCAACTCAGTGCTGCCTGACAAAAAAAAGGAACACAAAGCAGACTGCAGTGATCGAACGATACGTGAAGATGGTTGCAGACGTGAGAAAGGTACCAAATGCGACCGCAAAATACAGTCTGCGCAAGCTATCTCCGCTACCTACGTGGGACGTCAAAATGCCATGCACCCCAAACTATCAGTCTTACTTCTTCGCGAGCGTTTAAGCAAACGGATTCGCTAATGCCGTAGTGGTTGTATAAAATACCTAAAATACAAAGCGACGCTGCCGGCTCAATGGAAAAACTTGCGCTAAGCCTGGAGTTTGGAGAGCCGATGAAGAAATACCGGTATTTGGAGATGTTCAACGCTTCACCTGAAATGTCGCCATACTGGGAAAATACACGGAGGCTGCGTGAAAGTCTATCTTCATCTGAAAGGTACAAGGTTATATCATCAGTGAAAGCTGTGACTTTCACGACACCGCTACCAGGAAGCGCAAGACCCCGGACACGTGAATCCGCGTCAAGAGCACGCAAGTATGGCTCAAGGCTGAGGACAAATAGCACAGGAGACAATGGACATCCCTGACAGACCCCTAGTGTTATGGAAAAGCCGGCGCTTTCCCAGCCATCCAGAACTATAGTGTGCTTTTCAGACCAGTGTACGTATATTTAATCATTTCCACAAACGAACGAGAAAAGCCGAAAACTGTGAGCATGTTAAGAATATACGCGTACTCTAGACGGTCTAACGCTTTTTCCTGGTCCAAAGACACAAGGATACCACGCGCAGATCGCGACAGAGTATAGGCTATGATATCCCGGGAGGTAAATGATCAGCTGTGTATTTCTCGTCCAAGCACTGCTGAAGTCTGGTGATGACCAACCAGGGTGTTCAACAGACCCCTCAATTGTTGAACGGCTACCGCCGCGAATATCTTATAGTCAACTTTGAGGAGCGTGACAGGTCTTCAATCTTCAGGATTAACAGAGGAAGCATCACCCTTTGGAATAAGCACAATGCATCCATCTCGAAAACTTGATGGAAAGACACCATCCTCGTAGCATCACCGGATAACCACGGTAAAATGTCAAGTAAAACTCAACAGGAAAACCATCTGGACCTGGGGTTGTCCCACGTTGCATAGATTTCAGTGCCGCCTTTTCCTCTTCAGCCGACGGAGGGATGTGCAGGCAATCCGCTGCTTCTTGGGGTATACGGGCAAACTTCTAAGCATTGGCGGTGTTTCATCACAGTTTGTCCGCATGGCCAAACACGATATTGCTTCAAAATGCGCCAAGAAAACAGATCGATCACGCGTAGGAAGCCACTGCGCAGGTGGTATTTCTGCTGTCATAGAGACAGATGGCTTTGATTGCCCAAAAAAAACGAACCTCTCGCGTAGCGCAGCACCTCGGGATGTGCACATGCTACAGTGTCATGCTGCTGCCACCAGGGTCTCAGCAGCAGTCAAGCGCTGAAAGCATTATCGCCGTTTACGCTGTCACGCTCGCATCAGAGAAGAAGGCGTCTCGGCGCGCAAAGCAATGCGTAACTTCATCGCAGTATCAGCAAGCTCTTCAGAAACGCGTCGACGAAGCGAACGCCCCTCTACTGCGGAGCACAGGCGCCACTGTGTTTTAAGCGCATCCCAATCTTCAGTACCAGACGCCGTGAGCGACACACGTATTACGCGTGACAAATCTGATCTTGAGTGCGCGTCCTGCAGGACGCGAACATCAAGACGCCATGGCTTTTCTGAAAAAGAAAATGGAACTTCGAGCTTCAAGACAATAGGCCGATGATCAGATACGTACAAAGGAGAAAGTGGGAAGGACGGAACGCATAAGTCGGAGACAAACGCCTCTAACGCTCGCGGGATATAAGCCCGGTCGAGCCTGCTTGAAGATCGTCCGCGTCATCATGTCAAAACAAAAGGTATTTCCGTGCACTACATTATGCGCGTCTAGTAACGGAAAGTGGTGGACAAGGCGTCGCAGCTCGCGTGAATTTGAAGCAGATCGGCTCAGGTAGGACCTTGTACATTGGTTCGCGTATTTAGAACGCATTTGAAGTCGCCAATAAGAATGACATCACGACCTTCAAGAACAAACACATTCAGGTCTCTAAAAAATCATTAGACTGTCAAGCTTGCGCTGGCCCATACACACACAGTATCCTTAATCTTAAAGAAAAGTAGCTACAGTTTAATGCCAAAACTCTGCCCACGCCATCGTAAAAAGCATGATGATCCCGTAATAGAGCTCAATTAAAAATAATAATACCTACTCCCGTAAAACGCGATGTAATGAAAGAGAAATAACAATCTAGGTTGAAGTTTCGTTTAAAAGCAAGCACGTCAGATAGCGAGAAAAAATTTGTTTCCTGGATTCACAAAACATCACAATTTGCAGCGCGGGTGACACTAATCTCTTCAGCCTGCTTTGCCGGACTGCGAAAACACTGAACGTTCAATAAAATAATATGCAGTGTAGTAGCCATAATAAAAAGTAAAGACTAACCTGGACGCATAGTTTTAAACGGTGTCCTTAAAAGTGTCCAGGGGACACTTCCTCAACCAAATGACAACACACTTTTCGACCCTCCAGAAGTGGGTCGAGGTTTTTTGGACCGTTGGGATTTACCACAGCCATCCCTGCGTTCATTGGAGCAAGAGCTCGAAGTGTGCACTCGCTCTGTTTCACGTGGAGCTCCCATGTCGACGTCAAAATCGGCAAGGCAAGACAGTCCGATGCTACTATCCAGTCCCGTGCTGAAGCCGTCTTCCGAAGACGTGTCCTGAGGAGGTAGGGACTGAGCCACCGGCAAGCTTGGATCCACATCCTTGATGCTGGTAGCACTGTCCACGTCTCGGCAGGCCGGTGTAGGCACCCTTTGTGTGGCCGATTTCTTACGTGTACGACGCGTAGTCGAAATGGTCGGAGCGGCCGCAACAGAAGAAGCTGTGGTATTTTCGCCACTGTTTTCCGAAATAACAGAGGTTCTAGGGTCAACTCCAACAGCAGCATTTTCAGAACTGGGATGATTTGCGCACTAAACATCAACTGGTGTCAGAGAAGAGAAGCCGACGCCGTTTGCAGGGCAGTGCGTTGCGTCTTTCGAAGCGCACTGTTCCTGCACCAGCGGGGAGGCTGACGCGCCAAGCGTCGCATCGACAATCGCGCTTTTGTTGTGGGCTTCGTTTGAAGGATATTGTAGGGTTGATGCCAGGGCAGCATCGGTGACCTCCTCTGCGTCCCCCGAGTCGGTAGTTGGTTCCGTTGCCGGTGTCAGTGGTGAAAAGGCACCAGCGGCAGCGTCTGAGTAAGAGCGGCGGACAGGGCAACGCCTCCTCTAAACAATTCCCGGGGAATGGCTCGCGCTCCCGGCGGAGTTGGCCTGCCTTCAGTTTTGAGCAAGCGCCGCGCGGTGGCGCTCACGACCGATACTAATATCACGGCAGCGGGCGGTACAACACCGCGTCGGCTGCTGCTGACGTTCAGCCGCGCGCTGTGCTGTTCACGCTGTGCTCTGCTCGACAAGGCTGCGGTAGCATTGTCGTCGTGGCTGCCGGCGTTGCTCGGAGCAGGCTCACGCTTTCTTTTCCGTATTCTTCTATCCCGCTTTACTGTGACCCTTTCGATGTCCACAGTCTCACCAGTCGGGTCGTCAAACACGCTTGGAACAGCACCCGGTTTTAGAAGTCGTCTTGTGCAACCGTCTTCGAAATCGGATGGAAAAAAGTGCAGACTACATACCACTGAGTAGTTTGAGGTACTGTTTGGCACCCACTCGTCTCTCGAAATGGCCGTTAACCAACGCGCGCGTTAAGTGCTCTCAGCCGGTATCTCATGTAAAGATACGCCGTCTCGTTTTCGCCGCTGACCAGACCTGCACTTTGGCACGCAACAATAGCGCATGCCCGAGTGTATATGGTTGGACCGGACACACGCACAACAGAAGTAGTAGGCACAAACCTTTCGAAATAAAGAAATGCAAGTACTACCAGTAATGCAAGCGTGCGCACCCCTAGCACTCGCGCTGCAATGCAATGTACGTCTGCTAGCTGTCATGATTTCTCGCACGAAACGACAAACACAGTTAAAAAGACTATGTAAAGTACTTTCCACTGTCTTAAAACCTATATTTATCATTCCTTTGTCTAATTTTGCTACAATACGAGTTATTTGCTTGTTCGTCTGCAGTAATTATCAAGCAGAACCGCACGCCGCGCGCTTTTTTTCTGCGCGCTGCGCGAACGTTGTCTGCAAAACTTTTTTTACCGGTGGCCCATAGGGGCGCGTCAGCCGAGAGTTGTTTGAGACCTGCAACTGTACACCGGTATTTCGGAGGCTATGCAAAGTGTTGCATTGTTGAACCGTCCACCACAGGTGACGCTAGCGACCGAGAACATTCTAAAATAAAGGAGTGAAAGGATATGGCAGCCGTTCTTCTTCTCATGCGGCAGGCATCTTCTAAAGGAGGTGTTGGACAGGGCAAACCACAATTGGGTGGCCGTCCCCGCAGCGTCGACACGGGTGGTCACATTCTTCACTAACGTGACCGTGCACACCGCTGCGACCACAAAACGGTGTTGTGCACTTGGCTCGTAGATGGTCCCCTGAGCCGCATCTTCGATACACGCTAGAGACTACAGTAGTCAAACGTAGCACGGTGACCGGAGATTCTCAGGTAGTTCGGCACAGGATTAGCAGCGTTCATCTCCATTCAAACATACCGCGTTCCAGGGAGTACGCCACGTCGCCCGCTCATCAAACCACTGGTGACAGTGAGCACCTTGCCATATCGGGTAATGGTTGGACGAGAACTTCGTTTGAGACGAACAATGCAAGGAACAGGCAGGCGACGTTGATCACTTGTGGGCCAACGGGAACGACTTGAACACGGTTGCCGCCAATGACTAGGCAGCCAGCATTGACGATTAGAGACATGGACGCCATGCTCTTGACGTTGACTTGGATGTTTCGCGCTCCCTAATGCTGCACCCAGTATACCTCTCAGAGGCTGACTATTGAGGCCGTCGCATCAACGATGGTCTTAGCACTAGTCCCCATAGGGACAACAACGTCGAAGACAAGCGCCTTCGAAGGCGTCCAAGACGCGATGGGCACCATGACTGGTGCTGGCGGACGCCCCTGACGTAGAACGATCAGGGACGTCCTTAGCACTTGAAAACCGGAGTCAGCAGCCGACGTGAAACTTTTTATAGCGGCAATCTTTCGTCCCTCGTAGCCGTTGTAGTGTGTAACAATACAACATTTTGACCTTCAAAGTGATGCCGGTGAAATATTTCTTCTGTGCGTTATTGAACAATAAAAGATAGTGCTGAATGTACATGCCAATGGCTGCTAAGGGGAATTGAGAGACAGGAGCATTCGGCTTTTAGTTAACAGGCCCGCTGCGATCCCTATTAGCAGCCATTGGCATGTGCATTGAGCACTATTTGAGAAGAAAGGGTTGCTACGTTATACTCACTCGGTGTAACCTCCTTAGTTTTAGAAAGGTTTAGCAAGCGTTAAGCCGCAGTGCCATGAATACAATGAACTAGTAGATGTTACGAACTCGAGGTGGGTAAAGGTGGGATGTAGATACGAAGCGCAAGCCGTAAGAAAGTAAAAGCCGAATTCTCCTGTCTCTCATTTCCCCTTATCAGCTATTGGCATGTACATTGAGCACTATCTGACAGAAAAGGTTGCTACTTTATACTCGCTGGGCGTAACCTCCTTGGTTTTAGAAAGGTTTAGTGAGCGTTGGGCCGCAGAGCCTTGAATACAGAGAACTGGTATATACCATGAACTCGAGGTAGTTAAAGGTGGGCAACCCGATGCGCAAGTCGTAAGAAAGTGTTCATGTGCCACCTCTCGTTTATTCCTTGGAATGTCCGTTGGATGGCGGTGCTTCTATATGGGGAATATATGATGAAAAGATGCGAGATGGTGGTACTTGGAGTGTTGAATAGATGGACGAACAGACACACAGACAGATGCATGGACGAACGCAAGGACGGACGCACGAAGGGACGCACGAAGAGACGCACGCACGGACGGGCGGATGTATGCATGGACGGTCACACAGACGGGCGCATGGACGGACGGAAGCAACAACGAATGGACGGACAAATGCTTCGCCCCACTCTTCATCCTTCACTCCGCTAATATGCTGCCAATTTTTTCCCCTGACCAGTCCTGCATACAATATCTTCTAAAGTGCAAGATGTTCGCATCTAATCCAGTGAGCGCGTTTATTCCACCGCATTTAGCATGTTCCTGAGGTCTAGCTCGTGGCTTTGACGTCCACAAGACACCAACTGAAGTTCTAGAACTGTTTTTGCCAGCAGGTGTCATTTTAGTTTATAGGTGCACACGTGTTGCTGAAAAGGAG
The DNA here is from genome assembly GCF_043290135.1 of Rhipicephalus microplus. NCBI lineage: Eukaryota > Metazoa > Arthropoda > Arachnida > Ixodida > Ixodidae > Rhipicephalus > Rhipicephalus microplus. Next base: position 7,291,493 of record NW_027464595.1, on the reverse strand, counting down.
AAAATACCAACAGAGCCTGTCTTAGTGACATTCGCGGGAGCAGTCCTACCATCAGAAATTAGGGCATGGCCTATCATTTACAGAGTCAAACCTCTCTCCCCTTGCCCTCTTCAATGCGTTAAGTGCTGGCGTTATGGTCACACCATAACGCCAGCAGGTTGTAGGTCTGCTGTCAGGTGCAGAGTATGTGGAGAAGATCACGAATGTAAAGAGTGTCAAGGTAACAATCAAAAGTGTTGCTTATGTCAGGGAGCTCATGCTGCAGACTTTCCAAACTCTCCTGCAAAGGCTTGTGAATTGCAATATCTCGAAATAGCTGAACGCAGGCGAAGCTCTTGTTAAGAATCAGTAGCTGAAATTCAAACACGAATCTTACATAATGCTAGGATTGCAACCCGTCATATACCAGCGTTAGAAGGGTCGCTCTCTGCTTCTATTGCAGAAGCAATTTATAAAGCAATACTAAGACGATGGAACGCCTAGCTGGAAATCTTTATGAGAGATTGACCCATATACTCACGAACCAGTTGGCCCACTTATTGGGCACCGCTGAAAATCTCAGCCCACCTACCCCCAACAGTGAATGTAAAGGTCCTTAAAAAGAGGTAATCTCAGATACCTCGTCACAGGATGCTCAAGATGAGAGTGCATCTGCAGAATTCACACTGGGTCAAAGCAAAGCTACTGGGAAAAACTTGTCGGAATCAGATGAAATGGAGGTGGACCTCCGATCACTGAAGCGCTCAAGATCCCCTTTTGTACAGATCTGGAATCAATCTGGAATCAATAAACCATTATTTGTTTCTCATATCACCAATGCATTCTAATAAGAAAACGCCTCCTTGTCATCCCATTCGCTAACCTTGGACCTCCCTTCACCATTGAGACGATACTCTTCTTTGGTGCTTCGGTTTTGGGCTACAGCAACAGGAATGCCTTTAATCCTGTTTGCAGTTATCTTCATGAAAGAAAACGAATGCGCCTCTAAATTCCAATTTGAATATTTGTTATTATAATATTATTATGCGAATTCTAAACGTCAATTTCAAACGTGTTCAAAATTACTGCAATTTCATTTTGCAATATATATTATTCTTTAGGGTCGAAATGGCCAAAAATATTGCAGTCTTTCTGTATTTACGTGTGCTTACTCTCCTTCTTCTAGGATTAGGTATCATTCGAAAGGCCTTATGTTTCATATCCTCAATTCTTGGCCGATTACCCTGAGTGGGCAAGAGCCATAATTGAGGCATCATCATCATCAACATATTTAAGAGGTTTGCAGTATGAGATGAAGATCGTCGTCACAACGACAAAAATGAAAGAGAAATTACGAGAGTTAGAACAAGTGACGCCGCTAACTACGAGAATATTCACAGAACAGGCGAGCTCAGTGCAAGGTACTAACCAAATCTTGGAGACGCAAGAGCTTGTTAAGTTGCCACGTCTTGAGATTACCAAGTTTGATGAGAAAAAAACAGCATGGCCAAGGATTTGGCATCAGTTCGAGACGTCAGTGCATAACAGATTGAACATGCGGAAAAATGAAAATTTAATGACCTTCTGGCGTCTCTGAGTGGGCAAGCTGCGTCTCTAATAGAAGGTTTGCAGTTTTTTTATTAGAATTTGAGTTCGAACACTTGAAGCCTGAAAACAAGCGCCTTTTTTGCGCGGTCATTAGCTCTGACAAAAGAAAAAAAGTTTCTTTGGACTGATGGTTGTCGTATCAAGGCGAAGGAAACGGAGGAAAGCGGGGAGTGTGTCATTGGAAGCCCAGGGGACCTGTCCAAAATTTGCTAATGGTACCTAACCAATTTTGATTTGGCTTGATAATGGGTTACGTGTCTTCCGGAATAAAACATTTATTCTCAGCTAAAAAACCAGAAATAACGTTTTTTCATCAAAATATTCGTTCACTGCCAAACAAAATAGACGATTTGAGCTTGCTACTCGACTTTTTCGGAACATCGTTTTCAGTAATAATGTTAGCGTAAACTTGGTTAACGCCCACATTGGACATGTTTCAGCTTCCTGGCTATCAATGGTTCCTCCAAAATTGTCGTGATAAGCGAGGGGGTGGTAACGCACTCTTTCTTCAGGAAAATATCTTGGCTGAGCTCATGGTCAAATTTACTGATATAACCCCGGATTATGAGACATTAACAGTGCAGAGCAGTAACAACATATTATCTGTTATGTACAAACCTCCACGTGGTGATACAAAATTTTTTGCATACCTTAAAAAGCTTTTAAGCTATTCCTTAGAAGAGAAAACCAACGTGGTCTTAGGTGGTGACGTCAATATAAGCATGCTTTCATCGTCCCCGTTACAAAAAGATTTCTATTCACTCATCAGAACTTACGGTTTTTCAAACACAATATCTTCTGCAACACTTGTGACTATAGATGGCGCATCCCTGTTAGATGTATTCATCTCAAACGTTAACATCGACTTGTTAGAGGCCGATGTTGTGTACACTGACATCAGTGATCACCTAGGTATTATAGTACTGGAAAATCGATTTCAGTCTATTGCTAGTAAATCTACAAAGTTCCTATTCAATCTACTACCTCATCAAATCTTGAAGAATTTCGCAAAGTTATTGACCAAGAGGCATGGCATAGCGTTTACAAAGCAAACGATAGTCAAGTTGCATACAATGCTTTTATTAGCACTTTCCAAACACTTTACCATGATAATTTCCCCAAGAAAAAAGGGGCACGGGCATCCAGGGCATGGAAGCCTTGGCTAACGCCTGAGCTTCTTCATATGACTAAACGCAAACATGCCCCGTATGCTCAGGTTGTGAAGACTAGAGATCCATTATTCCTAAGTGAATTTTAAAAAAATATCGAAAATGTCTAACAAGTCAGCTTAGGTCTGCAAAGGATGCCTATTGCGTAGCAAAGTTTAGTGACCCAGTCAATCAAAAAAGGGATGTGGTCTGGCGCAAACTGAATGCTTTGTTAGCCTACTTCACTTTCAGTACTTCCGGACGTTTTGAGTCACAATGGCCAACAACTTTCAGGAAATGCGATACCAAATGCGTTTAATGAGTTGTTTTTATAAAAACCTCCGTTAAATAAAGTTGATGGCCTCGATAACTATGCTCAGTTCCTGCCTGAAAACGCGTTTAGTAACACTATATTTTTTGCCCCAACTACAGCTCTGGAAAATTTCGCTAGCTTCAGAACTATTAGTAACAGCCGCTCTTTGGACGCCGATGGTATCCAGATTCGCCCCATAAAGCATGTACTTGACATCGTATGCCCAGTTGCTACCCATGTTTACAATTTAATAATATTTACAGGTGTATTTCCAGAACAAATGCAGATTTCAAGCGTTGTCCCTGTTTACAAACAAGGTGCTAAATAGAACATTAACAATTATCGAACTATTTCAATAATTCCAGTGTTTTCAAAAGCAATCAAAAAATTAATGCATATCAGATTGTTATCTTTTTTTTAATCACCACAATTTGCTTCAAGATTTTCAACATGAGTTTTGGAAGCATCGCTCTACTGAAACAGTTCTCTTGAATCATAAAAAAATAGTCATAGATGCATTTAGCCGTAAAAAATGGCATTAGGCATATACGTCGATTTTTCTAAGGCATTTTACCTAGTCAATCTTTTTATCCTTCTCAGCAAATTGGAAAATTATGGTGTGCGTGGCACAGCGCATGCCCTTTTAAAATCCTATCTTTCAGACAGGACACAATTCGTAGATGCCAGCAATGAAATATCTGCAAGGAAGCCGGTCGTTGTAGGTGTGCCCCAAGGAAGTATTTTAGGGCCACTTCTATTTTTGATTTATATGAATGACGTACACTGCACAAACAACGCAACATTTGTCACTTGCGCCGATGACACAACAGTTTTTATTACAGGGAGCATGGAAACCTAGATAGAAGAAATGGATAATAAAACACTGTCTGCCATAGATACCTGGGCTTCAGTGAATTTACTAAAACTAAACCCTTTAAAAACACAAGTCATTTTATATACGCCTTAAGGAAAAGCCTTGATGAATAAGATGAGCTCATTTCTGTGCTCTCAGTTGTTAGACATGGTTGATTCTGTTAGATTTATTTGTGTATATTTCCACGACACCTTACGTGGAATGTGCATGTTGATATTCTATACTCTAAGATGTCATCGGCCATTGCTGTCCTTGCACGTATGCGATCTCTTCTGCCTACTAAGGTGAAAATTATGATATACAATGCACTGGTATTATCTTTGGTACAGTACTGTAACTTAGTGTGGTGCACAAGCCCTGTGACGAATTCGCGCAAGTTGCACTTACTACAGAAAAGAGCCGTGCGACATATTGCGGCTGAACACTATCCGTCATCCACAAAACTTCTTTTTCTAAAATATGATATTCTTCCAGTTTGCCGTTGAACCAAGTATGCCGTTGAACCAAGAGTACCATTGAACCTCCTGTATCTTGTGAAGCAAATTTCCGGTTGTGCTCCAGAAAGTGAAAGAGAACGGAGTATTTCCGAGGGTGTTGATGTGGTAGAAAAGCTCGAGCCCAAGGTTCAAGTGGTGCTCACAAAGAAGGCAGTCAAATACATAAAAAATCTTGACTTTGTGTCATTTCTTTTGACAAAGAACGTGAGTTTTGTGTTTTCCCAAACGATTTTTTTGTTCGTTTTTTTTTTCAAAAAGCGCCAGTAGCTATAGAGTCAATATTCGATATCAAGCCAAACGTTTCACTCATATCTATTCAAACAACTGCAAAAAACTTGTGCAACAGCCTTCTCTGGCACGAATTGGCTAAAAAGATAATGAAAACAGATATACTGGACTTAGATATGTTTTCTTTAGTTGGAAGACACACAAGGATAGCATACCGTTCTGGGTAATTATTTCTAAAAAAGTAATTTGCACAAAAGTGTGGCGCTTTTTTCTGCAGGAAAAGCTGAATTTTTTTCAAAATAATGACCCATTTCACACTAAAAATTTTGAGCAGATTGTGAGTTTTTTTTGTAACGAATGTCAATGTAGTGGTTAAGGCGTTGTCCGTTGATGTGAAAGATTTTTACTATTCTTTACCTCATGATATGCTCCAGAATTCGTCGACCAGTGTATACTTTAACATGGTGCAGTGACCTTTCAGAACGCTTGTAGTAAATCCTGAACCAAGTTCAGCTCGCTCTGACGATTGACGGCGTTGAAGTGACGGCCTTAGTCGATACGGGTGCAGACTTCTCCGTAATGAGTAAACGATTGGCAGACGAACTTAAGATGTCAAGATGGATTGGACTGGCCCTTATATCCGAAATGCTGGAGGCCAGATAATGGCTCCCACCGGAAAATGTACAGCAAGACTCACGATTGAGAATGTGGCTTTTATAGCCACATTTCTGATCATACCGGAGTTCTGCAAAGCAATGATACTGAGAACGGACTTCTTAAGAGAGTACGGCGCTGTGGTCAACATACGCGATGGTGTGACCACATTTGCCGCTGACAAGTCTGTGACCCAAGATCCCGACCAAGAACCCAGGGTGTTATGTGTGGTTGACGACAACGTCTGTCAACCACTGTTATGTAGTCTTGTTTCCGTGTGTTGCAAGGTGCACTGTAATGAAGACGCCATAGCCAAACGCATCACTGCCCTCCTTTATCACCAAGGCATCGCCATCGCTCGCGGCATCGTCAGCTTAGCGGATGGGTGCGCAGAGGCGCTTCTGACCAACTTCACGAATGAGCACTGGCACATCGGTAAAGGCACGGCTGTGGCGTACCTCGAAGCGCTCGACTACTCTCACGACTGTCTTCTAATGCAAGGAGAAGCCACAGCTCAATCACTTCCACATACACCACCAGTTGATATCGGTCTGAGACTAACACCGAGTGAAAGATGCCGTCTTATGGAGTTGCTCGACCAGTTCAAGGAATGCTTCTCATCGACATCACGAGTCGGTCGAACGCCTCTGACTAAGCATCGCATAATTACGGAAGACACAGCAAGACCGATCTGACAGAACCCATATTGCGTCGCTCAGAAAGAACGTAAAATAATTGAGCAGCAAGTCAAGAAGATGCTAGAGGATTATGTAATCCAACCATGAAAGAGTCTTTGGGCATCGCCAGTGGTACTCGTGAAAAAGAAAAATGGCAGCTTGCGTTTCTGCATCGATTATCGTAAGCTGAACCATGTTACGAAAAAATACGTTTATACATTACCACGGATCCATGATTCTTTGGACAGGCTACGGCATGCGCGCTACTTCTCGTCAATGGACCTTAAAAGTGGATGCTGGCAAATAGATGTAGATGAGTGCGATCGAGAAAAGACCGCCTTCGTGACGCCAGACGGACTTTATAAATTCAAAGTCCTCCCTTTCAGTTTATGCTCCGCCCCAGCCACGTTTCAGAGACTAATGGATACCATTCCGTCCGACCTAAAATGGAAAACATGCCTTGTGTGCCTCGACGACGTGATCGTTTTAGGCCACGTTTGAAGAGCATCTAAAGCGGCTACTGTCAGTCCTTCAAGCCATACGGTCCGCTGAACTCACACTCAAACCGGAAAAACGCCACTTCGGCTTCGAAGAACTCCAGTTCCTGGCACAAGTGATCAGTCGCGAAGGTGTGAAGCCTGTACCAGATAAAACGGCAGCCGTCGCAAAGTTCGCAAGGCCAGTTGATAAGAAAGCGTTCAGGCGTTTTCTGGGTCTCTGCGACTACTGCCGGTGATTTATAGCAGGCTTTGCACACTACGCCTCTCCACTCACCCGCCTCACAAGGGAAGACAGTGCATTTGTATGCGGTGAAGAGCAAGAAGCTTCGTTCAACGAGCTGCGACAGCGTCTACAAACTCCACCTGTCCTCGCTCACTTCGACGAGAATGCACCAACAGCCATTCATACAGACGCCAGCAATGTGGGCCTAGGTGCTCTTCTTGTTCAATGCCAAGTTGGTGTGGAGAGAGCGGTCGTCTACGCTAGCAGAACGTTGACACGCGCCGAGTCCAACTACTCAACAACGAAGAAGGAGTGTCTGGCCGTCGTTTGGGCAGTTGCGAAGTTCCGCCCGTTTCCATATGGCCGCGCCTTCCAAGTCGTAAGCGACCATCACTTTGTTTGTTGGTTGACCAACATGAAAGACCCATCTGGACGTTTAGCTCGATGGAGCTTACGACTTCAAGAGTACGACATGGCCGTAGTGTACAAGTCCGGAAGGCAACGCTTAGACGCCGACTGTGTGTCAAGGTCAACGATTGAATCACCGGCTATAGAGAATGACGATTTCCCAAGTTTTTTAGGAGTTGTTGATGCAGCTATCCTTTCTCGGCGACAACAAGATGATCGGGAGCTCAACTCGCTTATAGAATTCTTGAACGGACGAGCCGCCAATGCACCAAGAGTGTTTTCAAAGAACTTATTGTCATTCTGTTTACAGGACGGAATTCTGTAAAAAAGAACTTTTAATCAACAGGTAGAAGCTATTTGCTGGTAGTTCGTGGAGCTCTCCGAAGCAGAATTTTACAAGCCTGCCATAACGAAGCCACTGCGGGCCACCTCGGTTTCACAAGAACATGGACACGCATCAAAGAAAAATATTACTGGCCAAGAATCGCAGCAGAGGTTAAACATTACGTCCGAACATGCATTGACTGTCAGCGGCGCAAGGTACTACCTGTCAAACCCGCCGGGCTAATACATCTTGTGCCCGTGCCACAAACCCCGTTTTCTCAAATCGGAATGGATCTGCTGGGTCCATTCCCAACATCGGACAGCCGCAACAAATGGGTTATAGTGGCGACGGACTACCTCACCCGATACGCGGACACCAAGGCAATCGCGAGGGGCACTGCAGCTGAAGCGGCCCAGTTTTTCATTGAGGACATTGTCCTGAGACATGGTGCTCCAGCTGACGTCATAAAAGACAAAGGCACCGCGTTTACAGCCGAGCTTTTGCGCCCTGTGCTTACGCTCAGTGGCACAGCGCATAGGAAGTCGACAGCTTACCACCCACAAACGAATTGGCTTACAGAACGACTTAACAAGACAATCGCTGACATGCTTTGCATGTACGTCGACGTGGAACACAAAAATTGGGACCGAATATTGCCATACATCACATTCGCGTATAATACGGCGCGCCAGGAAACAACAAAAATGACGCCGTTTGCACTAATTCATGGCAGAGAAGTTGCGACAATGCTTGACGCATTGCTGCCTTACGATTGCAATGATTCAGAGGCAGATGCCGCAGACTTCACCGAGCGCGCCAAGGAAGCAAGGCCGCTTGCCCGCGTCAGAATAATGAACCAGCAGCAACTTGATGCCCAACGGTACAACCTTCGTAATTGATTCATCATTTATCAACCAAGAGATAGAGTCTGGGTTTGGTTTCCTGTACGACGAAGAGGCCTCTCAGTGAAACTTCTACGCCGATATTTCGGACCCTACAAGGTTATGTGCCGTCTTAGTGACGTGACGTACGAAGTCGTGCCCGACGCCTCTTCCTGTTCGAAACGTCGCCAGCATCTGCCTGAGACAGTGCACGTGGTCCGCATGAAACTTTACCACTCTCAGTGATGTAAACACCCGCTGGCTGCATCTCTACCTGTTGAGCTTCGGTATGACGCTCACTCTGGCGGGAGGGTAATGCCGCGTGCATAGCTGCATTTAGCGGCGAGATAGCAACGACAACGAAGAACGCGGATTAGCTCGAGAGGCGCAGCGCAGGCGAGTGAAGAAGACGACAATCTTAGCGGCCTTCTCTGAGAGCGTCACTACAAGTTCCACCGTACATATTTTAAAATAAACCCCCTGTATTTATAACCCGCGACAATATAAATAAATTCGAGGGTGCAAAAATATTTGTCTTCTTGTTTTTCTCAAATGTCCCAACCATGGTGTTAGATATAGAGAGGTGAGTCAACGGAGGCGGCCGGCGTGGCGAGTTAACGCCCGCATTTCCGATTGCCACGACAGATGGCGCTCGCGCACTGCGGGCGCCATCTGTCATGAAGCAGTCATGAGGCAAGCGAGCGCAAAGCTCAAAACGACAGCTGATAGACGAAACCTAGTGATATTTTCAGGCGGTTTAAACGATGTCCTAAATAGAGAATCAGCAGGACTAGCAGCCACACTGGCGAAAGGCGTCGATGAAATGCGCGCCACTTCTCCTAAGGTACAGGTAGTGATATGCACGATACCGGAGGTACCGGTGCGTGATAGCAACCTGCAAAGAGCGGTGGTAAACGCAAACCATGAGATATGGCGGATGAGTCGAGAGAAAGGCTTTGAGGTGGTGGAAATAAACAGAGAGGTGCATAGGTGGGGGGGTTTTCAACGAGACAGAATTCAATTCGATAGGCGGCTAGGTCATGAGGTGGGTTGGCGACTTGCAGGACGCGCAGTAGCTTTTTTGGGGGGCAAGCGAGCCCTTCGGGGAGCAGGATAGCTAGTAACGAGGAAAACAACCAGGGAGACTCTTCGACAGGTGGTATGGACAGATACGATTCCAAAGTGGCACCAATATCTAAGATAGGTAGAGTCCGGGGCATAAATAGACGTAGCCACGAGCGCCGAGCCAATTCAGACATAGGGTATATTAAAATGCAGGGTGGTAGGAACAGGCTGAAGTGGGAAGAGACAGAAGAACAGCTAAGGGAAGAGAGGCCGATGGTATACGGTTTTGTAGAAACACATCTCAGGGACATGGAACAACCTCTGAACAATCCGGACTACGCGTGGGAATATTGTAATAGAACAGAAGGCAGCAGAAAGGGGGGTGGTATTGGGGCATTCATTCATAAAAGTACAGACTGGCAAAGGGTCAAGCAGGAGTGCAAGGAACATTTATGGCTAAAAGGGAAAGTGGCAGGTCAAATGACACTCCTTGGTTTCGTGTACTTGTGGACGGGAGCAAAGGCCAGAGAGGAAAACCAGACAATGGTAGAGTGTATATCAAAGGACATTCAAGAGTTAGGAAGAGAGTGCGAGATAATTATACTAGGAGACATAAATGCGCACATAGAAGATCTAGATGGGTGTACTGACTCAATAGGCAAAATGATCATGGATATGTGTGAAATACATAAATTGATCATTTGCAACAGTACCGAAAAGTGTGAAGGGCAAATAACATGGGAGGTAGGAAGGCTTCAGTCGACGATAGATTATGCACTGATGTCGTCTAGGATGTATGACAAGCTCAGGGGAATGCACATAGATGAAGGTGACTCCAGAAGTCTGGGTAGCGATCACAAACGCATCAAGCTAAGTTTTGGAAGAGCAGTGAAAGTGGGAAGGAGACAATATGAGCAACTACAGGAAAATTTTTATCCGGAAAGGCAAATTGAAATAGCCACTAAACAAATTGAGAAAGTAATAACGGAGGATAATAAGACAGTATGGACATACACGAATCTAATTAGACTCTTTGAGCTAGAGCTTGCTAAGACGCGTGACAAGTCACCCCGGGAAAGAAGACAAAAACCCAAAAGTTGGTGGGATGAGGAAGTTAAGAGAGCCATAGCAAAACGTCAGGAAGCCTCTAGGGAACACAGACAGGCTAAGCAGCGGGGTGAACCGACAGATGATGTTGAAAGAAAATGGGCAACCTTTCTAAGCTGTAGAAGGGATGCATCCCTTCTGATCAATGAAAAGATTAGAAGGAAGGGAGCTCAGTGGCTGGCAGAAGTACATAAAAAAGATAGAAAGGCAGCTGCGAAATTTTGGAACCATCTAAACTCCCTAAGAAATGAGACGAGCCTAGAGCAGAGATTTATAACTACAGCCCAAGGTGCTAGGCTAGAAGGGGACGAAGCTATTGAATATATAAGAACAAAAGTGACAGAAAAATTTCAACAAAGAAGTACTTTATGCACCACAATAGACAAGGACGAATCAAGTGGTGCAATGGCTCCAGTTTCACAACAAGAGTGGGTAAGGGCTGAGAAAAGGGTTCCTAGTAGTACATCAACAGGCCCAGATGGCATTCCAATTAGGCTGATAAAGACATTAGGTCCGAAGTCTAAGCAGGCTTTGAGAGAGGCAGTGAGCACAATAATAATCGATGGTGAAGTTCCCGATGAATGAAAACTTAGCAGGATGAGCATGATCTATAAAGGAAAGGGGGACAAAGCCGACATAAACAACTACCGTCCTATAATAGTGACATCAGTGGTCTACAGGCTGGCGATGCAGATTATAAAGGAAAGACTGCAGGCGTGGATAGAGGATGAGGGGGTGCTGAGGGAACTGCAGAATGGGTTTCGGAAACACAGGAGGTTGGAAGACAATCTGTTCTCACTGACGCAGTGCATCGAAATAGCAGAAAAGGAACACAGGCCCCTGTGGCTAGCATTTTTGGATATCAAGGGAGCGTACGATAGCGTGGTTCAAGAGGAATTGTGGGGAATACTAGACACACTAGGCGTGGAACATGTAGTCACTAATCTTTTAAAGGGTATCTATAAAGGTAACAAGGTAGTTATAAAGTGGGAAAAACAGGTAGCCAAGCCTGCAGAGGTAAAACGGGGGCTTAGGCAGGGGTGCCCCCTGTCACCCTTATTATTCATGATGTACCAACAAGGATTAGAGGCAAAATTAGAGGGAAGTGAACTGGGCTTCAACCTCTCTTTAGTCAAACAAGGAAAACTTATTGATCAGGCACTACCAGCATTAATGTACGCAGATGATATAGTGCTAATGGCCAACAACAAGGAAGATTTGCAGAGATTGATGGACATCTGCGGTAATGAGGGAGATAGGTTAGATTTCAGCTTCAGTAAGGAAAAATCAGCAGTCATGATTTTCAATGACAACGAAGTTAGTGAGCTTAGAGTACAGGAGGTCACGCTAGAGATAACAGATAAATACAAATATCTGGGCGTATGGATAAGCAATGGGACCGAGTATCTGAGGGAACACGAAATATACGTGACGACTAAAGGTAACAAGAATGCAGCAGTCATGAAAAATAGGGCACTGTGGAATTACAATAGGTATGATGTTGTGAGAGGAATATGGAAAGGGGTCATGGTTCCTGGGCTGACGTTCGGCAATGCGGTCTTGTCATGAGATCAGAAGTTCAAGCAAGATTAGAACTTAAGCAACGTGGAATAGGTAGGCTTGCTTTAGGAGCTCACGGGAATACACCAAATCAGGGAGTACAAGGTGATATGGGATGGACATCATTTGAGGGCAGGGAAGCTAGCAGCAAGATAAAATTTGAGAAGCGATTGAGAGAAATGGGGGAAGAGCGTTGGGCTAGGAAGGTTTTCAGCTACTTATACATGAAGAATGTCGATACAAAATGAAGGAAGCGAACCAGGAAGTTGACTGGTAAATACTTAGAAAACAGCAGGTGGCCAAACCAAAAAGAACTATCGGTTAAGAAGAAAATGAAGGAAACGGAGACTGACATGTGGAAAATGAGTATGATTAAGTAGTCCGCGCTAGAGGTCTATCGAACGCTTAAGCAGAAAATTGCCAAGGAAAGGATCTACGATAATACTCGGGGTAGTTCTCTACTGTTTGAGGCCAGAACGGGAGTACTGCGAACCAAGACATATCGGGCCAAATACGAAGGGGTAGACACAGTATGCAGTGCGTGTGGAGAGGAAGATGAAACTGCCGAACACTTGATAATGTTCTGTAAAGGGCTTCACCCTATAATTCAGGATGATGGCGCAGAGTTTTTCAAAGCACTGGGGTTTAGGGACCGGGAAGGCAAAATAAACTTTAAGCGGGTAGACTTCACTAGAAGGAGGTTATCTGATTGGTGGCTAAAGTCAAGGCGCGAGTGAAAATTAAACTCTTAACTGCAAAGTACGAATCCTCAAACTATTTTTAAGGAAAAAAATAAATATAGTTTTTGGTTCATTAGATATTACGGCTTGGTGGCGCTAGCCACCGCCCGATCTAAAGGGTACAGCCATATCCATCCATCCATCCATCCATCCATAGCGGGCCGCTCCGGCGGCTTGGGGCGGCCGCGAGGAATGCGCGGCGCGGGTTCGAGCGCGTGAAAAATGAACATGTTCTGGCGGCCCGGCCAGTTCATTGAACTTGATTCAAATGCCACAAGAGTAGCAGTGCAATGTATTGCGAACAGAATGTTTCAAGTGTTGTCTGCTTTTCAGAAACTAAATCGCTTAAGGCGCGATCAGTCACAACATAGCGCAAGCGCGTGTTCGCAATGCAATGAAAGTCTAGGATTCCTACCGAACGCAAACGTCAGCATTGCGGTTAATTACGAGCGTTTCGAGAACGTGTTGTAAATAAGTGAGATCCGAGTAAGCCTTTATCTTCGGCTGTAGCGAGGTATCATTGGTACGCACATTCCTAGCTTGATTTCTGCAGCCAGTGAAGTAGGCTAAATCGTTCCTCATTCTTGCAGTTAAAGTACAACTTCAGACATAATGAAAACAAGTGAAGACAAGTTTTATTAAACTATTTACAGCATTGGATCGAGGTGCATTAAAGAAATGAAGAACGGCGTGCCTCATAATCATAAGGTGTTCTTGGCACGTAAAACCCCAAAACAGCAACGAACAATCAGTCGCCTGTACGGAAAATGGGCATTACACCAGCTTGGATTTCTTTCTGAACTCTCATGTTTTGTTTGCCCGTTCGTGCGCTTTTTGTTTGCAGTATTGCCTCATTCTCATTGAAATATAATAATGCAATATCTGGGCGAATATGTCGGTCTTCTGAACAGCACACGGAAATGCGAAATGAAAGTTATCCATAACCTCATCCAGATTTTGCTCGTAAGCAAACTTGCTCGCAGAGTACTTCTGAAAGCAAGTTTCTGTGGCGCAAACCAGATTAAACACGTTGGTGGTAGGGTGCAGCAGGTTTCCACGAGTCTTGCAGTTTACAAAAGCAGATTCAGGCTTCTCTGAAGTTGTTGTCTGTGATACAAGCCCCAGCTTACATTGAGAGCAAACCGTGTGCCTCAGAAGCTTCCTACACAAATACCCCGTTACATAATAAACAATAAAATCTTCCAAAGTCGCACTTGTGAACACATGAGCAAACGCCTCTTCGCACTCCACATCTGCGTCAACCAGACCATCAAGCTTTCGCTTCAGCTCCTCAAGTTTCGTTTCTTGCTCACAATCCACTTGAAAGGCTGATGTGAAATCCGAGAGCCCCAGAAATTGAGGTTCGTTTGCATTCTGGACCTCACAATTCCCAAATTTTTGCGGCTTAATTAAGCTGTATATGGACAGCATGTTGTAAAGCTGTAAGAAAGTCGGCATTGATGAATGCTCGTTCTGACCAGCAGCTTGGCGAATTATTCCAAAAAATCTCTCGAGCACATCCTGATTAAACTTGGCTGTTAGAACGTAGTTAAAACTACAAGTCTCAATAAGATACTTCGAAAGCTGAATTGCAGACAGGATTGTCACACGCAAGCCCTCAGCTGTTGACTCTGTCAAAAAGTGCTCGCGTGATATTGTGCTAGAAACAAGCTCCCTCTCCCACGTGTTCAACCAATGCAGAGAGGAAGCTAGGACCCTCAAATCTTTACCGCCTTGTCTCAGTCCCTCCTTTGGATGACTTCGGTTAAGTGCATCAAACAAGTCATTCATTCTTAGCGTAAAATCTACAGTGGCTTTCACATCTTGCAGACCTGACGCTCCTCTGCTTGAGTAGTATTCAAGGCCCTTAGCTACACTCCTGCTGAACACTTGTGTGGCCAATTTGACACTCATTTTCTCGGTGCTAGATGGATTTATGTGTGAGAAGGTGAGTTTTGGACAACCCCTCAGGTAACCAGGAAGCTTGCTGCCCTCAACATACAGCTTGTCGTAGTGTGCCCAAATTACGCGCCCCACGTTAGTCCGCAACACCTTCTGTTTCAGGAGGCGGTTTCTCACACATTTGACCAAATGTGGTGCATCAGAAAACACATATACACTGCGCTTATCGTCCAAAGGGTGAACGAACGAGTTTTTTGTGCACTTTAGTTTTCCACTTACACAGAACTGCTTCCACATAGACCTAATGGTTGCAGCACCATCACACACAATGGCATCGACGAATACTCCTGCATCCTCAAGCAGCACAATAGCTTTCACTACCAGCTGTGCGAGGACTGTCCCTCTTGTTGGTCCTTTGCTTGCGAACACAGCGACTGGCTGAGAGTAACTATCACCAAACGCACGAAAGGTGAACACCAGTCCATGATCCGCAAGTTCATCCGAAGAGTTTGCCGCTTCACCGAAGTCCACAAATCTAGCATACGTCATTGTCTTAGCGCTCAATCTCATCTTTTTCCTTACTTGAATTTCATCGAAAACCAATATGCCATGACGCTCCGAGCATGACTTTGTGGCTATCTTCTTCTTGAAGGCCGAAAAAAAAACGAGTGTCAAATCCACATTTGACCCGAAGCATTGACAGGTACTTCCGTACCGTGGTCACACAAGGTAGCGGCAAGATCTCATTGTCTCTTAGAAAAGAGTACCCAGATGGCTTATAATATGCAAAAGCAAGCATATCAATATCCAATGCTCAGTTTACCGTCTGTTGTTCTTGCTCTGGCATTTGGCAGCCGACACACATTCCTTAATTAATTCCACTTGAGGTGCAGGCAGCTTCAGTTGGTTGCGAAACTTTATTGAGGTCCTGCAAGGCGCGCGTCAGCGCGCAGCGGGCGACTCCCACGTCGGGACCATTAGGCCAAGCCTATCGGCCGCTCCGCGGGCCTGCTGGACGGCCCAAAGTTGGTCGGCCAGGAGGGAGCTGTGTAGGGCCGCCTCCCACCTGACCGATGTAGTGTTGGGGTTAGTGTACATTGCCTTGCACTCCCAGAGCATGTGCGCCAGCGTGGATACATCCCCACATGCGGAGCAAGCGTCATTTGGAAACACGTCAGGATATATAGCGTGAAGGGATTTCAGGTTAGGGTGCCCCCCTAACTTCAGTGCCCCAGTTTTTCGTTAAGCACCTCCATAGACATGCTTTGCATCTTTGCTTGGGCCTGCTTCTTCTCTTCCCTAAGAACCTTCACACGTTTCAACAAGCGTTTTTTGGACCTTTTCAGCGCATTCCTTGCTCTGTGGAAAGCAAGCATTCTGTCACTACTTGGTACAGATGAGAAGCGGTAGCGCTTGGTCGGTTTCGTTCCGTTTCTTTTGTCCATCTCCCTCTTCTGGCGAATCCGGAGTGTGTCAGATATACTTGAGCACCAGTTGCATGTGCTGTTCCCACGAACAAGAAGGGGGCACTTTTTGTGTCGCCACCGATTGCATTCATCGACAGATGCGCTCTCTGGATGTGCCAGCGGATACACACTTGTCTTTGGACCTCCGCCACATATGGGTATCTCATGCAAGCTTTGCAGAAAAGTCTTGACATCTTCTGTAGTAGCAACGTCATCCCGGATGTGAAACGCATCGACTGATACGCGCCTTCCCATCACAGATACAGACACCTGCATGTTCTGGTCAATGTCAACAACCTTTGTTGTGACCAAATGACTGCTCTCTGTAGAAGTGGCGGCGTCTGTGCTCAGTTCACGCACCTTGGGACTTGTGCTTCACTTCATCTCAGTAAAAGCAACGTTGTGGATTCCATCAGTGTCCCGCCTGTGAAAGCCCCATGATATGGACGGAAGAACTACGGAGGCTGATTGCTCGAACAAGTTGTTGAAAACTTGTTGACGAGACCCCTTGGCAGACGGAATGACTTCCAGGGCGCCAACCTCGAACGGAGCCGCATCGGTGCTTTCAGTGGATGAAGGTCCTGCATGATCAAGGTCACTGACCTTGGGGTCATCTGCTTCTTCAGCTTTTCGGTACTATCTGCCGGATGAAAGCGCTTTTGCCTAGGAACGCAGGCAGGCTGCCTGACCGCTGGTCTCTTCCGATGTTTTACCAGTTTGGAGAGGTGTGCTGGACAATCGGGAAATATCGACGGCACTGCGTCGTAAGATAGGCATGCTCGGCGTGGGGCACTCACAAGGACGTTCCCGTTGTACTCAGCCGTCCAGGTCTTTGAGACAAAGCGGGGCTCGAAATGTCGCTCACACACATGGTCCGACGCTTTAAGGATCCGATCCTTCCGCGGAATGGCATGTCTCCAAAGTTTCAGGCGAGCTTCGTCTTTCGGGGCTGAAAATAGAGAAAACTTTTGCTCGCAGGACTTGTAACCGGTATTACACCGTGGTACAAAGCACTTTCTTCCCATTGTCGAAAGACACACATGAGCTGCCAAGTCGAAAACACGACCAACAGTGAAACGCGCGCGCGCGCCAGAGGAGAACTTGCAGCGAGCGCGGCCCGCACATGGCCCGCAGTGTGCCACCGCCCTCTCTCGGAGGACTCGTGAACTATGGTCATAAACTCGATGCACGCGCTCCTTTCGGGAAGTGGCGCGTTCAGTCACCTTATATATCTAACACCATGGTCCCGACACTACATTACATATACAACACTTTGTCCCATCCTATTACTCTACTGCACTTTTGAAGCACCATTAAATTGCCCATTGTGGCATATTCGTATTTTTACACTTTATAAACTGGCCTTGCGTTATTATCATGCTTACGCAAACATTACTTAGGACCCTTATTACTTGCCCAAAGGTACCGGGGATGTTCTGCAGAAGGACTTGTTCTTGGGCTAGTTTATGCTTTCTTAAAATTATATGGTGTGGTTTTGTGTGACCGTTCTCTCTTTTTTTTGCACTACGTCATGATTTTCAACAGGAACCGGAGAATTCATCGGACCCCTATCACCTATATTACCCACAAACCCTATAACTCCTGTATGGCCCATATACCCCATATGCCCCATATGCTCCTTAAGCCCTGTATCCCCCATACGGACTGTAATCCCTGTATCCCCATATGGGCCGTAATCGCTGTATCACCCGTATCCAATAACATCGTATGATACGGTTCCTATCTGTATAGGAATTTTCAGTAGGGTAGAGTACGGAATGCGATAAATGGTTGAATAGTTTTTTTTCTAAACACAATGAACAGACAGACAGACAGACAGACAGACAGGCAGGCAGGCAGGCAGGCAGGCGGGTTGGCGGGCGGGCAGGCAGAAAGGCAGGCAGGCAGGCAGGCAGGCAAAAATTTTTGTACCGAAGGTCCCCAAGAAAGAATACCGTCTTTAAAAACATTTACCCGTGTAAAGGTTACACCGAGTTTTGCTCAAACTGGTCTTTCAGCACCCCAATCGACTCCTAGTTCAGCCAGGTCAACGGCGTATGCACCGCTGCTGCTTTGAATTCCTTCTTGGTTCCCTTCGTGGAAGTGGTCTGTAGTTTTTTCTTTTTTTTGAGCTGATTATACTTCGTGATACCTCATCATTGTTTGGGGCATTGTGTGCTAACATGTTTCATAGTTAGTACAGCTCAATATAAGCACAAATCATGCTGTCTCGTATGTTTCAGACGGCTTTATTATGTGTTCATACCTAATGGTTGCATTTGGCAAAGAACCAGCACTTTAATTGATATAATTTCTTGTTGAAAACTAATGCACGCATCCCTGCATGAGTGATTTGGATAGCGCTTTTGAAAGTGTATGCCTAAAAAGAATCGACGGACGTCTTTTATTGCAACTTTAAGGAGAATACTGGATTACCATGTTTCTTTGCGCTAATTTGCACAATTACGTGCTTTCAAAAGCAGCTCGTTTTTTCTAACGACATTAATGAAGAAGGCTGTTCAATGCTTTCTCCATTTTAACCAGCTCCTTTCTTCCTTAGAGACTGCATTAGAAGCCCACTCTTCGCACTTTTTATACTTACGCGAGCGACATTCATGTTAATTAGCTAGGGCATGATGTACGATGGCTCCCTGATTACTTCACTACACTGGGAGCCCACGCAACGTCATATCGTTATTTTTCTAGATTATTTATTTTAGTAAATATTTTAGTAAGGCAGCAAAAGCCGACGTTGCCTCCAGACAAGGCCAAAACAACTGCGACTTTATTCGCATTTGAGCACTTTGAAGGCATCCTATGTTTTTATTGTTTTCATTATTTGACAATTTTTTTGCATTTTATTTTGTCCGCCCCAAGTTGTCCCTTCTAATATAAAAGGTTGAAGGGAGGTATAATAGGGGAAACCCCTAAAAATTTGAGTTTGCAATTGTGACATCAAGAATCCGCTGCACTCTGAGGAACAAACCTGCGGAAGCCCGACGTCAAGCGGCCGCTCCAAGTGGTTGAAATGCCGCGTCAAAGTACACCGCCTGCGCCATGGCGTAAGTAGTATGCGCACGTAAAACTTTATTTCTTTTTCAACTTGCTTTTTTGTAAAATTTTCAACTTCAATATACCTTTTCTGAAAAAGCATCGAACTGATCTTAGAGAAACTTTGCATGTGTGAGCTACGACAAGTTAGAAACATTTTGAACTAAAAAAATTGCTGATTTAAAAAAAGTGGAGCAGGAAAATAATACACAAGAATACGTACCTTCCGTGGCATTGTGCAAGCAGTATTTTTTTCGGTGAAAACTTCATAAAAGTGTAATATTCTTTTAGTTCAGATGTAATCAATGAGTCTCTACAACAAGGCGGAATAGGTTTACATTGTTTTCAGTAGATGCAAAGAAAAGGTACATTGAATAAGTGAACCCCCTTTAAAATTTGGGAGTGGGCATAGAGAAGATAAGCTACCTAGGGGAAAAACGGGGGGTCACTGCATACGCAGTGGCGATTTTTGTGAGCAAGTAAATATTTATGGGAGTACTTGCAGCGATTTCTGAAGATATTTCGCTAAAACTGACATAGACAAGTTACTTTACCATACCCCCTTGAAGCTTCCGGCGTCCTTTACTTTCGATGTTACGAGAGAGCGTATTTGCCCGGGCGCACATGAAAATGAAGGCATGGTTGTTCCCTCTAATGAAAAAGGTTCGTTTAGCTTTGTTGTTTTGATGTATTGGCTGATAGCGTGGATGTACCTACCAAACTGAAGAGGCTGCTTGCAGGTTTTTAACATTTTTAATTAAAAAACACAGACACTTACACACACTGAAGAAACTATACAAACACACACAATGCACACGCTAGCCAATTAACGTCGCTATCTACCACACAAAAGTCTTGCGCTTTTAGGATCGAAACTTCTTATAGCGGCACTCGTTCGTCCTTCGTAGCCATTGTTGTCTGTAACAAGTATACCATTTTGACTTCCAAGGTGGTGCCAGTGAGAGATTTCTTCTTTGCGTTGGTGAACGATAAAAGATAATGCTCAATGTACATGCCAATGGCTGCTAAGAGGAAATGAGAGACAGGAGTATTCGGCTTTTATTTGACGCGCACGCTGCGATCCTCAATAGCAGCCATTGAAGTACATTGAGAACTGTCTGATAAGAAAGGATTGCTACGTTATACTCGCTGGGTGTACCCTCCTTGGTTTTAGAAAGGTTTAGCGAGCGTTGGGCCGCACTGCCATGAATACAATGAACTAGTATATACCATGAACTCGAGGTGGTTAAAGATGGGAAGTGGACCCGAAGCGCAAGCCGTAAGAAAGTGTGCGTGTGCTACCTGTCGCTTAGTCCTTGGAATGTCCGCTGGATGGTGGTGCTTCTATATGGGGAATATATGATGAAAAGATCCGAGATGGTGGTACTTGGAGTGTTGAATAGATGGACGAATGGACAAACAGACAGATGCATGGATGGACGCATGAACGGACGCAAGGGCGGATGCATGGACGAACGCAAGGACGGACACATGAACAGACGCACGCACGGACGGGCGGATGGACGCATGAACGGTCCCACAAACGAACGCATGGACGGATGGAAGCAAGAACGAATAGATGGACAATTGCTTCACCCCACTCTCCATTATTCACTCCGTGGATATGCTGCCATTTTTTTCTAATTTGACGCAGGCTCACTGACGATGTCGAAGGGGGTGTAGGTGCGTTTACACTAGAGGAACATGACACTGACATAATCCCGGCAAAAACACGAGGCAGACGCAAACCATCGGCTGACGAGTCGTCCACCGACGAAGTCGCCAGACCACAGGGTCACACTAGTCCTACGACAATGACGACGATGCCTCGAAAGATAGCATCTTATCGTAGCGTAACATAATGAGAGACTGAAAACACCAGCTAAACGCATCCACAGACCTGTTGTCAGCGTGCTTTCGGGAGATCGGCGGCTGAGTGAACAGTTGTCGCATGTCTTTGCTTCAAACGACCACGAAGCAGGCAATCTTAAGGGAGTTAACAATGCCATCTCCTAGACTTCCGCAGCGTCTGAATAGGCAGATTGAGCAACAATGGATGCCTTTTTTTGCTTCCTTATTGTGTTCACCCCCCCTTTCCCCGTTTTCTCGTTACCATGGAATATGGTGGGGGCTTCGCCGCAATGCCAGAAAGGGACAAAGTCAGAGCAGGGAGCTTGGCTGAAAATGAGGTGCAGCTGTGCAAGTTTAGTCGGTGTCGCTGCGTGTGCCCCCAATGTGACTACAAAAATGACCAACGAAAGCCTGTGAGCACGACAAGATGCGGGCGTGGTCTTTGAGAGACCATCGGCGGACTGTTTGTGTCTTTGCAGTGTACATAGGCCAATGACAAGAAAAAAAAGACACTCCTAAAGACAGCCAACAGACCAAAATCGGTTTCGTGTCTCTCTAGTGTAAACGCCCCTTGTTCAGGTGCTGAGCGGGGAGAGGTCAGCTCCTGGAAGGTGAACACAGGCCTCTGATAACTTCGTAAAGAGCTTGGTGCATTTAGTTTTGAAGCGCAGGCGATGGAAGAAGTTGGCAGCCACGTGACGCCCGGAGCCTCAACTCGTGGACATCAATGTTAGTGTAGGACGGTTGGGTCCGACCACCCGACTGCCTCGAACCACTCACGCCATCTGCCCCTTCTTTTTAGGGGCAAAACGGGGAAGTTTATTGCAAACTGGTAACAACATTTCAGATGAATACAACTGTCTGGTGTAACAAAATCAATTCAGTGGCGTGTACAAACAACTAAACATAGACAGGATGTAACACACAGCACTTCCAATATTCTCACCGATCACGAATCACTCAAAAAATCACAGAGAAAAGAAACGCAAAAAAGCAGTAAAGTGGAACAGATTCATATATTACGTGCGACGAGAAGCAACTTTTGCCCTCAGTTAAAACGGCAGTAAAGGAAGTTCAATATTCCCGTTCCGAACTCTAAGAAAACGTGTATGCCAACTTCTGATAAATGCTTCTTCACCCTGAGTTTCAATCTGTTCGGTAAGGTACCGAAACAGGATCATTCTAATCTTCTGTAACGCTGGGTATGCAGCTCATTGGGGTCGTCACCGTGCTTCGGCCATACAGCGGCGACGCCACTTGACGAACATTGTGACGTACAGTACGTTCAAATAAGGGCCTTGTGCGTTGTTTGCTCGAAGGAATTGACACTCCGAATCGACGACGCACGACGTGCCACACGCCTTTGGCCACTACGCATTCAAACATCGTGTAACGAATCGTTTCTCTTTTCCCGCAGTTGGGGCAGTGGTCATTGTGAACGACGCCTCACTTTAACAGTCTCTGACGAGTGGGCAACCCGTCCCATCGCCGCAGCCAATCAAATTTTCTATTTACAGTACGTGGATGTTCCGCCATTTCTTCCACTTGCTGGGTCTCCATCTCTGTTTTTCCTCGTCAGTAATCGAGCGACTGATTAACATTTCGCTAATGCGTGCAGGTGTGATCTTTGCAAAGTATTCTTGGTGGCGTCACCGTCAACCGAACGCTTGAGGCCCACTGCTGCCTTATAAAAGGCATGTGGGTGTTCTGCTGTAGGTCCCCGGTACCTTTTTGACGTGAATGCACCTCCAAGAGTTCCGGTCCAATTTAGAAATATGCTACGGCCAGGATAGTCATTGTCCTGAAACACGTTGTGAACTGTTTCAGCTGCAGGTGCCTTCGTGAATGTCGTAACATCTGGCAGACCGAGTCCTCCACAACTTCATGGGAGCTTCAGGAACTTTTGTTAAACTTTTGGTGTCTTCCCTTCTCATAGGAGGGCTCCAACCAATGACGCAAGGCGGCTCCCAAAAACTTTGGGTATGAGTGCAATGTGCCCGATATAAAAAGCATATGCGTATGCTTTGGTTTTCACCACCGTCACTTTGGCGTTAAGTGACAAATTGAAGTCAGTGGCATACGTGAAGACCTGCGTGGCTCGATGTACGGCGTCCTCCCAATTTCTTTCGGCCACCTCCCCGTCTTGAAAGTATACCCCGATGACTTTTATGGCATCCACGTATTGAATACCACCCGGCAAAGACACGTGGAAGCTACTGAAACGAAGGGCTTTGCTTTTCTCCGCATTCATGAAAGCACCCGATAAACTGGCATACTTTTCGAACAGCTCCAAGAAAGCATGGTAACTGGTTTGGTTTCGCACAAACACAGAGATGTCATCCGCATAGGCAGTGATGCTAACTAACTGCAGACCTGTCATTGGAAAGCCCTGAATTTTAGGGCACTTTGCCACTTTCCTAAGGAGAGAACCTATGGAAAGAACAAAGAGCACCGGTGCGATTGGGCATCCCTGGCGAACACCTCTTGTTACTGGAAAGCTCGCTGTCTCCACGCCGTTGATGAGAAGTTGGCTGGTTATGTTGGGGTATAGAAGCTTTATACAGCGAACGTACTGCTCAGGCAAACCAAACATTTTAAGTACGTAGTATAGGTAGTCATGTTCGACCCTGTCAAAGGCCTTAGCTTGATCCATTGACACGAAAGAACCGGTAACGTTTTTGGCGTTGGCATAATAGAACAAATCTCTTATCAGAGTAAGTGTTTGAAAAATTGACTTACCCGGCACTGCACACGTTTGCATGGGTGACACTGTATCAGGCAAAGAGGTTTTAGCCTCAAGCCAAGGATCGTAGCTACAAGTTTGTAGTGCGTGTTAAGGAGGGTAATCGGCCTCCATGAGCGTGGATCGTCAGGATCCATGCCCTCCCTTGGCAGCAAGGCTACGCGGCGCTCACTGAAAGACTTCGGCTTTCGCCTATCAACAATGCACCCGTTAACCATGTCAGCAAGTGCGTCGCCTAGGACGTCGAAGAAAGTTATATAAAAACACCGTCAGTATTCCTTCTCGACCTGGAGCCGTGGTAATGTTCATTTTCCTCAAGGCTTGCCAAACTTCATCTTTCGTCGCCTCAGCGCAGAGCATATCAGACGCCTCAGGACTCAGCGTGGGCAAGCCTTCGCAAAAGTCTGTGATTTTTTGATGCTGGTTGCTGTCTTTGAAGCAATGATCTGCAGAGCAGAGCCTTTCGAAATGTGCCCTAAAGACCTCCTCAATTGATTTGATATCTGTGACGATGCTCCCACACTCTGTCCGTGCTCCACCGATGATGTTTCCTTACCCCTACTCGCTGTGCGTATGCCAAGTTACCTAGTTCATCCGTAGGCAGGTGCAGTTCATCTGCGCATTTAAAAGCCGCGGACCTTGCCCTCAACAAGAGGTCGTATTTAGCCTCTTTGGCCCCAATGTACTCTTGAATTGCGCCGGTCAGACTACCTGCGCGCTCAACGATTTGAATACGCCTCAGTGTTTCATTCATTTGTGATGTTAGACGTGCATGGCGCATTTTCCCGGCCTCTTGCGCAATCACACACCATCTGGCCTTCAAGGGATCTCACGCGGTTAGCGTAATGTGCAGCGTGTTTTCCAAAGACGCATAGATATTCATGCGCATTTCAGACACCGAAATCTCATCATTTAAAATTGATGAGTCCATTCGCCACAACTTGAAGCAATGCCTTCCCAGCTGGACCTTCATGGTGAACAGCACTGGCATGTATTCGCTGAGCTTGCGTTGCCCAGGCGCTAAAGAGATGACATCGCATGTCTCTAAACTTTTAACGAGCTCGTTAGGGATATAGACTGTCGATCCTTCTCAGAGACGCACCCTGAACGCGCGTGACTCTAAAGGTGTTCCTGTGAAGCGTTGTCCATGCATCGACCAGCTTCAACTCTATACCTATTTTCTGTAACTCTTTCGAATGGTGTGTGATTTGTCATTGACTAGGGCTTCGGACATCTCGAATTAAGTCAAAAACACAGTTGAAATTACCTAACAACTTGCACGGTGCTGAATTTAGCAGGAATGACCTGGCACCTCTAAAAAAGTCATTGGCAAGAGACCTATGCACGGGCGCGTAAAAGTTGGTGAATGGGATTTTCTGGTCGTTTATCCACATGTCCACACCGCAATCACACGGCCTTTTGCATCGAAGAGGCAATGCGCACCCCGCCTGAACCTCGCATTGAGAAACACGACACCAGTGCCACGCGGCTGCGTCTGCGTTGAGGAGAAGAAGGCTTCAACCGAAATTCTAGTTCGGAAAGTCATGATGTCGTGCCGCGTTCGAAAGTTGGTCTCTTGCAGAGAAATCACGTCGACCCCGAGCGAGCGTACAAGGTTCATTATCTCCTGTCGTTTTACAAGATCTTTGAAACCACGAACATTGAAAGTCATTAAAGATAGCCTATTCATTTAAAATAAATTCAGGGGGAAATGAAACAATCGTTTTTCTTCTTTTTTAACAGCGATGCGGAAGAGGACGGCACGGCCTCTCCTGTGTCAAGCGGCAGTGGATGAAGTCAACGTGATGATACTCGAAGGACTGGCGCTGAGATTTACTTACGCGCAGAGATAGAACGGACCCAGTAAGCAACATCAATAATAACAGAAATAGTACTCGCAGCATGCAACGTAACTGACATGATGCAATTACTATAACCGGGCATAGCCACCACAGCATAGAGCTCACAAATTGGCACATGAAGGAATTCCATCGTGAATGACAGTAACATATAGAATACTAAACAGTTTGCATGCATCAGAGACAACAAATGCATAGTGGCTGTACGGCTAGGAAGCTAGCATTGCAACCGTACAGAAGACAGGAAGAGGAAAGAATGGATGTGGGCAGGACAAATTAAAAAAGCATTGAGTCCTCACCCGCAACAGGTGATGGATCTCGGTTTGGCGAATTCACTCGGGGCTTTTTGGATGTTCCGGAGGTGGTGGCATCACTTCCACTGCTGAACTACCAAGTTTAGTGCACGCTGAGAGTTTGTGGCTCTAGACAACTTGTCGGAGGAACACGTATTTTCAGGAAACAAAGATACTGATCGTAGGTCTTGCGAAAATCTGTCACTCCTTAATTTTCGTGATGGTGACCGGCTCCTACGATGTCTAGATATCTTGTCGGACGCTTCTTCTTGGGCTTGTATAGCGTGTGTGCGAGACGTTTTAGGTTTTCTTGAAGACGTGGTCTTCACTTCTTTCGTGGGCGTCGTCTTCACGCTACCTTGCAGGCCCACAGGAGGCCGTTCATGGAGCTCGTCACTTGCGCTTGTTGCCTCGGAAGGTCGGAGCGATTTTCCCGGTTGGCCAGCACTCCGGGATGCTCGGGACGCTTCCTCCAGCGGTGATGCGTTCGAGGATTATCGTTTTCTGTGGCCTTGAGTTCGTCTGATGAAGACGAAGCAGACGCACTCGACGTCTCCACAGCGTTGCTGGGCTCCTAGGACGACGTTGTGGGAGATGACAACGCTGCGGTGTCCCCAGTCAGCGCCGAAACGTCGTTGTCACTTGTGCATGGCGACGCGGCATCAACGCCGCTGGCTTCTTCTGTCTTGGCGTCATAGAATTCTGTGTCGGTAGCGCTGTCTTCATCCCAAGAATCTGGAATCTTCTAAGGCCGTAGCTTGAATTTGCGTTGCAGAACCTCCATGTGCCTGGAAGTTCCAATTTGGGTTGTTCTCTTCGAAGCACTCTCTTCAAGTTCTGGGAAATCTTCCAGTGACTATGGGGTGCTCTGCCCTGCGTCTGCGTATGACTTGGGACGGAAGCAATCTTTCGTCGCGTGGTCCCCATTACAGCACCTACACCTGGACACACAATCCTCAGATGTACGGCCGAAGATGCCACATCGTTAACAGAAGGGTGTTGTGCAAGTGGTCGCAACATGACCTTCTCTGCTGCAGCCTGCGCATACTCTGCGCATACCACGATACTCTATCATCACGCGGTGATCTTGAATTGATAGGAAGTTAGGGGCGGGCTTGGCCATCTCGATTCGGACGATGCGGGTACCAGTGTACGTTGATAGATGCCTTTGCAAAGTTACAAGTTTGATACCCTTCACTTTTCCATATGGCTGAAGAGCTGAAATAACTGCGTCATCTGAGACATACGGCGGGAGGCGGAACACACTGACTTGTACGCTTGGCGCTCCGACTGCGTAAACTTGTACCTTGTGACCTTGTAACTTGAATACTTGGTTCACCATCAACTTCGTTGCTTGTGCAGCCGACCAAGCCGCAACTAGGAACTTCGAAGGTCCGATGTGTTGCAGGAGCAGCACCCCTTCACTCCCCATGACGTCTTCGAGGCCATCGATGATCTCATCGACGGACGCCGTTCCCTCCGGGACGGTGAAGTTGAAGCAGTGCTGCTTGAGCGGGAGCGCCGCAGGCCTTGAGGCTATCCTCGCTGGTCCCGGTAGGGGCCGATGGGATCAGGCCTCAAAAAACTGTTTGGCAAAGTCGCTAGTGGACACCGGCAGCAACGCCGCCGGAACGCTGACCGCGTTGAAGACTGGAACGCCGAAGCTCTTTATGGCGGCGCCCGTTCGTCCCTCGTAGACGTTGTAGTAGTGTGTAACAAGTTTAATATTTTGACCTCCAAGGTGGTGCCGGTGAGAGATTTTTTCTGTGCGTTGTTGAACAATAAAAGATAGTGCTCAGTGTACATGCCAATGGCTGCTAAGGTGGAACGAGAGACAGGAGAACTCGGCTTTTAGTTAACGCAAACGCTGCGAATTTTTTATTGTTCGAGAACGCACAGAAGACAAGAAAGCGTTGCTACGTTATACTCGCTGGGCGTAACCTCCTAGGTTTTAGAAAGGTTTAGCGAGTGTTGGGCCGCAGTGCCATGAATACAGTTAACTAAAATATACCATGAACTCGAGGTGGTTAAAGGTGGGAAGTAGACATGAAGCGCAAGCCGTAAGAAAATGTAGGGTGGCTAGAATGGGGAGGTGTGATGACCGAGACGGTGCTCTCACTGCCTAGCGGGGCCGCACTGCGCGTTCTCGCCGCTGGGGGAGAATTCGGCGCGTCTGTCAGAAGCGCTGTTAGCATTTGCCCACTGTAAGCGGGTGTTCTGTGCTGTGAGCGTACGTTTCTCGTGTCTCGAACGGAGCAGCGCTAGTTAGCGGTCGCTTTCAGGGAAGCGCGGCTTATTTTTCTATTGCTTCCTGATTCCTTGAAGGTGATGGTTTCAGTGGATTTCGTTGATTTTTGAACCGCTCTGAAGAATGCTGTCTACGGGAAGAAAAAAACGCAGA
The DNA here is from genome assembly GCF_043290135.1 of Rhipicephalus microplus. Lineage (NCBI taxonomy): Eukaryota > Metazoa > Arthropoda > Arachnida > Ixodida > Ixodidae > Rhipicephalus > Rhipicephalus microplus. The sequence goes on along the minus strand of NW_027464595.1, from coordinate 7,263,140 downwards.
GGTGGTTTGATTGATGATTTGTGAGGTTTAACGTCCCAAAACCACTATTTAATTATGAGAGACGCCGTAGTGGAGGGCTCCGGAAATTTGGACCACATGGGGTTCTTTAACGTGCACCCAAATCTGAGTACACGGGCCTACGACATTTCCGCCTCCATCGGAAATGCAGCCGACGCAGCCGGGATTTGAACCCGCGACCGGCGGGTCAGCAGCCGAGTACCTTAGCCACCAGACCACCGCGGCGGGGTGAGAGAGGTGGTTTGTGTCAGGTTGCGACGGTGGTGTAAAACAGTTGAGTGAAGCTTGTGCCAGTTTTTTTATATACTTGTCATGAAGACAGCCATCGCAGCAGTGTTTTGGTAAACAACGCCATCGATACACGCCGTGTGTATCGATTTTAATCAGGACCGCGATACACCCCCGCATTCAAAAAAATTGCAGTATATCCACGTAGTGAATGATGGAGAGTGGGGCGAAGAATTCGTCCGTCTATTCGTTCTTGCTTCCGTCCGTCCATGCGTCCGTCAGTGTGACCGTCCATGCGTCCATCAGCCTGTCCGTGAGTGCGTCTGTTCGTGCGTCCGTCCCTGCGTACGTCCATGCAGCCGCCCTTGCGTCCGTTCATGCGTCCATCCATGCA